>NC_052325.1:12706093-13035593 GCF_016432855.1 Salvelinus namaycush
TATGGGAAACGAGAGCCACCACTGTAGTCGCCACGGCAGAGAGCAGATCTATCAGTCTGCCGACTGTCTCTCTTCATCCCTCTCTCCATCCATCCATCCCTCTCTCTTTCCATCCCTACTCCTCAGGCACGGCTACAAGCAGGAAGTGCTTTAACCTTGAGGGCAAGGCAGTGTGGAACATGTGCAAGCAATTTGTTTCGAATAAATAAAGGGATGATCTTCTGACAGTCAGTTCAGAGCAGCTGCTCTAGTGGCTTTGTTGTGAAGGCTGGAGGAGGCAGCAGTTCTCAGGAGGCATCACTGAAGTGGCATTACTCTACTGTCAATGTGGTGGAGACACCGTAGAGTCCGGCATAAGGTCAATGACACTGACTCATTGGACAAGACCTGGAACACACAGGCTTTGTCCACATATTTGCCAATTCATTTATGACCACCACTTTCATCTTCCAAGTCTTCTCAGGTCAGGGGGGGAAAGGAAATTAGTCATGGAAAGATGTGTAATTTGTAAAAGTGTATTTGGGAAACACTGTCAGTCTCAAAGACATTAGGCCTACCATGTTATATATGCTTTATATTCCTTCATTTTTTCCGGTCCACAGCAGTGGAGGCAGGTGGGAGGAGCTATAGGAGGAATAAATGGATGGGGTCAAACATGTCATTTCCATATGTTTGATGTGTTTGATACCGATCCATTTATTTATTTGCAGCCATTACAACGAGCCTGTCCTCCTATAGCTCCTCCCACCAGCCTCCTCTGGCACACAGGATCTACCCACAGACATGATTATCTTCTGTGAATCTATAGTCCACGGGAAATAGTTTCTTCATACCTCAGAATGACACATATGTACAGCCTTTCTATGGTAGTAGAACCTGTGGTCTTAAAAGCCCCATTTATACCTACTGCTTACATCTTTTCCTGATCTTGCCAATTTACACTTGTTTGTCTACACCCGTCTAAAAATGTGGGCACAATCAGAATGAGGACAAGATCAGGACAAAGGAAGCATGTTAGAATCAGGTATAAACGTGGCTAAATACTGGCCCAGTCACATATGGACTTGAATACTCCACCAGCCACATATGGAGGGTGGGGAGCTATGTGGAGAATGTCTAACAGTGTGTGAGCAATGCATCATAAACTTTTGCATCCATAGCCTATCACAGATCTTTTGTAGACTTGATGATCCATACCAGCTTGGAGAGCAGAGCTGGAGCGTTTATAACAAATAGCCGTCTGCATGATTTTTTCAGCCCATCCAGTCTCTCATGCCATTCAGATATCCAAGGGAAGTAAAAACTTCTAGTAAAAAGATAAACCGCGGGCCAACACCGAATCACTCATTCTCCTTGCGAAGTCAAATAATTTTGCCAGTGCAGGTATGGATTATGGATCTGGTAATTTCCTTTAACTGAGCCCAAGAGCAGATGGATTGCACATTAAAGGAGCACAGACCTAACAATGACCATTTATTAAACAAGAAAAAGGGGGACTTTGATGGATCGTACCTTTAGGAAGGTGACAGATTTAGAGTGCTATGATTTCCCATATGACTAGATGACCTGGAGGCAGTCAGAGAGCAGAGACCGATGAGGAATAACCATCTAGAAGTATGTGAGTGACAGTCATGGCTGGATCCTCAAGGACATCGTATGAGAATAACTAACTTTGTGACTAATAGAAAGAGGATTGAAGTGGTTGTAGCACTAATCCTTCTTTTATTAAAAATAAATTGACTCAGTTTTTAGTCTACTGAAAATGAAATGAAAATATCACACAGTTGATGTAGTTTGTGTAGTCCACAATTTCTGTACAACACACTTCAACTCAAACAGTTCAGTAATGCAGAAACAAATAGAACTGTAAACTGCATTCAACACCGCTCAGTGACTCGTGACCGACTGTCATCCAAGAATACCACAGAAAACACTGTGGGGTTTTATAAAACCCCACAGTCCCCATGGCTGTGAGGAGGGGCAGTAAAGGGGATACTAAACCCCTGTTAAGAGACTTGATGGCCTCTGTGGTTAATTAAGGTAACAGCTAATTGTTTCACTAGTGTCCTGAAGATATCCATACTTAGCTCATGAAGTCAGCATGTGACTTATGCAACCAGCCACATCCTCTTTCCCTCCCTCTTCCAGCAGCATGCCTCTGATTTATGGCTGGACAGTGGCCTGAAGAGGTGTTGGATTAAATGAAATACAAGGGAGAAGAACATCTGGAAAGGCTATTGGCCCTGGATTCCCAGCTTGGGCCTAGTTTGATAGTAATGGCTGATGGAGGCCTATTGGCCTAGGAGGCTGGAAGGGAGATGACAGAGCACTTCCAGGGACACTGTGGTTTCTTGCTCATTGCACAGCAATGCCTGAACTGAGGTTATTCACACATAAAGCAGAGTATTCTCAATGTTCCACATCAAACCAGTAGGTGGGCTAACGAGCTCCTGCATGGGCTTTATCGAGTCTTTATCGAGTCTTTATCGAGTCGGTTATATTGTCATAATGTATCCCAGATGTACCTCACTAGTGATGCTGGTGTCCTCCTTGATGAAAAAGAAGCTTGAGGACAATAATTACAATGAATAAAAATCATATATATAGCTTCTGGGTTCAGTTTCCTGATAGCGATGGAATTTAGGCTGACGAGTGTTTTAACAATGACAACCGAAAATACAACATGCGTTTCCCCAACAACCAAGCAGAAAGAACGTTCGCTAAGTGCATTGTTGGAGCATGTTTCGATACTGATAGGATTGAAAGAAAGGGAGCGCTGCTCTCGGATCAGGTTTCTCAATTAAAATCTTACATTTCACAATGAAAGATCAGCTCCGAGATAGATATTACCAGATATTACCATGGTGATTTGGCACAGCATTGCGATCATGTTAGGCTACACATCATGAAATATATTGAGACAAATTACAGACACTACCCAACAAGTAGAAAAATAGAACTCAATTGATTGAACATGAAATATATTTCAATATGATTAAAATAGCCTATAGCTTCTGTTTATATTTTAATGCAGTCATCTCAGTTTTCATTTAAAGCATATTTTTATACGTTGGATGTTTGTATCAATTGCAAAGACATTGGTAACGTTGTATTTGTAATTTAAAAAAATCTGAAGTTATCGGTGGCCACAGAGAGACGATAAACCATGTGATTCTATGTTTAGCGGAGATCTTCTGTGTATAAAGTGACGCGGGCTAGCATGCAGCTAGCATGCGGTCTGCTTTTCATTTAGTGGATTACCTATGGGAGGTTGAGACAGACGTCTCTGGAGTGGCTCTGTGTGTGTTCTCCCCATCATCCCTCCATCTCTCCCTCCCCACAGAGATCTCTGTCTCGTTAACACAGCGCAATACCAGGCCAGTCTCTGTCCTCCCCTTCCTCCTCCTCCACCACCCTAGTGGAGCCTTGCAGACTGCAGACAACCTAGTCTAATGACTCACATATTACACAGTCCCAGCACAGCACCATACTACATCACCCCAGGTTACTGCTGTCTGCACAGCACCAGCCCCAGCAGCACATACCCCCAGTCACTCTAATGAGAGCTCTATAATGTCTATACAGTACTTAGAGAGAAGAGAGAGTGGGGGAGAGAGAGAGAAGGGGAAGAGGGAGGAGGAAAGAAGGGGAGAGAGGAGAGAGAGAGAAAGAGAGAGAGAAAGGGGAGAGAGGGGGAGAAAGAGAGAGAGAGAGAGAGAGAGAGAGAGAGAGAGAAATGGGAGAGAGGGGGAGAGAGAGAGAGGGAGAGAGAGAGAGAGAGAGAGAGAGAGAGAGAGAGAGAAATGGGAGAGAGAGAGAGAGAGAGAGAGAGGGGGGGTGATAAAGAGGAGAGGAAGAATTGATAGCTCACATTCCTTTGCTAAACCCTTCTGAACCAGCTAGACCAAAGCCAAATAAAGTGTATTAGTCTGACACCAAACAGGCATTATTAGGTTATCGTAAACAAAAAGGGAGGCTGACGTTAGAGTTTAGACACACTGAAACATTCTTAAACACACACACACACACACACACACACACACACACACACACACACACACACACACACACACACACACACACACACACACACACACACACACACACACACACACACACACACACACACACACACACAGTAGCATATAGTGTACGTTGTAAGATAATTATTAGTCTCTTTAATCTTTGCTAAGGATCTTTTAATGAAAACATTAATCATTGAACAGACTAATTAATCAGTCATCAGTGGGGTGAATACCTATTGCATGGCACTCACAGCCACTAAAAACGTATGGAGTAAGTGTGTGCCTCATAACTATTTTTATTTATTTATTTATTTCACCTTCATTTAACCAGGTAGGCAAGTTGAGAACAAGTTCTCATTTACAATTGCGACCTGGCCAAGATAAAGCAAAGCAGTTCGACACATACAACAACACAGAGTTACACATGGAGTAAAACAAACATACAGTCAATAATACAGTAGAAAAATAAGTCTATATACAATGTGAGCAAATGAGGTGAGATAAGGGAGGTAAAGGCAAAAAAAAGGCCATGGTGGCGAAGTAAATACAATATAGCAAGTAAAACACTGGAATGGCAGATTTGCAGTGGAAGAATGTGCAAAGTAGAGAGAAATAATGGGGTGCAAAGGAACAAAATAAATAAATACAGTAGGGGGAGAGGTAGTTGTTTGGGCTAAATTATAGATGGGCTATGTACAGGTGCAGTAATCTGTGAGCTGCTCTGACAGCTGGTGCTTAAAGCTAGTGAGGGAGATAAGTGTTTCCAGTTTCAGAGATTTTTGTAGTTCATTCCAGTCATTGGCAGCAGAGAACTGGAAGGAGAGGCGTCCAAAGGAAGAATTGGTTTTGGGGGTGACCAGAGAGATATACCTGCTGGAGCGCGTGCTACAGGTGGGTGCTGCTATGGTGACCAGCGAGCTGAGATAAGGGGGGACTTTACCAAGCAGGTTCTTGTAGATGACCTGGAGCCAGTGGGTTTGGCGACGAGTATGAAGCGAGGGCCAGCCAATGAGAGTGTACACGTCGCAGTGGTGGGTAGTATATGGGGCTTTGGTGACAAAACGGATGGCACTGTGATACACGGCATCCAATTTATTGAGACGGGTATTGGAGGCTATTTTGTAAATGACATCGCTGAAGTCGAGGATCGGTAGGAAGGTCAGTTTTACAAGGGTATGTTTGGCAGCATGAGTGAAGGATGCTTTGTTTGCGAAATAGGAAGCCAATTCTAGATTTAACTTTGGATTGGAGATGTTTGATGTGAGTCTGGAAGGAGAGTTTACAGTCTAACCAGACACTTAGGTATTTGTAGTTGTCCACATATTCTAAGTCAGAACCGTCCAGAGTAGTGATGTTGGACGGGCGGGCAGGTGCAGGCAGCGATCGGTTGAAGAGCATGCATTTAGTTTTACTTGTATTTAAGAACAATTGGAGGCCACGGAAGGAGAGTTGTATGGCATTGAAGCTTGTCTGGAGGGTTGTTAACACAGTGTCCAAAGAAGGGCCAGAAGTATACAGAATGGTGTTGTCTGCATAGGTGGATCAGAGACTCACCAGCAGCAAGAGCGAAATCATTGATGTATACAGAGAAGAGAGTCGGTCCAAGAATTGAACCCTGTGGCACCCCCATAGAGACTGCCAGAGGCCCGGACATCAGGCTCTCCGATTTGACACATTGAACTCTATCAGAGAAGTAGTTGGTGAACCAGGCGAGGCAATCATTTGAGAAACCAAGGCTATCGAGTCTGCCGATGAGGATGTGGTGATTGACAGAGTCGAAAGCCTTGGCCAGGTCAATGAATACGGCTGCACAGTATTGTTTCTTATCGATGGCGGATAGGATATCGTTTAGGACCTTGAGCGTGGCTGAGGTGCACCCATGACCAGCTCTGAAACCAGATTGCATAGCGGAGAAGGTATGGTGGGATTCGAAATGGTCGGTAATCTGTTTGTTGACTTGGCTTTCGAAGACCTTAGAAAGGCAGGGTAGGATAGATATAGGTCAGTAGCAATTTGGGTCAAGAGTGTCCCCCCCTTTGAAGAGGGGGATGACCGCAGCTGCTTTCCAATCTTTGGGAATCTCAGATGACACGAAACAGGCTAGTAATAGGGGTTGCAACAATTTCGGCAGATAATTTAAGAAAGAAAGGGTCCAGATTGTCTAGCCCGGCTGATTTGTAGGGGTCCAGATTTTGCAGCTCTTTCAGAACATCAGTTGGCTGGATTTGGGAGAAGGGGGGTGCAGTGCTGTTGACCAGGGTAGGGGTAGCCAGGTGGAAAGCATGGCCAGCCGTAGAAAAATGCTTATTGAAATTCTCAATTATAGTGGATTTATCGGTGGTGACAGTGTTTCCTGTCCTCAGTGCTGTGGGCAGCTGGGAGGAGGTGTTCTTATTCTCCATGGACTTTACAGTGTCCCAGAACTTTTTTCAGTTTGTGTTGCAGGAAGCAAATTTCTGCTTGAAAAAGCTAGCCTTGGATTTTCTAACTGCCTGTGTATATTGGTTTTTTGCTTCCCTGAAAAGTTGCATATCACGGGGGCTGTTCGATGCTAATGCAGAACGCCATAGGATGTTTTTGTGTTGGTTAAGGGCAGTCAGGTCTGGAGAGAACCAAGGGCTATATCTGTTCCTGGTTCTACATTTCTTGAATGGGGCATGCTTATTTAAGATGGTGAGGAAGGCATTTAAAAAAAAAAACAGGCATCCGCTACTGACGGGATGAGATCAATATCCTTCCGGGATACCCCGGCCAGGTCGAATAAAAAGGCCTGCACGCTGAAGTGTTTCAGGGAGCGTTTGACAGTGATGAGTGGAGGTCGTTTGACCGCTGACCCATTACGGATGCAAGCAATGAGGCAGTGATTGCTGAGATCTTGGTTGAAAACAGCAGAGGTGTATTTAGAGGGCAAGTTGGTTAGGATGATATCTATGAGGGTGCCCGTGTTTACGGCTTTGGGGTCGTACCTGGTAGGTTCATTGATAATTTGTGTGAGATTGAGGGCATCAAGCTTAGATTGTAGGATGGCTGGGGTGTTAAGCATGTTCCAGTTTAGGTCGCCTAGCAGCACGAGCTCTGAAGATAGATGGGGGGCAATCAGTTCATATATGGTGTTCAGAGCACAGCTGGGGGCAGAGGGTGGTCTATAGCAGGCGGCAACGGTGAGAGACTTGTTTTTAGAGAGTTGGATTTTTAAAAGTAGATGTTCAAATTGCTTGGGTACAGACCTGGATAGTAGGACAGAATTCTGCAGGCTATCTTTGCAGTAGATTGCAACACCGCCCCCTTTGGCCGTTCTATCTTGTCTGAAAATGTTGTAGTTAGGAATGGAGATTTCAGACTTTTTGGTGGTCTTCCTAAGCCAGGATTCAGACACGGCTAGAACATCCGGGTTGGCAGAATGTGCTAAAGTAGTGAATAAAACAAACTTAGGGAGGAGGCTTCTAATGTTAACATGCATGAAACCAAGGCTATTACGGTTACAGAAGTCATCAAAAGAGAGCGCCTGGGGAATAGGAGTGGAGCTAGGCACTGCAGGGCCTGGATTCACCTCTACATCACCAGAGGAACAGAGGAGGAGTAGGATAAGGGTACAGCTAAAAGCTATGAGAATTGGTCGTCTAGAACGTCCGGAACAGAGAGTAAAAGGAGGTTTCTGGGGGCGATAAGATAGCTTCAAGGTATAATGTACAGACAAAGGTATGGTAGGATGTGAATACAGTGGAGGTAAACCTAGGTATTGAGTGATGATGAGAGAGATATTGTCTCTAGAAACATCATTTAAACCAGGTGATGTCATCGCATGTGTGGGTGGTGGAACTGAAAGGTTGGATAAGGTATAATGAGCAGGGCTAGAGGCTCTACAGTGAAATAAGCCAATAAACACTAACCAGAACAGCAATGGACAAGGCATATTGACATTAAGGAGAGGCATGCTTAGTCGAGTGATCATAAGGGTCCAGTGAGTAGTGAGGTTGGTTGGGGTAACGGTGATTCAGACAGCTAGCCGGGCCATCGGTAGCAAGCTAGCATAGGATGGAGGTCTGTTTTTAGCCACCTCGTGTGTTTCCGATGGTAGATTAGTGCGGTTCCGTGTGGTAGAGGGGATCAATCCAATTGGCAAAATAGATATAGTTATAGTGACCCAAGAAAAATTGTCCGATAGACCTATTCAGATAGCAGCCGATAAGACAGCTAACAATTAACGGGCCACAGATGGGCGTTCAGGTAACGTCGCGACGGAGGGGCCAGTTGGATAACTCCCTCGGCCAGATGACGTCGGTTGTCCAGTCGTGAAGGCCCGGTGGGGCTCCGCATCGACAGTAGAACGGGTCCGGATAGGTGATTGTAGCCCAGGAGTGGCTGATGGAACTCTTCAGCTAGCTAGCTCCGGAATAATTGATGTTTGCTCCGGGATCGACGTAAGCCAATAGTCACACTGACAGCAGCTAGCTAGCTGCAAGATCCAGGTGTAAATGTCCAGAGCTTGCGGTTGAAATCCGGGGATATGGAGAGAAAAATAGGTCCGGTATTTTCTGGTCTGAGTCGCGTTGTACAAAACTGCCGATAGCTTTTCGAGGCTAAGGGATAGCTGATGACCACAAACCGTGGTTAGCTGAATACTAACGTTAGCCAGTAAACTGGCTAGCTTCTGGTTAGCTTCTGGCTAGCTTCTAGTTAGCTTCTGGCTAGCTTCTATTGTGGATTTCAGGTTTGAGGTAAATATATATTTTTTTTTTAATTGGTGAGGCGGGTTGCAGGAGAGTGTTTTGAAGTTGAGTTTTTGGAAAAGAAAATATATAAAAGATATGCGAAGAAAGATGTAAATATATATATACACGGGACACGACAAGACGAGGACAAAGGACGTCTGACTGCTATGCCATCTTGGAAATATACTAACATTTCATTAAAGGGACTCTGTGTGACATCATTGATTTCTCAGCAAACCTGGAGTTTCCATAAGACAGGCGTCCTGGGTAAGAAGAGAGGGGAGAGGGGAAGAGAGGAGAGAGTGGGGAGAAGGCAGAGAGAGGGAAGGAGAGAAGGAGAAGCTGGGGAGAGGGGGAAGAGGGGAAATGGGAGAGTGGAGAGGGGTAGATGGAGGAAGAGAGAGGGGAGAGGCTGGCGTGGCGTGTCCCACGTCAGAGGGCCTGTCAGGGGCTGTCAGAGGACGGGATCCAGACCCAGGTTGGGCCAGGACAGGAGGGGCCAGGCCAGGCAGCTGTCACCTCCCTGACACTGGGTGAGTCCATCCATCTGGCCTGTATGGGGAGGCCCACAGTGGGTGGAGAGAAACAGTGCAGATCTCATGACACACACAGGAATACACGCACACAAGACACACGTTGCACATGCGCACACACATGTGCATGTGCACATATGCCTATTCATGCACACACACACACACACGTGTGCGCATGCATAGAGACACATGCACGTGCACTACACCGAACTGAGCTATTCTGGGTGATCACTGAGTCAATCTCTGGCTTGTGTCCAGATGAATCATGCTCTTGCTGAGAGATCTGGGATCTGGGAAACAGGACTGATGCCCAACGAAGACAAATAAACAATAACAACACATGTATGTAATGGTCTCCCGCATGTAACTCTCACTGCCTCCACTGAGTGATTTTAATGCTGACAATTTCACGCCGCTTTTTCCATAAATCTATACGCTGTTAGCAAGTACATAAAAAGGCACAGTTCACTTACTAATGGTGCACAATATATTACTAAAACTCTGAAAATGACTGAGGGAGCTTATAAAAGGATTAACACAAGTGACAAAGTTCCTCTTCCATGTTTAGATATGGTGCAGTAAGTCTGTCTGCCATATTTCTCTTGCATGCCAGAGGTGATTAGTTAGTTTACTACAGAGAACATCTAACATACCGTTTTACAGCAGAAGAGCCAGTGCAGGTCCCTTACATACGGAGAACATCTAACATACCGTTTTACAGCAGAAGAGCCAGTGCAGTTCCCTTACATACGGAGAACATCTAACATACCGTTTTACAGCAGACGAGCCAGTGCAGGTCCCTTACATACGGAGAACATCTAACATACCGTTTTACAGCAGAAGAGCCAGTGCAGTTCCCTTACATACGGAGAACATCTAACATACCGTTTTACAGCAGAAGAGCCAGTGCAGGTCCCTTACATACGGAGAACATCTAACATACTGTTTTACAGCAGAAGAGCCAGTGCAGTTCCCTTACATACGGAGAACATCTAACATACTGTTTTACAGCAGAAGAGCCAGTGCAGGTCCCTTACATATGGAGAACATTTTGAGATGTCCCGGCTCCAGATCTCAAACCACAAGAAAGCAAGACCGTTTGTTTTGTGTCTCATCTTTTGGGGTTTGATATTTAAGACTAATTAGTGAGGGACATACCACAACAGGCTCATAGCCAGGTCTTCACCTGTATCCAGTCATGATGGAATGTAGCTACCCCATTGAATAGTAGAGCAGGTCAGATATTGATATGAAAATTGGGTCAAATTAATCTAAATGTTCAATGGTGACCTTGCCTCTAAGTCATTAGCACTGGCTCAGATAACCAATTACAGCAATGCACCAAGGAACCATGTCCTATTGGGATGACCTCTGTTTTATCAAAGGTGACAGGAGACTTTAGTTATCTGCTATCTACAGTGTGTAGATATCTATTCAAAAATGAAATATTTACAGATTTTCAGCGTAAACACCAACAGATTTCTACATTCAGAAACTATTTCAGAGTTTTATACTTTTATGTTTCTTTGCCATCCAGAAAATTATACTCCCACAGAAAGTGTGCGCAATAATAAAATCTTGCAATCTGGAAATGTTTATTTAGTAATAGCTGTGAACAATGTCCCTTGCTGTCCATAGAGGCTCTACAGTAGGCCGTGGTGACTGGTGGGTGAAAGCCATGCCATCCTATTGGCGTGGACAGCTGCTGTAAATACATCAGGTTGGCTAAATTACCCAGAGAGAGGATGCCAACACATTTTCTCCAGCGATTATCAGCAGGGATGCCTGCTAAGTATTAAAGTCAAGTGAAGGTGATGTGTGGTTTTTCACAGTCTTGGACAAAGACCCTCATTGTTGTGCAGTTTGTGGTATGGGAATAAGCAGACCAGGCACCGTTGTTCTATCCTGAGACTTTTCTACCACTACTACAGTCAAGACCCAGTCTGTCTCCTTAACCGAGTGATTTGATGGGGAAGAGTGAGTAATGGGAAGTGTGTGCGAGAGAGAAGTAAAGGATGAAGGGCTTAGAGAGAGAGAGGAAGTGAAGGATAGGAGAGAGCGAGTGAAGGAGAGGAGAGAGAGAGAGAGTGAGTGAAGGAGAGAGAGTGAGTGAGTGAAGGAGAGGAGAGAGAGAGTGAAGGAGAGGAGAGAAAGAGAGAGTGAGTGAAGGAGAGAGAGTGAGTGAGTGAAGGAGAGGAGAGAAAGAGAGAGTGAGTGAAGGAGAGAGAGTGAGTGAGTGAAGGAGAGGAGAGAGAGAGTGAAGGAGAGGAGAGAAAGAGAGAGTGAGTGAAGGAGAGAGAGTGAGTGAGTGAAGGAGAGGAGAGAGAGAGTGAAGGAGAGGAGAGAGAGAGTGAAGGAGAGGAGAGAAAGAGAGAGTTAGTGAAGGAGAGAGAGTGAGTGAGTGAAGGAGAGGAGAGAGAGAGTGAAGGAGAGGAGAGAAAGAGAGAGTGAGTGAAGGAGAGAGAGTGAGTGAGTGAAGGAGAGGAGAGAGAGAGTGAAGGAGAGGAGAGAAAGAGAGAGTGAGTGAAGGAGAGAGAGTGAGTGAGTGAAGGAGAGGAGAGAGAGAGTGAAGGAGAGGAGAGAAAGAGAGAGTGAGTGAAGGAGAGAGAGTGAGTGAGTGAAGGAGAGAGAGTGAGTGAGTGAAGGAGAGGAGAGAGAGAGTGAAGGAGAGGAGAGAGAGAGTGACAGATCAATGATAATGTTAACTGATGTCATAGAAAAGTGAGCTGTTTCCCTTGGTGGTCTCGCCATCTACCAACTCAGAGATGAAGAAAGTCTACTTTGTTTGGATTGGCTTATGAAGGAGGCAGCACGCAGCAGAGTGTTTTCCATTTTGTCACATGAGAATCGTGTCAGGTCTGCGAGTGCACAAGCAGAGATATTTCAGCATGGCACATTGACATGCAGCTTGTTCAAATAAAGGACCCACAAAGCTCTGAACTCAAAATCTATTTACACAAATACACACGCATGACAACACAAAACAAAACCAGAACCATTTCCTCTGTTGTTTCATAGTGTATTGTCTCTATGGGGCGTTGAGAGGATACATATTCAATTGTTGAAAAGGAGAGTGCATATTTTCCTCTGAAAGGTTCATTACAAATGGTTAGCCCGTTGTCTAAAAATGCGAGCAAATGGAAAACATGAGCTCTCTGTGACAACTTAACTCTTTTTTATAACTGGGCATCAGGGAATTGAACAACTTGAACAGAATTTATCTATGACTAATAGAATCAGATGGTCCTCATGGTCTTCAACAGAATAGTGTGAAACCAGATGATGAGTTTGTGGAAGGCTGGTGATAGCATGGGAATATTTAAATGAGAGACATGTTTTCAGTAAAACTCCATTGTCTCTCTGTCATAAGGACGTCAGTACAGAGCAGGTTTTCATTTGCTCTAAATGACACTGATTTCCCTCAAGGATAAACTAAAATCACATAAATTCGTATGGACCTTAATTGAATTCAAACTCATGTAAGAGTTTCAAACCGGTTGCCAAAAGCCGTTATGCATCTTAGGTATTAAGGAGTGTGTTGTTTTTACATGGTTCCGTAATCTGTCTGCTCTGTCCGTTTGAATGGACTGGACAAATTATGAACCACTCAAGGTCCCTATTGGTACAGCAGTTAATTAAAAAGCGAGGGCACTCATGGAAAGAATTTTAAAAAATGAATGCCTGTATGAAACCAACATGAAAACACGCAAAGACTTTGAGACTTTTGCTGGTCTCAAAGTCGATCCCCCCAAAAAACTGGATTATTTACTTTTCAAATTGGGTTTACAGTAAACATCTCCTCTTGCAGAAATATTTCCATGAGTTTGTCTGACAGAGAAAGTAGTACCAACACAAATGCATGACATCAAAGTCCAGCCAAAGCCACAAAGGGATGTTTTGAGACGGGCTACTATGGTTAGACCTGGTCTCTGGATGGTAAGGGATCTGCCATGAGGATGAGGCTCACGCAAAGGGGCTTTATCAGCCTAGGATGCCACCGCATCGCCGCCACAATTGTTCAACCTGGAGGTCTGATACACACGTCTCCAAAATATGTCTCCAAATACGAAAATGACAACAGCGTTGTGTTTAATAGACAGTGTTTAATTCAAACAGATTTATGTTAACATCCTCAAATTAAAAGTTTCCTATTAGAGGAGTCGTGAAAAAATCATGGCAGGAGAAATCAGCCCCAACAAGGACCTGTTTAGCAAAGTACAGGTGTGTAAAATCTTAATTTGACCAGTTTATCACAGCAGGAAAATAATCTTGCAGCAACAGGAAATGTGAATTACTGTGTGGATTAATTAACATTTTGTAGGGGTAAGATTTTTTAGGGGTTGATTTTTAGTTAGGGCAAGTCTGAAATTGGAAATGACTAACTTTTGAAGTCTTTTTAAACCTCGACCAATTTTGCATTTCCTGCTGTGCAACAACAGGGTGATCAAATTAAGATCCTACATCTCTAGAAGGAGAGACCTGAGAGGTAAGTAGAAACTTGTCACTGAAAGGAAAGTGTTGAGAATGATTCTACATTTAGATGTAGTTTGTCTCCTTCCATGTCTGCCAGTGTTAAAGGTTCTGAAAAAAGTATAGTCTTTAAAGAAAGGCTTTGTGAAAGAAGCAAAATGGTTTTCAAGGAAGGTATTATTGCATCCTAAGGAAGTGGCCCAAATGTAAAAGTTAAGTGAAGAAGTTTAATAACACTAACACTGTCTGAGCCTCTCCTCTCCTCTCCTCGTGGACAGGAAAGAACAACGCAATGTTTGTAACTGCCCTGGGTACTTAAGTGTGTGTGCCTTGGGCCCTCTTAAATGTTGCAAGATGACCAAATGTTAACAGCGGAATGGAGCATATGGATTGGGCTTGGTCCAAATACAGTAATAAACGTCCACAGCATCCTGGAAGACAGACACAGCCAATACAAAGTGATAACAACTTCGCTGAACAATTCCCTCTTATTAACTCCTGGTATTCCCATAAAAAAACGGATCTGGAGACAAATAAGGCCTTAATTGAGGTCCGGGACAATAATGGGAAAGGAGTTTAATTCATTATTTCATTATGGCGTCTCGGCCACTCTAAATGATTCATTCACATAATGACCATGGGCACAGAGTTTGCTCTATCACCATAAACCGTTGCACAAAAAGAGGCATTCATACAGCCACTTTAATTGAACTGTTATTAATTGATTCATCATAAGCCACCCTAATCTGGCCTCCTTGGGCTCAGCCAGCCAGCCAGCCTCCCGAGTAGAGTGGTGCCAGGCAGGCCTCTCTATCTAACCCTGCTGCATTAAAATAAATGAGAAGCTATGGGGGTATGGAGTCTAAAGCCAGAGGATATTGTTTGATTCCACATCAGCCTTCCAGGAGGCAATTTAAACAAGCCAGCATGCTAATCAACCTGTTATAAAGGACTGTTTTGGAAGGTGTCCCAATCACTCTCTTTCTCTTAGTCTCTCTCTTTCTCTCTCTCACTCTCTCTCTCTCCAGTAGCAGTGGAGCCAAACTGGAACCAAACTATAAAAGGGGAAACTCAAATATTGCCCCTGTCTGGGAGAACATTAAGTTCCAACGAGACTCAAACACACGATGTGGAGGAGAAAATGGGGACTCATGTAGAAAAGGGAGACATAGGGCTTTTGTGGGCAGCCCTGCTGTTATGTTTTGAATTCGATTTTTAGAAAATGTTACTTTTTCAACTAGAGAATCATGTCAGTGTGTTGTAACCTCATGGATGGCTCCGTCCTTCCTCCCGTAGGGGTCGCCTTTGAGGGAATGAATGACTGTTAATTCCAGTGGTAACAGTCAGGAATCTCCCCTGAAACAATGAACGTTAAAGTAAGAGTTTGGAAGTAGAAAGGGAGGCATGGGGAGATAGACAGCAATCCCAGTCAGGAGTATGAAACACAGGACCAGAGCTCCCCTGCTGCCAGCAAGACAGCAACAAGATCTCCGAATAACTGTATCATGACCCCCATCTGCAGTAGCAGCCACCCCTACTCCACCTCCAGCCCAGCTCCGCTTCTCCAGAATAATTCAATATAATAAAATTCCCCCGGTATTTGTTGTGAAACCACAGAAACCCGATAGTGTTCATTCTCATCTAGTGCTCTGGACCCAGGGGTCAGCTGGTAGCAGACCAGAGGCCCCTCTCTGACTCTAGGGTTAAACTTATCAGGTCTGACCGTTAAAGATACCTATTCCCTTTGGAAATCTAGACCAGCTGGGCATTCTGTTTGAGATGAACCTGTTCTCTTGTTCTTTTTTGTGCTCTTTTAGTATTCTTCTCATTAGTTACTGAGCCGCAGTCTGTTTTAAATGCTGAATTTCGTATTTGTGTATTGTTTGGGTTATGAGGCATTTACTGTGTTAAGAAATTCTTTACTTGGTCTGTCAGTATTGGTATGAAACACAAACAGACAGGCATGCTTTGGATATAAGGTGAAAACAATTATCCATGTGTTGTAGCTGGGATTTATGCATAATCATTGATCAGATATAGTTTATCTGATTGTGTCTGATGAGTTCTAGAATAAGTCCTCTTTAAATGGTCTGGTCAAATTTGGCATTGGTCTGGAAGCAAAGTGTTTCCTACCTTTAATGGTGTTGATTTTTGTAGTTCACCAGTTTCTCTCATTCTCTGACCAAAGGAATTGGCTTTATGCGATGACACTCAAAAAGGATCAAACATAAACAGACAAACATTTTTGTTGTATGTATTCACAACAACTATCACGGCACCGTATCTACACTGAAATAACAATGTGATGTCATAAATAACAGTACATGAAAATGCTATGGAACACTTACCCCTACTGGTACAAAGAGGATGTTACAGTCAATTTCAGATCACTCCTGAGAGATGCATTTAATTTCATATCGCTGTACTGTAATAAGTTATGCAATAATGGATTATGCGTGACAAGGCCTTTGCAGTTTATTTCATACAAATATATATTTTTAATGTTAGTTTTGCACATTATTCAGTTACACTGATCATGAGCCAATGGGGTCGCTCTATGTTATTTCAGCAAGCCATGACACCCACCATCTCAGATTGTTTTGAAATCATTTCTGTAGTTAGAAACAGATAAGATATCCTTAACTGCAACATTATTTTGTTGAAATATCATTTGATTTCTGAGAAACTAAGCTAATTGATTGCACCCAAATTGGCCATTTTAATTTAAAGGATTAATATCATATTAAATAAATATAGTACCTAACATTCGATTTGGAGCAAACTTTTTTCTAACAATGAGTAAGAAATGAGGAATCCAAAGAGATTGTGAAAAGCCACCCATGGACCCCCCACAACCCACGCCAATCCCACCCCAACAACGAGAGTACAGTATCAGTTCTCTATGTCTAACAAGTAGCATGGAGCTGCAGTTTGAATAATTGTTTCTTCATCCTATGTAATGCATTCTCAGTGTATTTGGTTGGTGATGTTTTTCTTCTCCCTTTTCAGAGAAATTTGTCATTGAAGTTGTTCGATTTCTGTCCCGTCCTACATCCTGATATTACCAGGTTCTGACCACTAGATGGTGCCTGCAGTTCCTACTATACTGAACAACAATATATATCGCAACATGTAAAGTGTTGGTCCCATGTTTCATGACCTGAAATAAAAGATCCTATGCATAAAAACTTTTTTCTCTCCTATGTTGTGCTCACATTTGTTTACATCCCTGTTTGTGAGCATTTCTCCTTTGCCAAGATAATCCACCGGACAGGTGTGGCAAATCAATAAGCTTATTAAACAGCATGATCATTACATAGATGCACCTTGTGCCGGGGACAACAACAAGCCACTCTAAAATGTGCAGTTTTGTCACACAACAAAATGCCACAGATGTCTCAAGTTTTGATGGAACGTTCAATTGGCATGCTGACTGCAGGAATGTCCACCAAAGCTGTTGGCAGAGAATTTAATGTTAATTTCTCTACCATAAGTCGTCTCCAACATCATACATTTTACTGTCTCAGGTGAGTTCTTCTCTGTGCATTCTTCCATGTAATGTTCAGCATGCAAAGGAGAACGTGACAGAAAGTCTGCATCAGTGTTTACCTTTCCAGGATGATACTTCAGTGTGAGATTGAAGTTAGACAGCTCCGCCACCCACCGAAGACTGGTGGAATTCAGTCTCGCTGTAGTTAGTATGTCAAGGGGTTATTATCACTGTACACTGTCACAGAGGGTGCATAAAAGAGGAACTGCTCAGTCACTGTCCATTTGAGGGCCAAACATTCTAGTTTCCCTGAGTGAAGGTGATAGTTTCTCTCTACTTGTGTCAGGGTGAGGAGACATATCCAATGACTCTCAGTTTGCCACTTTGTCGTTGGTATAACACACCTCCCAATCCCTCTTTGGAGGCGTCAACGTGCAAGATAAAAGAGTCCTGGAAATCTGGGTAAGCAAGCACAAGTGGTTTAGTCAATACACTCCCCAAGTGTTTTAATGCTCTCTGGTGAGCATCCACCCATCTGGTGGGGCGGAGCCTGTCCCAACTGAATAGTTATCTTAGTTATCTTAAATCTTAGATTTATTTGATCATTTAAAATCACAAAAAAGTTTTTAAAAATGTGGACCTCTTACACAGTAGACCCAGCCTACTAGGCCTACTTTGGTTACACATATAACACATTAAAAAACAAAGGACAAGGCGACATTGTCATAGCCTTAGAGCAGTAGATCAGCAATCTCAGGCTCCTAACCCGTGTTAAATTCTGGTTTGATGATGGTGATGACAGGTAATGCCAGATAATTATGATGCAGTTGATGCCGGATGATAGTGATGCAGTTGGCTTGCCAGCTCTGATGTTATCCAGGGCCTCTCTGTAGCCTGTGATGCCAGGTGATGGTGATGGAGTTTGCTTGCTGGCCCTGACATCATCCTCAGCTTAGCCTCTCTGTAGCCTGGACTTCGTACTCCTTCACAACAAACGTGTAGCACCCACTTGGGTGATGTCTCTGCGGCTGCTTCAGTGCAAAAAAGCTCACCACCCATCAGTCCAGAGCAGTAGTCATCCTCACTACAAGCTCTTTTCCATTTCTATAATGCAGTCAGGTCTCATTAATCAAGAAGCAGCTGGTGCTGAGATGCATCTTTCAAATGCAAACATTAGCTAGCCAAACCAGACAAGTCAACCCACCATCAATCCTGCAACTCCATATAACATTTACAGAGCTCATAGACATTTTGCATGTTGTGAGAAGTTCTGTAGTACATAACCCCTGTAGTACACTAGAAACCCCAGTAGTTTCCTTAGCTATCTCACGTTTGTGGCCTGTTTACCAGTTCTTGCACTGATGCAATTTCTTTAACATCCTGTAATGGAAATGGTACTGTTTGTGCTTTTCTTATAACTCATTTCTGTGTTCTATTTGTGTGCTGTTCTATAAACCAATTTCTGTGTTCATGCAAGTGGCGAACTGTACAAATCCTCACTATCAGCTGCAATTTGGCAGTACGCCTAGACCTTGTTTTGAGAACAAACTAAAGAGATCTCAGTTTCAAGGTCTCAGCTTTGAGAGAAGAAGCCTTGCGAGATATTGGTCTGTCACATGTTATGAACCAGTATTGGTCTGACACATGAATGAAACAAAACGGTCATGATTAATTAATTATGCAAATGTAACTTGTCTGTGTATAGCCGAATATAAGACAACTGCTGGGACTGCCCAGGCAGAGCTCCTGATTGACATGTGTACTATGGTGCATTGAGTTGATTGGAACCTCTCCAGCACGCTGACAATAAACAATGAATCATTTAAGATTGACTTTGAGTGTCCCTGTGCAAGAATTTCCACAACAATCCATTCTGTAACCCTCAGCCCCCAAAAATGTCTACTAAATAACAGACCTCATTCTTGAATAGGCAGTGGCAATTTTAGCATGTAAATCTTGGTGGGGCAAACTATAATACATTTTTTTAAATGCATGCCAGCAAAACCACTACACAGCACTAAATAATACATTAATTGCACTATAACAGTGACAAATGGTGCCCACAAACTGTTAGGGCCTACATAAAGCTGTCCCGACAGCAGAGTCCCAACTGCAGTCCCAACACCTTACCACTGCTACACCTGGCTATCAGTGGAGCCTTGTCTGGCAGCGAAACAGTTCATTCAGCGTCATTTACTGCCTTTAAAAAAACAGAGCTGATATGGTTGACTTGCCTAAACAAATGTGGTTTCTACTGACAATTGAGATGTACAAACTATGGCATAAGGGGACGATGATTAAGACAATAAAGAGTGAGCTAGGATCGATGTAGTCAATATAACTATCTGTTCAGCACTTTTGAAATGTACAGCGACAGCATTCAGAACATTGGCCGTTCTTACAGTATTCTTTCTGTACACCAAGTCAGAACCGTAGGATAAATAAAGGGGGCATATAAGCAGACAATGAAAGCCCTTGCAATATTCGATGATGACATTTCTCTAAAACAGGCTATAGGCTACATGTGCAACACCAAGTCAGAAAAGTAGTTATGAGCTTTCAAGACAACTGCGAACTCTGAAAAAAACAAGGTCGAATCATGACGTCAGTGATCTTCAGGTTGGAGCTCTAGAAAGAGGCCCGAGTTTCCAACTTAGAATTCCGAGTTGAATGACCGTTCAAAACTTATTTTCCCAGTCAGAGCTCATTTTTTCTCAGTTGTCTTGAACTCACTGACGTCAGAGATTTCCCAGTTCCGAGTTTCCAGTAGTTTTTAACGAGGCAGAAATCATGCTGGATTGACAGCATGACCAATGTTGAATATTTATCCTTTTAAGCTTGGAAAAGAGACCCTTAAACCCAGATTTGGAGCAAACACCCACTCCACTGAATAGCAAGTTAGTGATTGCTGTGCAACCCTTGCAGTTAGCCACTGATTCCTTCCAAACCGCTCATTGTTGAATTTCCGATTTCCAACTTGTTGTGTAATGTTTATGTCCAATGGCCAATGAGCACCGATACGTTTTATCTATAATTTCTCTTCATAATTTCTCTTCATATGACAATGATTGAAAAGGATTTGCCTGTAGATTGTCGACTTGATTCATAATGATGACTGCTAGCTTGTTAGCTAAGATTTTGAAAGTATGTTGTCATGATCAGTCCAATCAACGTTACCGTAGATATAACGTGATTTGACGTCATTTTTTCTTTGGCCAATGCCCTTGAGCCTTCTTGGATGGGCACTTCTAATGTAACTCTATGGCAGCACCGAAGGGGCTTTAATTTTTCGAGCTCTCCCCATAGATTTTGTGGTGACATAGTGTCTCCATGAGTGACAGATCACAGATTCAATCACGGTGCAACTAGAGAACATTACCAACCTCTACACTTCCTATTTTCTGCTGGCTGCCCCACCACCACAGAAAGCACTGAGCTAGGCTGAAACACCTGCATTTTGGAGCTGCTTTACTCAAGCAAACATTGTTTACATTGTTTGAAAACTGATATGTGACACATATTAATGCCAAAATAACATGCAAAACAGGCAACAGAAAATATATAAAAACATTGTTTTTTTTTGCTAAATAGGTGGGGCTCAATAGAGATTGCTTGAATAGAGATTAAATTGTGTCTTCTTTGAAAAGATGGGCCTGGCTGAGAATAGATCATTCCATTTTCTGCCTGAGTGTGGCGCTGTTTATCGCTATTTTCTGGATTATCTTGTCAACAGAACAAAACTACTTATTTTACTCAAGAGATTGAAATAAATTGTGTTTCTTTAAAAAGATGGTTTTGGCTGATATGAACTGTTTCTTGACCTTCTTCTCCTTGTGGTTATCCATGGCTGTTCATTATTTACCAGGTATCAAGAAGTGAAAACAAAACAAGGACAGAAGCAAGACTCCTTATTTTACCAAACTATAGATTTAAATAAATGAAATGATGTGTCTGGCTGACATGAAAAAAAACATTAAGGGGAAAGGATCCAGAGACACAAACACAAGACATTGAATGTTACCTGAATTGACTCAGAAAAGTAACACAAGTATGCCTACATTATCAGAGTTACTCCACCTCGAACGCCATTTGGCGAAAGGCTCGGAGCACAAACACTCAGGCTGACTGGCTGTTGTTTAGGCTAATGAGAAATAAGTGCACTCAGGCTATCCGGAAGGCTAAAATTAGTTACTTTAAGGAGCAGTTCTCTCTCTGTGGGTCTAACCCCAACAAGTTATGGAAAAATGTGAAAGACCTGGAGAATAACCCTCCTCACAGCTGCCCATGTCCTTTAATGTTGATGATGTGGTTGTTACTGACAAGGAGTGTATGGCTGAGTTATTTAAACAAATGGTTAGTGGGGAGAGGCTATACGGACACTCCTGGCCTGCAAAAAGATGACTTATCTCACACAGCTGAGAGCCAAGTGAACCGAGTCACAGCTTGTGACAGCTGAGGAGGACAGTGTGTCCCAGTGTTGTTGCTGTTCATGTGCTCCCCATTTATTAGACTGTATCACGGGGAACATCTATACTGAACAAAAATATAAACGCGACAACATGCAACAATTTAAAAGATTTGACTGAGTTGCAATTCATTTAAAAAATCAGTCAACTGAAATGAATTCATTAGGCCCTAATCTATGGATTTCATATGACTAGGCAGGGGCGCAGCAATGGGTGGGCCTGGGAGGACATAGACCCACCCACTGGGGAGTCAGGCCCAGCCAATCAGAATGTGTTTTTCCCCACAAAAGAGCTTTATTACAGACATAAATACTCCTCAGTTTCATCAGCTGTCAGGCTGGTCTCAGATGATACTGAAGGTGAAGAAGCCGGATGTAGAGATTCTGGGCTGGCGTGGTTACATGTGATCTGCGGTTGTGAGGCCAGTTGGACGTACTGCCAAATTCTCTAAAACAACATTGGAGGTGGGTTATGGTAGAGAAATTAACATTCAATTCTCTGCCAACAGCTCTGGTGGACATTGCTGCAGTCAGCATGCCAATTGCACGCTGTGGCATTTTGTTGTGTGACAAAACTGCACATTTTAGAGTGAGTAGGCCTTATCCACTTGTTGAAATTGAACGTTTTCTCTTCCCAAGAGAGTTTTTCCCGGTGGTCTGAATGAATCTTAATATAACATGTTCAAACATAAAGATCCATACAGCCTACTCTAGGTTATTGCATCTGGAAGCTCATGGAAAAAATATATGAAGCATATTAACCGGTAATTGAGTAGGTGGACACAGGCAGAGGCTTCAATTTGCTAAGCGCTCTGAACACATACACTACATGATCAGAAGTATGTGGACACCTGCTCATCGAACGTCTCATTCTAAAATCATGGGCATTAGTATGGAGTTGATCCCGGCTTTGCTGCTATAACAGCATTCGCTCTTCAGGGAAAGCTTTCCACTAGATGATGGAACATGCGGGACTTGCTTCCATTCAGCCACGATTTTTAAGTGCTACAAGCTTCAGCACTTGGTGGTATTGTTCTGTGAGCTTGTGCGGCCTACCAATTCATGGCAATTCATGGCTGCTCCTAGACATTTCCACTTCACAATAACAGCACTTACAGTTGACCGGGGCAGCTCTAGCTGACTTGTTGGAAAGGTGGCATCCTATGACTACTGCCAATGTTTGTCTATGGAGACTGCATGGCTGTGTGCTCGATTTTTATACACTTGTCAGAAACGGGTGTGGCTGAGATAGCGAAATCCACTAATCTGAAGGGGTGTCCACATACTTTTGTATACATGGTGTAGATGTCGAATTTTGACCCCAATCTCGTTGCATACCAAGTGAGGCGAAACGAAACACTGTGGTAGGCTATACACAGCTACATTAATTATGGTCATTAGAATAATCTATAAGTCTATAAGAAGCTGAGTTAAAAACGTGTTCCCGCATGGGGCATAAAGAATAATTCAAATTAGAAAGATCAAATACTTAGTTATTGAGATGCATTTTACAGGTCATAGCAGACTTTATATGAGCAAATAAAACTCATAGAATTAAAACAAATGTTTTACATCTTCTTAAATCTGAGGCTGGTTTTAACCTTCTAGACCTGGAATTGTATCAACTTGCCACCCAAGGCTTTTACTTGTGACATATAGTAAAATGCACTAAAGAGGAACATATTGAAGATGTGCATGGTCATCCCCAAAATCTTTTCACCTGCCTATTTTCAAAGGATAAAGATAAGAGCATTAACAACTTCATTGTTAAGCACACTATAACAACACCGAAGAAAACAAAATGTATTCTACAAGAACCAATATCACTCCCTAAAAACACAACCATATGGAACAATCCCTGGATAGATCTTCAAAATTCACTAATAAATTGGTCCACATGGAAAATAAAAGGCATAGAAACCGTAAATGACTTCTTAATAGGAAATACATTTATTTCCATGACAAAATGTAAAAAACAATTGGACTGACCAATGTAGATACAGTATTTTCAAATACACACAAATACAAGTGTGTAGGTCTCTAGCAGACTTCCTAGAGCTGGCCATTAAAAGTTTAATATCATACATTTTGATTTAAAATCTTTTGGACAATCTTGAGGGAATCCTATTTGAATCAGAAAAGGATATTCATATGACAGGTAAGATATACAAAACCTTGCAGAGAGCCTATCCATCTGACAATCTCTTAGAAAAAAAAGATTAACTTCTCGAACCAAGACTTAAAAAGAACTGATATTGACACAAGATGGAGGAAATGCTGGAACATAACTAACGCAATTACAGTTAAAGAAAATGTACGCTTAACCCTATGAACTAATGTATATAATTTATTATACAAGAGACAAAATTCATAAATTCTACAGCACAAAGGCAGAGTCATGTCTTAAGTGTAAAACTAACAATGACTCAATAACCCATGCCTTCTGGTAATGCTATGAAGTCCAAAGGTTACGGGCAGAGTTAGAAAGTTGGTTGTGTCGTCACTACAGCCTGACCGGGAGTCCCATAGGGAGGCGCACAATTGGCCCAGCGTTGTTAGGGGAGGGTTTGGCCGGGGGGGTTTTACTTGGCTCAACGCGCTCTAGCGACTCTTTGTGGTGGGCCAGGTGCCTGCAGGCTGATTTCGATTGTCAGTTGAATGATTTTTCCTCTGACACATTGGTGTGGCTGGTTTCTGGGTTAAGCGAGTGGGTGTTAATAAGTGAGGTTTGGCGGGTCATGTTTTGGAGGACGCAAGACACGACCGTTGTCTCTCCCGAGCCTGTTGGGGCGTTGCAGTGATGAGACAAGATCGTAATATCACGAAATTGGGGAGAAAAAGTGGGTAAAAAAATCTGAAGTTAGCTGTCAGAAGTATTGGCATATAAAGGTGCAGTGAGATACGTTATGGGTTGGACAATACTTTTCTCGTCAACCATCTTTAAAAAAACGTATATTTAAAAACTGGAAATCAACCAATCCTCCATCATTAACACAATGGAATGTTTAAATGCTTAATTATCTAAATGATGAAAAACAAAATGGTGCATCTTGAGGTCATGTGGCGGAGTGAGGCAGTCACTGGAGATGGGGGTATGAGCAGGTGGATTTGGGCAGGTGTGATGTCTTTGATGTTTGTGTGAGTCTGTATGCTGTCATTTGTATGAGTATGTTTTGTATTATTTGAAAATAAATGGATGCATTTTACATAATGTGTCAGTTAGGAGAAACTGGGACCTATGGAAAAGACCAGCGAAGGTTGAATTTTTCCACATTTTGTTATATTACAGCATTAATATAAAATGTATTAAATAAATAAAATTACTCAGCAATCTACACACAATACCCCATAATGACAAAAAAATCCTTATTTACATAAATATTCAGACCCTTTGCTATGAGACCTGAAATTGAGCTCAGGTGCAACCTGTTTCCAGGTATAATCCTTTATGTTTCTTCAACTAGATTGGAGTCCACCTGTGATAAATTCAATTGATTGGACATGATTTGGAAAGGCACACACCTGTTTACATATCGTCCCACAGTTTACAGTGCATGTCAGAGCAAAAACCAAGCCATGAGGTCGAAGGAACTGTCCGTAGAGCTCCGGGACAGGATTGTGTCGAGGCACAGATCTGGGGCAGGGTACCAAAACCTTTCTGCAGCATTGAAGGTCCCCAAGAATAGAGTGGCCTCCATCATTCTTAAATGGAAGAAATTTGGAACCACCAAGACTCTTCCTAGAGCTGGCCACCCAGCCAAATTGAGCAATCGGGGGAGAAGGGCCTTGGTCAGGGAGGTGACCAAGAACCCGATGGTCACTCTTACAAAGCTCCAGAGTTCCTCTGTGGAGATGGGAGAACCTTCCAGAAGGAGAACCATCTCTGCAGCACTCCACCAATCAGGCCTTTATGGTAGTGGCCAGATGGAAGTTACTCTTCAGTAAAAGGCATATGACATCCTGACCATGAGAAACAAGATTCTCTGGTCTGATGAAAAAACGGCTTTGGCCTGAATGCCAAGAGACGTCTGGAGGAAACCTGGCTCCATCCCTACGGTGAAGCATGGTGGTGGCAGCATCATGCTGTGGGGATGTTTTTCAGCGGCTGGGACTGGGAGACTAGTCAGGATCGAGGAAAAGATGAACGGAGCAAAGTATAGAGAGATCATTGATGAAAACCTGCTCCAGAGTGCTCAAGACCTCAGACTGTGGCAGGTTCACCTTCCAACAGGACAACGACCCTAAGCACACAGCCAAGACAACGCAGGAGTGGCTTCGGGACAAGTCTCTGAATGTCCTTGAGTGGCCCAGCCAGAGCCCGGACTTGAACCGAATCATACATTTCTGGAGAGACCTGAAAATATCTGTGCAGCGACGCTCCCCATCCAACCTGACAGAACTTGAAAGGATCTGCATAGAAGAATGGGAGAAACTCCCTGAATACAGGTGTGCCAAGCTTGCAGCGTCGTAATAAAAAAGACTTGAGGCTGTAATCGCTGCCAAAGGTGCTTTAAAACTTCTCTAGGATAGGGGGCAGCAAATTCACTATTGGATAAATATCGTGCCCAATTTCAACTTCCTTCTACTCATCCCCAGAATATAAGATATGCATATTATTAGTATTAGTATTATTATTAGTATTAGTATTTGGATAGAAAACACTCTGTAGTTTCTAAAACTGTTTGAATCATGTCTGTAAGTATAACAGAACTTATGTAGCAGGCAAAACCCCGAGGACTAACCATTAATTATTATTATTTTTTTAAGTCACTGTCTGTTCAATGAGTTTTCATTGGAATACTGGATTTCTAATCACCCTGTTTTCAGTTCCTACCGCTTCCACTGGATGTCACCAGTCTTTGGAAATAGGTTGAGGTTATTCCTTTGTGCAATGAAGAAGTAAGGCCACCTGGAAACAGTGTAACGTCATGTGTACTGTTTGAGAGTTGCGCAAGACTAGAAAAGTAGGTTAGTTTGTTGATCTCCTGTATTGAAAACAGATAGACCCATCTTCAATTTGATCGATTATTAACGTTTACAAATACCTTAAGTTGTATTACAAAAGTAGTTTGAAATGTTTTGGCAAAGTTTAGAGGTAATTTTTGAGATATTTTGTAGTGACTTTGCGCAAATTGGAAGCTGTTTTTTTCTGGATCAACCGCGCCAAATAAATGGACAATTTGGATATATATGGACGGAATTAATCGAACAAAAGGACCATTTGTGATGTTTATGGGACATATTGGAGTGCCAACAAAAGAATCTCGTCAAAGGTAAGGCATGATTTATATTTTATTTCTGCGTTTTGTGTCGTGCCTGCAGTGTTGAAATATGCTACACTCTCTTTGTTTACTGTTGTGCTATCATCAGATAATAGCATCTTATGCTTTCGCCGAAAAGCCTTTTTGAAATCTGACATGGTGGCTGGATTCACAACGAGTGTAGCTTTAATTTGGTATCTTACATGTGTGATTTAATGAAAGTTTGATTTTATATCATTTTTTAAAATTTGGCGCTCTACATTTTCCCTGGCTATTGGCCAAGTGGGACGCTACCGTCCCACATATCCCAGAGAGGTTTTAACAAAGTACTCAGTAAAGAGTGAATACTAATGTAAATGTATTTTTCTGTTTTGTTTTATATATTTGCAAACATTTCTAAAAAACTGTTTTTGCTTTGTCATTATGGGGTGTGTAGAATAATGAGGGGAAAAAAAGATTGAATCCATTTTCGAATAAGGCTCTAATGTAACAATGTCGAAAAAGTCAAGGGGTCTGAATACTTTCCGAATGCACTGTACATGTAATGTAGAGCCTCACCTGTTTTGAGCTCCACCTGTTGTTGCCTGTTTTGCATGTTATATTGACATTAATACGTGTCACATATCAGTTTGCAAACAATGTAAAACATGTGGTCTCTTTTTTCCTTTCTTGAGTAAGGCAGCTCCAAAATGCAGGTGTTTCAGTCTAGCTCAGTGCTTTCTGTGGTGGTGGGGCAGCCAGCGGAAAATACGAAGCATAGGGGTTGGTAATGTTCTCTAGTTGTGCCGTCATTGGCTCAGTGTTCTTTCACTCCTGGGGACACTAAGTCACCGCAAAATATATGGGGAGAGCTCGAAAATTCAAGCCCCTTGGGTGCTGCCATAGAGTTACATTAGAAGTGCCCATCCAAGAAGGCTCAAGGTCATTGGCCACAGATAAAATGACATCGAATCACGTTATGTCTACTGGATCTTTGATTGGACTGATCATGTCAACATCATACTTTCAAGATCTTAGCTAGGAAGCTATCAGTCATCATCATGAATCAAGTCGACAATCTACTGGCAAATCCTTTTCAATCCTTGTCATATGAAGAGAAATTATGAAGAGAAATGATAGATAACACGCCTGGGTTTAAGGGTCTCTTTTCCAAGCTTAAAATTGCAAACCATTCAACATTGGCCATGCTGTCAATCCAGCATGACTTCTACCGCGTTCAAAACAACTGGAAACTCGGAATTGGGAAATCTCAGACTTCAGTGAGTTCAAGACAATTGGGATCTCGGAAAGAAACAAGCTCTGACCGTGAAAATACGTTTTGAACGGTCATCCTACTCAGAATTCCAAATCAGCAACCCGGGCCTCTTTCCAGAGCTCCGACCTGAAGATCACTGACGTCATGATTCGACCATGATTTTTTCTGAGTTCCTCGTTAAATCCAAAGAATGCCTGACTTTGATCAATCAATCAAATGTATTTATAAAGCCCTTCGTACATCAGCTGATGTCACAAAGTGCTGTACAGAAACCCAGCCTAAAACCCCAAACAGCAAGCAATGCAGGTGTAGAAGCATGGTGGCTAGGAAAAACTGCCTAGAAATGCCAGAACCTAGGAAGAAACCTAGAGAAGAACCAGGCTATGAGGGGTGGGCAGTTCTCTTCTGGCTGTGCCGGGTGGAGATTATAACAGAACATGGCCAAGATGTTCTTTCTTTTTTCTTTTTTTTCACCCCTTTTTCTCCCCAATTGCGTGGCATCCAATTGGTAGTAGTTACAGTCTTGTCTCATCGCTGCAACTCCCGCACGGACTCGGAAGAGGCGAAGGTCGAGAGCCATGCGTCCTCCGAAACACAACCCCAACCTAGCTGCACTGCTTCTTGACACAATGCACATCCAACCCGGAAGCCAGCCGCACCAATGTGTTGGAGGAAACACCGTACACCTGGCGACCTGTTAAGCGTGCACTGCGCCCGGCCCGCCACAGGAGTCCCTAGTGCGCAATGAGACAAGGATATCCCTGCCGGCCAAACCCTCCCTAACCCGGATGATGCTGGGCCAATTGTGCGCCGCCCCATGGGCCTCCCGGTCGCGGCCGGCTGCGACAGAGCCTGGGCTCGAACCCAGAATCTCTGGTGGCACAGCTAGCACTGTGATGCAGTGCCTTAGACCAATGCGCCACCCGGGAGGCCGGCCAAGATGTTCTTATGTTCATAGATGACCAGCAGGGTCAAATAATAATAATCACAGTGGTTGTAGAGGGTGCAACAGGTCAGCACCTCAGGAGTAAATGTCAGTTGTTTTTTCACAGCAGATCATTCAGAGTATCTCTACCGCTCCTGCTCTCTCCAGAGAGTTGAAAACAGCAGGTTTGGGACAGGTAGCACATTTGGTGAACAGATCAGGGTTCCATAGCCGCAGGCAGAACAGTTGAAACTGGAGCAGCAGCACGACCAGGTGGACTGGGTGACAAATTTTGATAACAAAAGTTTCCAACGATGGACCGCCACTCCACCTTCCTGTTCAAGAGAGCACAGCACAACAAGGTGAGTCCAAAAATGTATTGTATGCTGCTGCATAAATGATGTAACATGCCAGGGAGATAAGAGTATGTATACTGTAGCTAAGAAAGTAAAACTAAGTGTATGTTGGGTAGTAAGCTGTTAGCTGTTGGTGGTGCACATGTAGCCGATAGCCTGTTTTAGAGAAACGTCATCATTGAATATTGTAAGTGCTTTCATTTTCTGCTTATACGCCACCTGTACGCATCCTACGGTTCTGACTTGGTGTACAGGGAGAATACTGTAAGAACAGCCAATGTTCTGAATTCTGTCTCTGTACATTTCAAAAATGCTGAACAAATAGTTATATTGACCACGTCCGTTCTAGCTCGCTCATTAATGTCTTAATCGAAATTACGGATTTCCTCTTATCCGCTCGTCATCCCTTTATGCCATAGTTTGTACATTTCAATTGTCAGTAGAAACCACATGTGTTTAAGCAAGTCAGCCATATCAGCTCTGTTTTTTTAAAGGCAGTAAATGAGGCTGAATGAACTGTTTCGCTGCAAGACAAGCTCCCCTGATAGCCAGGTTTAGCAGTGGTAAGTATTCACTCCATGGTGCTAAAAAGAAAGCTCTTCTGTTGGGACAGCTTTATGTAGGCCCTAACAGTTTGTGGACACAGTTTGTCACCGATATAGTGCAATTAATGTATGTTTAGTGTTGTGTAGTGGCTTTTCTGGCATGCATCTAAAAAAAAAATGAGTTTGCCCCATCAAGATTTACAAGCTAAAATTGCCACTGATAATGTTTACACACAAACCTGACATGCATATCTATAGACCGTAACATTACAAGCACTTACCAATAACCTCCACCATAAGCTGTGAGTACTGCAACCTCCCTTGATGACAGTCTCTAACTCATAGGATCCACTGTCTGCGTCAGTGAGACATTTAATAGTTGAATAGTTGAAGTCGGAAGTTTACATACACCTTAGCCAAATACATTTAAACTCAGTTTTTCACAATTCCTGACATTTAATCCTAGTAAGAATGTCCTGTCTTAGGTCAGTTAGGATCACCACTTTATTTTAAGAATGTGAAATGTCAGAATAATAGTAGAGAGAGTGATTTATTTCAGCTTTTATTTCTTTCATCACATTCCCAGTGGGTCAGAAGTTTACATACACTCAATTAAATTGTTTAACTTGGGTCAAAAATGTTGGGTAGCCTTCCACAAGCTTCCCACAATAAGTTGGGTGAATTTTGGCCCATTCCTCATGACAGAGCTGGTGTAACTGAGTCAGGTTTGTAGGCCTCCTTGTTTGCACATTTTTTTTTAGTTCTGCCCACAAATTTTCTATAGGATTAAGGTCAGGGCTTTGTGATGGCCACTCCAATACCTTGACTTTGTTGTGCTTAAGACATTTTGCCACAACTTTGGAAGTATGCTTGGGGTCAATGTCCATTTGGAAGACCCATTTGCGGCCAAGCTTTAACTTCCTGACTGATGTCTTGAGATGTTGCTTCAATATATCCACATAAGTTTCCTTCCTTATGAAGCCATCTATTTTGTATACTTATTTTCCACCATAATGTGCAAATAAATTCATAAAAAATCCTACAATGTGATTTTCTCGATTTTTTTTTCTATTTTCTAATTTTGTCTGTCATAGTTGAAGTGTACCTATGATGAAAATTACAGGCCTCTCTCATCTTTTTAAGTGGGAGAACTTGCACAATTGGTGGCTGACTAAATACTTTTTTGCCCCACTGTATGCTTTGTAGTATAACACCAAAACTAGTGTCAATTGAGCTGCCACCTATGTGAAGGAGACAAAACCTTAACTTTGCTGGATTATTGAAACATTCCATAGTGTGTTGTAACACCATTTAGTCAGTTATTGTGAAACACCTTGCCAGGGTCTGGGAGCACTACTGGAAAAGGTTGAAAACACTAGTTTGGTGTTTCTAGTTGTGTTTTGTGCATATTTAGATACCTTCTCCTTTGGAGACATTTCCTCCCTCTAAAGCTCCTAAACAGTATGATGGTGTTGCAAATCATTGAAACAACCTGCGTTCTTTTTTATTACGTATATTTTGTTTGTTTTTGTTTTGAGTCAATTTCAATTCACCCCAAAATATTATTATTTTACAGTGGTTGAATATGTAATATTCCTATGCCTTGATGACAGCTTTGCACACTCTTCGCATTCTCTCAGCCAGCTTCATAAGGTAATCACCTGGAATGCATTCAAATTAACAGGTGTGCCTTAAGTTAATTTGTGGAATTTCTTTCCTTCTTAATGTGTTTGAGCCAATCAGTTGTGTTGTGACAAGGTAGGGGTGGCATACAGAAGATAGAAGTCCATATTATGGTAAGAACAGCTCAAATAAGCAAAGAGAAACACCAGTTCATCGTTACTTTAAAACATGAAGGTCAGTCAATACGGAAAATGTCAAAAACCTTTACATTTTCAGTCGCAAAAACTATCAAGCGCTATGATGAAACAGGCTCTCATGAGGACTGCCACAGGAATGGAAGACCCAGAGTTACCTCTGCTGCAGAGGATAAGTTCATTAGAGTTACCAGCCTCAGAAATTGCAGCCCAAATAAATGCTTCACAGAGTTCAAGTAACAGACACATCTCAACATCAACTGTTCAGAGGAGTCTGTGTGAATCAGGCCTTCATGGTCAAATTGCTGCAAAGAAACCACCACTAAAGGACACCAATAATAAGAAGAGACTTGCTTGGGGCAAGAAACACGAGCAAGGGACATTAGACCGGTGGAAATCTGTCCTTTGGTCTGGAGTACAAATTGGAGATTTTTGTTTCCAACCGCCATGTCTTTGTGAGACGCGGTGTGGGTGAACGGAAGATCTTCACATGTGTATTTCCCACTGTAAAGCATGGGGGAGGAGGTGTTATGGTGTGGAGGTGCTTTGCTGGTGAAACTGTCAGCGATTTATTTAGAATTCAAGGCACACTTAACCAGCATGGCTACCACAGCATTCTGCAGTGATACACCATCCCATCTGGTTTGGGCTTAGTGGGACTATCATTTGTTTTTCAACAGGACAATGACCCAACACACCTCCAGGCTGTGTAAGGGTTATTTTACCAATAAGGAGAGTGATGGGAGTGCTGTGTGAGATGACCTGGCGTCCACAATCCCCCAACCTCAACCAAATTGAGATGGTTTGGGATGAGTCGGACCGCAGAGTGAAAGAAAAGCAGCCAACAAGTACTCAGCATATGTGGGAACTCCTTCAAGACTGTTGGAAACACATTCCAGGTGAAGCTGTTTGAGAGAATGCCAAGAGTGTGCAAAGCTGTCATCAAGGCAAAGGGTGGCTATTTGAAGAATCTCAAATATAAAATATATTTTGATTTGTTTAATACGTTTTTGGTTACTACATGATTCCATATGTGTTATTTCATAGTTTTTCACTATTATTTTACAATGTAGAACATTTTAAAAAATAAAGAAAAACATTTTAAAAATAAAGAAAACCCTTGAATGAGCAGGTGTTCAAAAACTTTGGACTGGTAGTGTATGTCTTAACCATTCGTATTAGATACACTATTTTTTTGTGTTGTGACCCTGCCTTTTACATGCACTGAATCAGGGGCGAAAATCTGATATCAACCTTGGAGGGGACAATTACATGAAATTTTCTCAGGAGCAATTCCTGAGGGGGACACCAAAAGTAGTGCTGTAACATAGCCTACGCTGTAATATTTTAAATGTATATTGAGGGACCATAATCACTACTACTGGATAATTGTTAGGTACAGTAGTTAACTGAAGGGTTGTCCCAACTTGTTTAAATCATTATAATACTACTACTAATAATAGTTATAGCAGTGTTCCTTATCAGTCCAGTATGTATGCAGGTATTCGTACTTACAACCAGCAATATCAAGAAAGGCCAGTAGGCGGCAATGGTACTGTACACTGTATGGGAGTAGTTTTCATAAATACAATGAACATGGTGTGATCTCATCGTAAAGAATCTCCATTGAGAACCATCACAAAGTTGGTCTCCGTATTGAATTGACCTTTTAATTTGACTTTGTGATACATTTATATAGTCATTAAATATGTGCACCTGGCCTGAGTCTACTACAATATCTTTACAAGAACAAAAAGCTTAAAATAAGTACAGTTCTAAAAGCAAAATAACTACTTCAATGAAAAACCCAAATAAATCAAACAAAATATCCTTCAGTCAGTGTCTCAACTCTTCAAAGAGCAGCTATGGACAAGTATGTCACACAAAGTATGCAATTTTAAATAAAATAACATGAAATAAATTATTTGTAAGTGTACTGTCATGTACTAAAAACTGAAAACTACTAAACAAAAGAACAAATATCAATTACACCAGGGGTTCTCAAACAGGGGCCCATGGACTAATTGCAAGGTGTCCGTGAAATAAAAAAGTGTAATGAATGTAATCAGTACCACAAGGTTTCCAGTAAGTTTACATATAATATAGAGGGGGTGGAGGTCCCTGAGGACCGCTCAAAACCTTGCCTGCCTTGCCTCAAAATATGCAGGGGTTCCAGTACCCAAAAAAGGTTGAGAACCACTGCTATACACACTACTGAACAAAAGAACCGAACATATGTTTGCGGGTTTCAATGGATCCAACAAATTGCTGGCAGATATTTTCCCTCTTGAGACTGTCCAGCCTGTCTTTATGTACATTACAGACAACTACGCCGTTCAGTCTCTCTTGGCCCATGCTAGCCCGTAGCCAAGTCTTTAACCTGCGGAGTGCACTGAAACTCCTCTCAGCCTCACATGAAGACGCAGCACCTCAACTTGGTCAAACAACCCCCGCACCTCCACTGGAAGCCTCCTGAGGACCTCTGCAGCCTCTCCACTGCTGCTACAGGGGTATTTGTTGTGAAAGAGAGGGATCTGCACTGAAAGAGAATCTATGTTCAGCTCAGGGTACTGATCTAGAGACTCATCCAACTCCCCCGTGAGAAGCGCTCTTTCCAACTTTTGCAGGACATTTAGATTGTCCCGGTCAAAACGGTCGCCAAACTGAGCCTTCACACCATCCAACACTTAAAAAAATTCTGCCCTATAGTGATCCACTGCTTTGCCAGCAAATCGTCTTGAGTGCGTCTCAATGGATTCAATAGTCAATCAAAGTTGTTGCTTTCTCATTCAGTGCAAGGTAGCTTTCGTCATTTCTCTTGCCCCTAAGAGATGACCGCACACACTCGACTGCAGCCTGCATACCAGAGACAGTCTGAGTTTTCTTCTGCAGTGAAATGTTTAGACATTCAAGCTCTCCAAGAACAGCAGAGGCAAGTGTGAGGCCCAACACAGTCTTGCCTTTGCTGAAGTGCTCGAATAAGCCACTGGCAGTTGAAGCTGTCTTGGATGCAGTTTTTGCCATCTCCTCTAGGCTGCTGAGTACCCGCTCATACTGCCCTAGCACAGCTCTAATAGCAGTATTCCGCACAGTCCACCTTGTTGGACATAGGGGTTTCAGGGTGGTCAGATTTGTATCTTTGGATGTGGCAATTGATTCAAACATGCTCTTAAACTTTCCTGACTGGCCATAGAGGACACCTAACTGATGGACCCAAGAAAGGGAATCCCGGATCAGTGGGGAGGCTGAGCAGCCAGCCTGTGTAATCAGATTTACACAGTGTGCTCCACATTTACATTTACATTTAAGTCATTTTTTTTTTTGTACTGGTCCCCCGTGGGAATCGAACCCACAACCCTGGCGTTGCAAGCGCCATGCTCTACCAACTGAGCCACACGGGACCACAATGGACATAGAGGGCTAATGGCTGCTGCCTCCTCACAATTGCCTGTGCACCTGTGTATTTTCCTGCCATGTTTGAGGCACCATCGTAACTCTGCCCACGTAAGCCAGACATGGGCAAATTGAGCCTCACCAACACATCAGTTGCCACTTTCGCAATGCCCTCGCCTGTTGTCTCCGACACCCTGTATAGCCCAATAAACTCCTCGTGAGGGACAAGGTCATGGTCAACATAACGCAGACAGACACTCTCCTGTTCAGCACCAGAGACATCTTGAGTACCATCAACAATTAATGAAAATTGTACAATCGGAAGAGACCTACTCTCAGCTGCAATGCCTCGAATGACTGTATTGGCCATGATGTTCAGAATTTCATTCTGTGCTTTGGGGCCTGTGTACATTGTGGTACGCTCTGTTAACCACTTCAGTAAAATGGGATCATCCTCTTCTGCCCTGAGTTTCAAAAGCTGGTATAAATTCCCACTGCCATCCGTGTGGCCTCTAAAGGCTTGTCCCTGTCTTACTACATGCCGCACCGAACTAACAATTTTCATCAAGCAATGCCTTGCGTCCTCCTGCTGTTTACCCCACGCGCTGGATAACTGGACACTGATTGGATTTAGCTGGTGTGCTGTTACAGTTACAAAGTGGCGGTGGGTTTGGCAGTTTTGATGTGCTGTGAATTTTTCAATGGCTTTTCTCCAGTTCCTAAATCCTGCACTAATGAAGGCAGCATCTGCTCTTTGGCCAAAAGATGGCTGGCTTGAAAACCCTTGGCACAGTGAAAACACAACACTCCTTTTATTGATGGATTATAATGTAGCCAGGGGAAATCGCGAAACTATCTCTCTTGAAACGTCAACACTCTGTTTGCAAGAGTTTGCGGTTCTATAAATTGTGGGTGTGGCTGATATGGTTTTGTGCCATCACTGAGGTAACTGGACAATGCTGTGCCACTGTCCCCTATACTGGTGCTGCTGGCAACAAGGGTGACACCTGGTCCTGCCGTGGCTGTGACACTGTCCTCTGAAGTCTCTCTCCTTGGCTCTTTCCCTTTCACCACCCTCACTGACTCACAGTCTGTCTCCTAGAAAATAAATAAGGTGTTTGCTGTACTCCTAACTACCGGTACCCAAAACTACACAATTAATCACAACAGCAATACCATTGCATTAAACAAATCTTAGTTTAGTCACCAGTTTAAGTTGAGTGGGGGTATCCATGGCATTTTCCAATTATGTCCCTATTTTACAAATCAAAAAAATTGAGAACCTTTCATAATGTTGCCAAACAAAGACTCAACAAACTTACCTGAGACTCCCTGTCTCTGCCAATCTGACCCTGCATATCTGTCCCCAGCTCTGCTGTCTGTGTGCCATCTGTTGCCTGCTCTGCCTAATGACATCATTGTGAAACATTTCCATTAGCATTTCACTTCTTTCTTATGAACATTTTATCAACTCGTCTTTGAGATATTAGGCTACTAGAGTTCTTACTTTACGTTTTGGTGTACTGAAAAATACTCTGATGTCCGTCTTTTTACTTTTTTCTGACATGTTTCTACCTGGCTGGCCGGTCTAGCTGCACACACACACACATTTACACAACACATGCTGCAACGTTTTGACATAGTTTGTTTCATATTGTCAGGCTTCCAACAATAGCTGAATTTGCAAAGCTAGCGAGCACCAATTCCGTTTCTGTGGTGTTTGCTATAATCTTTCCTACCTGGTTAAATAAAGGTGAAAAAAAAAAAAAAATTCACTAGCGACAATTTAGCTTTTGCAACGAGACCATTAAATATATTTAAGACAATGGTATAAGAGAGTGTAGTTCTGTTCAGTTTGGACTTCAGTTTATCGCTAACCTTATCACAGGGACTTTGAAGCACTACAGCTGCATGCTAATCTTGGAATAAACTGACGATAGCAAATATTCCATTTTTGACGACGCCACATAAATGGAATAGGTACTAGCTAGCTTGATAGTTAATGTTTGCTTTAGTTTGCGCGCTAGCTCTGCAAATTCAGCTAGTGTGTGAACCCTGCAACATTAAAAAAATATATACATTACTATGGCGCGATTGACTGGATTACCTCACGTCAGTTACGTACATTGAGTGCCTTTCGGACAGTAGATACGAACCCTCTATTACCTTGCAAGCTAAAGAACGGGCAGTGGATCAAATCATTGTGAGGCAAAGGGCGGGGGGGTCGCAATCTTGTGAAACTTAAAAACGCGCTATTAAGTGTCTATAATCAGCACAAGTGCTTTCATTGCGTATTATTAATATTATTGAAATTACATAGTTATGTTTACAGTGATATATTGGGGGCGACAAATCATATTTTTCCCAGGATGGGGAGGTCGTGTCCCGCCCGTCCCCCCTGGGATTTCCGCCTATGCACTGAATCTTCAAAAAGTGTTTTCAAACACCAATGTTCAGATTGAAGAACCACTTTGCGGGTTTCAGAGTACTGTTATTCTGTTTTAAAACACTTTCTGTGTATCATAACGCTTACATTGGGTTTACATTTAAACACCCTCCAAACACCAGATCTCAGGTTACTTTCCATGGTTTTATTACCCAATCATGGTGTTCTGAGTCTTTCTATTTTTACAGTGTATCTAGAAATGTGACATGTTATTACTGAATGACACATTTTCAACTGGACCAGCCTAAGCAGAGGCTCCAGCTCATGAAACAATGTGCAATGTCTGTGTCAAGCTATGTCTATGTCATGGACAATTTACTTTGTTACAAATCAATAACCGGTCAAAAGTATAGCTTACTTACCAATAAGCCCAACACTTTTTGATAATTATTTAAAAAAACATTGGACTGCCATTTCCTTCAAAACTAGCTACAGAAGGGTGTTGAAAGCCCACGGATGACAATCCTGGAAGGGCGGAGACACACTGTATAGGGTAGGCTTTGCATTTATTTGTTAAAACAGGAAATAAAACATCATGATGATGATTGATCATGTTTAAATAACAGAACAATCTAAAACGTATGTTTGCATCATATCCATATCCATATCCATCATATCCATGGTCTCAAATGAACTACGATCTCTAGACTGATTTCTGAAACACACAACACACACACACACACACACACACACACACACACACACACACACACACACACACACACACACACACACACACACACACACACACACACACACAGGATGTCCCCTCACTCAGAAATATGATGAACAGAGCACTCACAGACACAGTCTGGAGCAGGTGCAATCACTCCTTGAGAATGTCAGTGGTGATGCTGATATCTCTCATCCTCCTCGCTCTAGGGTTTGCAGGTGAGTTAAGAATTAGAATCAGACTATATTTTCATTTTGATCTATATTGTTGTGTTCATGGTGAAGTTTAAGTCACTCTGTCCCCCTTTATGGCTTGGATTTAAGGCTATTAGCCTGGCTTGGTTAGGGTGATGCCTTGGGTAAAACTAAAAATCAAAGATATCATTAGTTTGCCTTCTAAATCTTTTCAAAAAGTGTAAAAATAAAACAAGACACGGATATGGTCTTATTTTTAATCAGTGATCCATTATCCACTGGAGAGAAAACCAGAACCAAAGTGTGTAAGAATTGATTTAACTGTTTTCAGTTTAGCCTACTTGTCAGGAACACATCAAATGAAAAAGATAATATGAAATAATAACCATTTCACTTATTTGATGTCATTGTGATATTTCCATTAAAACTACAGTTTTTGTTGTTGATCTCTGCTTCTATGCTTGACCTAGATAGACGATAGAAATGATGGTGCTTCGTAAGATGATTCTTACCGACACCCCTCTCAATCCTCTTAATTTAAATTTGCCATATCATATATTCTGGGTTGTACTAACTAACCTCTTCTTTAGTATGTAGACTTACAGTATTTTCTGTGTATATGTTGTAATTATTTTCTCATTAGTAATTCAAATGCAGCTTCCTCTTTTTCTGCTCACTGGTTTTCTGACACTACTCTGAGAAAGAAAAGGGTTCTAAATGGGTTCTTTGCGGAGAGATAGGGTTCTACCAAGAACCGTTTTGATCAGAAGACTCCTTTTTGAAAGACAAGTAAAATAAAATAAAGCTTTATTTATACAGCACATTTTAGACATGGAATGCAACACAATGTGCTTTACAGGGAAAAAACAAATAAAAACAATGACAATAAAACTGAAATATTTACTACACAACAAATAAAAAAACTAAATAATAACAATAAACACTACATTTCTCAAAAGCACCCTAAGGAAAGGCAAATCTAAAAAATATGTGTTTTAAGATTTCGGCCCTCCTCAGGTTCTCTGGCAGTCTAATCCAGAGGCTGGTGGCATAGTAACTAAAGGCTGCCTTTCCATGCCTCTTGGTCCTAGGCTTTGGGATAGTTAGAAGGCCAGTGCCAGAGGACCTGAGGGACCTCCTGGGTACATAACGTAAAAGCATGTCTGACATGTATTGGGGTGCACAATCATGGATTGATTTAAAAACCAATAGAATACTCTTAAAATTAATTCTAAAACTCACAGGCAGCCATTGCAGAGACCATAAAACCAATGTAATGTGTGCTCTGTCTGTTCTTGGTCAGTACCCATGCTACAGCATTCTGTATGTTTTGCAGTTGACCAATGGCTTTCCTGGGTAGACCAGACAGGAGTGCATTACAGTAGTCAAGCCTGCTTGTAATAAAAGCACGGATGAGTCTCTCTGTATCAGCCTGAGAGGGAAATGGCCACACCTTGGCAATGTTCCTCAGGTGGAAAAAGCTATTTTGTTCACAAGGGTTCTTTGTAAGGCAAAGGGTTCTACATAGAACCATATTATAATATTTCCCAGCATGCTTTATTGCAGGGAGACTTTCAGAATTGTTTGTTTTACTGTAATATCTGGGGTTTTGTATAGATTGGTTGATTCATTTTATGCAACACAAAGATAAATAAAGTACAGTTTTCTAAACTAATCAAATCTGTTAGTAATTAGATGTATTGCACCCATTGCTGAGATGGTTGTTCACGTTTCGATGATTGAGATAGTCTCAACTAAATCTTCCCTGCCCTGGCAGTCATTGTGAATGCAGGTTGTGGGTGATTAACATTTCCCTACCCTGGCAGTCATTGTGAATGCAGGTTGTGGGTGATTAACATTTGCCTACCCTGGCAGTCATTGTGAATGCAGGTTGTGGGTGATTAACAATTCCACTTGTTGGATATCCTAACTCTGGCTGGATCCCAATAGGAATTACACATCACTTTGCAAGCCAGCATAGTGGCATTTGCAGGCCTGATGTGGCCTGTAAACCAGGTGATTCCTAACACCCCTGTATTAGGGTATAGCTAGGCCCTCAAAGAAGGCCTTATATATGTAATGTCATTTTAAAGGGTAATAAGGCTGGTGGAACTGTTCATATAGGGTTCTAGGATGAACCCTCTAAAGATAAAAGGGTTCTCGGTATAACCCTTCATAGACGGTTCTAGAAAGTACCTTTAGATGATAAAATGGTTCTAGGTAGAACCATATACAGAAGGCTCTTTGAAGAATCCTACATAGAGGGTTCTAGATAGAACCCTCTGCAAAGGGTTCTACCCAGCACCAAAAAAGGGTTCCCCTATGGGGACAAACCGAAGAACCCTGTATGGTTCTACTTAGCATCTTTTTTTCTAACAGTGTAAAAGTCATCACCAGCTGTATCTGATGTTAAAATGTACATTTCACTGTATGTTTAGGTGCTGCGGAGTGTACTATGTACGCTGCTGTTGGGAGGAACAAGGTGATTGACCATGGCCTGGAGTTGCTTGGACAGTCATTTCACTTACGGTGGTCACATGACTATAAGATAGTTTACGACAACAGGAAGAATACTGAGCCAAAACCCCAGACCACACCGAATGGTTCTCTGTTACTAATTAACCTACAGCTGAATAATACAGGGTCTTACCAGGTCACCATCTACGACAACACGGGAACACTTGTGTTAGACAAAACAACTCGCCTGTGTGTGCTCTGTAAGTAGGCTACACAAACAGAAAGCATACATATGCATGTACGCACGTAGCATGCACGTACACACACAGCCAGTGTTAGGGAAAATATGTCCTCATTACAGTGTGTGTTTTGTGTTCTCAGCGCCTGTGTCTAAGCCACGTCTGACACACACCTGTACTGATGCATCTGTCAGTCTGAGGTGCGATGTGGGGAACTCTGTGGATGTTAACGTGGTGTGGAGCCATAACAGACAAACAATGCCAGGATCCACTGACAAAACTCTGACAATAACCAAGGCAATGCTCAAACCTGTAGACAGCTACGTGTGTACAGTGAGTAACAAAGCGAGTGAAGAGAAGAGTGACGATGTTAACCCTGAATGTACAGGTGTGTAGGAGAGACTAAATAAAATAAAAATTTCTGACGATGATGATGATGATGCTGATGATGATGATTCTTCTGCAGATGATTCTTCCTCTACAGTGCTCTTGTTTGGGATGAAGCTATGGCTGATGGTGGCGATTCTGGCTGGTGGAGGTGGTCTGCTTCTCATCCTCATCGTCATCACCTTGGTGTGTGTCTGCCAGAGCCGCAGGCGGCGCGCTAGTCGCATAAAAGGTACTGAACACACATGAATAAAAACACAGCAGTTATCTACATGATGATAAAACAGTACTATGATAAAGAAGATCTATGATAAAACAGAAGGCTACTCACATTACATGTAGTTACCAACATCTAACTCCCTTACCCATGAATCCTAATCCCTGATGTTCCCCATGTAGAGGAGGAGGAGATGAGACTTGCGCCCCTCACCCAGCCCACGCGTCAAGCATCCCTCCACCACCACCATCACCCACACAAGTCCCAGAGCCGAACCCGGCCGAAAAACAGAACTCCTTCGCAGGCCACCCAAAACTCCAGACCCCTGCCTCGACCCAGGTCTCCACAGCCTGAACTAGATGATGCTCCGCCCATACCAATTCCCAGGCGGACAGGACCCCGGAACCACAGGAGTGAGGTGTAGGTGTGTGTGGGTGTGTGTGGGTGGGTGTGTGCCTGCATGCTTGCATTCTTGTTAACCATAACAACCCCTGTAGTCACACAATGGTTCACACTTTGATTGCAGCAGTTACAAATAAAGAGCAATGCTTCACCACTTATGTGTATGTGTCAGATCTCTCTCTTCTTCTTCTTCCTCTTCTTCTTCTTCTTCTTTTTCTTCCTCCAACCTGACCTTATTAGAATTGCATTAGAACTAGCTATCACGGCATGTTTTACAACATCTATAGCATCATAATCAGTGAGCTGTACTTTTAGGTGTTTGTTTTTAAAGATTAAAGGTACTTGATACTTCAGAAATTAAACTCAGTGTTAATTCATCTGGTGTTTGCTGTCTGTAATAGAATACTAGATTTGTAAGTCTGTAATATTTTGAGTATTGTGTGTGTGGTTTGTGTTCCTGGGGTCTTTCTGTTCTAACTCAATGTTCAGTAAACTGGGGCCATAGCTCAGCCTCAGACACATACCACATCCTGTCCCTCCACTGCACTCAACAGACTGATTCCCCTGGATGTACAGTATATAGAGATATATATCACAGCTGCAAGACAAATAAACAGCATGCTCTGCAGTTACACTACTGCCACTCATATTTGGACAAGAGTGGGAGTGAGCAGTGCAGAGAGAGAAATGAGTATGTGTGTGCATGTGTCTGAGAGAGCGTGTGAGAGAGAGACACTTTAACATTTTAGTCAGTAAGCAGACACTATCCAGAGCGACTTACAGTACAGTTAGGGACAGATCAAAATTTACTGGGGGGACAGTCAATGCCACGCAGGGCTACTGGCCAGAAGGTTGAGGGTTCACTCTCCCTGCCTGTCTCATTACACTACGATCAGAGCCGGCTGCAGACAATGATCAGTTAGGAGGAAATCAGATTTTCAACATTTTGATGTCATATTTATAATTATATAAAATATATGCAACAAATTTTCCACCAACAGGTTTCTGTGTCAATGCATCACACAACCAATAAACAAAACATACCGACTTCGGGCACTTCAATATCATGGTTTGCGTTTTCAACACCACCCAGTATAGAATGTCATTAAACTTTTTTTGTGTTTTGTAACAGATCTGTTTTGTAACAGTCTCTTTCAATTCATCAAATTGCTTCTGCACAGTTTGGTTTGATTATTCAGGATCGATTCAGGATTTAGGATCGAACTGTAGGCTACTAACCCTCGATACTTTTTCAATCCAAAATTATTAAAACCTGTTTGGGAAAGGCGTCCCGCTAGCGGCACACCTCGACAACATCCGGTGAAATTGCAGAGCGCGAAATTCAAATTACAGGAATATAAATATTTAACATTCATAAAATAACAAGTGTTATACATCAAAATAAAGCTTAACTTCTTGTTAACCTGTTTGGGCTGCAGGGGCAGTATTGAGTAGCCAGATAAAAGGTGCCCATTTCAAACGGCCTCGTACTCAATTCTTGCTCGTACAATATGCATATTATTATTACTATTGGATAGAAAACACTCTCTAGTTTCTAAAACCGTTTGAATTATATCTGTGAGAAAAACAGAACTCATTTGGCACAAACTTCCTGACCAGGAAGTGGAAAATCTGAAATCGATGCTCTCTTCTAGGTCCTGCCTATAAATGGGCATGATACGTATTAGTATACATGCACGTCATACACCTTCCCCTGGATGTCAAGAGGCGGTGAGAGAAGAAATGGAGTGTTTATCTTGGTCTGAAGTGTAATGAATCCTCTTGGAATGACGTGTCACCCATTTCCTGTTTTCAGGAAGGCGCGAGGTTGGACCTGGAATTGCCTTCTGAAAAGCTTTCGTTATAGGCGACTACTATCTCCGGCTTTGATTTTATTTGATACATGTGACAATATCATCGTAAAGTATGTTTTTTCAATATAGTTTTATTAGATTTTTGAAATTTATTCGGGACGTTAGGCGTGTTGCGTTGTGTGCCTTTGTTCAGAAAGGAGAGCTTCGCGCCACTTGGCTAGTGCGCTTGCTAATTCAAGAGGGAAAAAGGACGTTCTAAATCCAAACAACGATTGTTCTTGACAAAGGACACCTTGTACAACATTCTGATGGAAGATCAGCAAAAGTAGGACCCATTTTATGATGTTATTTCATATATCTGTCGAATTGTGTACTACTAGTTTTGCGCCCAGGTTTTGGGCACTCGGTCGCCATAACGTAAGCCTTATGTGGTAATGAAGTTATTTTTAGAATTCTAACACGGCGATTGCATTAAGAACTAGTGTATCTATCATTTCCTATACAACATGTATTTTTTAGTTATGTTTATGAATAGCTATTTGGTCAGAATATGTGTGTCAGAAAAAGTGTCAGAAAAAAATCCGGACGTTGTGGGAAAAAGTAGCTACGTTAGCACAATGTATAACCACTGATTTCAGCTCTAAATATGCACATTTTCGAACAAAACATAAGTGTATGTATAACCTGATGTTATAGGACTGTCATCTGATGAAGAATATCAAGGTTAGTCAAAAATTATATATCTTTTACTGGTTTGTTACGATCGCTAACTTTTGCTGCTGGGAAATGGCTTGTGTTTCTGGCTATTGTGGTAAGCTAATATAACGCTATATTGTGTTTTCGCTGTAAAACACTTAATAAATCGGAAATATTGACTGGAATCACAAGATGCCTGTCTTTCATTTGCTGTACACTATGTATTTTTCAGAAATGTTTTATGATGAGTATTTAGGTATTTGGCGTTGGTGTCTGTAATTATTCTGTCTGCTTTCGGTGCAATTTCTGATTGTAGCTGCAATGTAAACTATGATTTATACCTGAAATATGCACATTTTTCGAACAAAACATAGATTTATTGAATAACATGTCATAAGACTGTCATCTGATGAAGTTGTTTGTTGGTTAGTTTGGTTGGTTCTTGGTTAGTTAGGTTGGCTTTGTGCATGCTACCTGTGCTGTGAAAAATGTCTGTCCTTTTTTGTATTTGGTGGTGAGGTAACATAAATATACGTGCTGTTTTCGCTGTAAAACATTTAAAAAATCGGACATGTTGGCTGGATTCACAAGATGTGTACCTTTCATTTGCTGTATTGGACTTGTTAATGTGTGAAAGTTAAATATTTCTAAAAAATATATTTTGAATTTCGCGCCCTGCACTTGAAGTGGCTGTTGTCATATTGTGGGCGGCCTCGGGCTTGCAGCCAGAAGAAGTTAATCCATCCACTGTGTCAGATTTCAAAAAGGTTTTACGGCGAAAGCACACCATGCGATTATCTGAGGACAGTGCCCCACTTAAAAAACCATAATAAACATTTTCCATCCAAGCACATGAGTCAGAAATAGCAATAAAATAAATCAATTACCTTTGAAGATCTTCTTCTTTTGGCAATACAAAAGGTCCAAGCTACACAATAAATGGTTGTTTTTTTCGATAAAATCAATTTTTATAGCCTAACACGAAACATTTTGTAAACGGCTTGTGTCGTGAATTCCATCTCCTTCAACTTTCGACGAAACATTCGATGTAGTTATTCACACTAAACGTACGTTTATCCAGTCATGGTTGGTTTCATTGTAATCCCCTGGTTGTGAGTAACACAACCAGACTTCATGGTTCTTTTCACGGGACGTATTGACCGAAAGGAACTGATTTGAACACACCAAACAATGACCTCATTGCGCACCAATGATATGTGCAGTGCTTCGTTGATTGACTGTATTTCGGCCCAATGACCACTTATCTTCTTGAAATCTAGCTTGGTAGATAGCCAATGAGCTGAGGTGAATGGCAATATGTAATGGTTATATCCGGGAAGACTATCCCTTGTTTAAAACTCGAGCGTAAAGACAGTAATTCGCCATTGAAAATTTTACCTGAAGCAGCCACGCTTGTTACGCATAACAGTATTGTTTCGAGAGCATTTTTCGCTATTTTATCTGAAGAATTATGGCGACTAAATCTGGAAAATCAAAGGCAAAGTCTAGGTATACAGATCTACACGATATTATCGACGAAATTGATAGGGAAAGTGAGACTGAGTTACTTCAAGATGAGTCAGATAGTGAGAACAGTTTTGACTCGCAAACCGAGTCAAAACTGACTCGCAAACCGAGTACATCCTCTCCGTACAAAAATGTTTTTGTACGGAGAGGATGTACTTTTGGACTGGTAAGTACTTCTCATGCCATTGTTTGAAATTAATAATATGAAATATTATTCATTTGAGATGTTTTGGAGATATTTTTATTTTATTTGCCATATATAAAAATATAATCAGTAATAAAATGTGTCATGAAATGTGTAAAGTACATTGTGGGTGGGTGTATGTATGTATGTATGTATGTATGTATGTATGTATGTATGTATGTATGTATGTATGTATGTATGTATGTATGTATGTATGTGTGTCAGTGTGTCTGTGTGTATTAGATATTTTTTTAATTTATTTGATCTAAACATGGAATGGAGTAGAATGGAACAGCACCTCACCATAGTGATTGGGTTCCCTCCTCTATATATAATCTGTGTCTGTGTCTGTATATATTCGATATATATTTTTTATCTAAACATGGATTGGAGTAGAATGGAACAGCACCTCACCATAGTGATTGGGTTCAGGGCTCAGACGTGAAAGTATTCTTACTGAATTTCTTTATTTCACAGTCCCACCGACTCTGACTGGGAGCCCCCACTGCCAAGGTGCCTATCCCCCACTGAAGCTGGTTCATCCAGCCGGTCCCCTGCTGTCTCCGGCTCCACACCTACCCCCGCCCGGCCATCTAGAGGTGTGAAGTCAGTGACAAAGAAGCGGAGGTGGGGAAGAGAGAAACCTGCAAACAGAGAGGCAGAGGGTCTTTGGAACGCTGTGCTGGAGGAGGATGTGGAGCCACTTCCTCCAACATTCAGACTGAAAAGGCCACCAGGACCTCAGCTGGACATGACCTCGAAGTACAGCCCCATTCAACTTTTTCAGCTGTTTTTCACTTCGTCAGTTGTTGATTCCTTGGTGTCTAACACTAATAAGTATGGGGCTAAGAAGCAGGCAGGCAAGAAAGAGGCATGGAAGCCCATTTCCATGTCAGATCTTTTTTGTTACCTTTCAATGATAATATACATGGGTCTTGTGAAGCTAAAAACCCTGAAAGTGACCCAGAAGTTGATGAGAACAACGAGAAGAAGCGAGGCACAGCAAGGTTTGATAGGCTCTGCAAAATAAAACCTCTCTACCACAACTTGGTTGGGGCCTGCAAGGCCTATTTTCAGCCCACCCAGAACCTTTCCATAGATGAGAGGATGGTAGCCTCAAAGGCCAGAATTGGCCTAAAACAATACATGCGTAACAAACCAACTAAATGGGGTTACAAACTGTTTGTTTTGGCTGATTCTGCGTGTGCATACACGTGCAATTTTTTGGTTTATGAGGGAAAGAGCAGTTGTGCGACCGGTAAGGGACTTAGCTCTGATTCCGTTATGGAGTTATTCGTTTTTCAACTGCTGGGCAAGGGCTACAAACTGTTTGTGGACAACTTCTACACAAGCCCTACCCTGTTTACAGACCTGAGGAAGCTGGATGTGTGGGCTTGTGGCACTATTCGGACCAACAGAGTGGGCTTTCCGAAAACCATGGTGAACGACATGCCTAAGCGGGCTGATCGGGGTACCATGAGATGGTTTCGCCAAGATGGCCTGCTCTTTGTGAAGTGGATGGATACCAGAGAGGTGGTCATGTGCACCACTATCCAGAAGTCCTTCAGTGGAAGGACGATCACGTCGTCAGGCGTGTGAAGGACGGTAGCGGGGCATGGACCACCAAAAATGTCCCCATTCCAGCTGCTGTGAAGGACTACAACAAGGGCATGAGAGGTGTGGACCTGTCAGACGCGCTGATAGGTTACTACAATGTTCTCCACAAGACAATGAAATGGTACAAGACATTATTTTATCATTTCATCGACATTGCTGTGGTGAATGCCTTCATCCTCCAGAAGGAAATGGCCAAGAGCTGTGGAAAGCCCCCCATCTCACAGCTAGCCTTCAGGGAGCTGCTCATCCAGGAGCTTGCTGCACCACTTGTTTGGTGACCCTCTGTTTTACACCAGAAAGGGACTGCTATGGGCTATGGCATCAGCAGCACAATATTGTGTAGAGAACTGAGGGACTTCACAATATTGTACATTATACATTGAAAGTGTGTAAATAGTTACCCTTGTTATTTTTTTTTTCTTCACATTTTCAAATATATATATATTTTTTAATTTAAATATTTTTTTGAGGGGGTGTGTTAGAATAAGATTTTAGTATTTTGTATATAGTTATTTGCATAAAAATGTGTCACTGTACCAATTCGGCCACTTGGGTACATTTGGGCAACTTGTGTGGGACACCTGGGTGACTACGTCTCAATGTCATGTAGCTCGCTCATTCCTGAATATATCTGTCTGACACTTTGCTCAAATACTGCTGCCCTCTTATGTTCTTCATTGAAATTATGCCCAGCATCCTATCTGAATGTTTGGCTGTTCTTGTTCAGTTGAAAGACGATGCAACAACAATAAAAAACAGAAAATAAATGTATTTTCTTCTACCAGATCTATTGTGTTATATTCTTCTACATTCAATTCACATTTCCACAAACTTCAGAGTGTTTCCTTTCAAATGATACCAAGAATATGCATATCATTGCTTCTGGGCCTGAGCTACAGGCAGTTAGATTAGGGTATGTCTTCAGGCGGAAATTGAGAGAAGGGGGGGCTATCCCAAAGAGGTTTTAATATATAATTTACAGTGCATTCGGAAACTACTCAGACCCCTTGACTTTTTCCACATTTTGTTGTTATAGCCTTATTCTAAAATGTATTAAATACAAAATGTTCATCAATCTACACACAATACACTATAATGACAAAGCGAAAACAGTTTTTTTGAATTTTTTGCACATGTATTAAAACTAAAAAACAGTTATACCTTATTTACGTAAGTCTTCCGACCCTTTGCTATGAGACTCGAAAATGAGCTCAGGTGCATCCTGTTTCCATTGTTCATCCTTGAGATGTTTCTAAAAGTTGATTGGAGTCCACCTGTGGTAAATTCAATTGATTGGGCATGATTTGTAAAGGCACACACCTCTCTACATAAGGTCCCACAGTTGACAGTGTATGTCAGAGCAAAGAACAAGCCATGAGGTCAAAGGGATTGTGTCGAGGCACAGATCTGGGGAACCAAAAAATGTCTGCGGCGTTGAAGGTCCACAAGAACACAGTGGCCTCCATCATTCTTTAATGGAAGAAGTTTGGAACCACCAAGACTCTTCCTAGAGCTGGCCGCTCGGCCAAACTGGGCAATCGGGGGAGAATGGCCTTGGTCCGAGAGTTGACCAAGAACTGGCTGGTCACTCTGACAGAGCTCCAGAGTTCCTCTGTTGAGATGGGAGAACCTTCCAGAAGAACAACCATCTCTGCAGCACTCCGCCAATCAGGCCTTTATGGTAGGGTGGCCAGATGGAAGCCACTCCTCAGTAAAAGGCACATGACAGCCCACTTGGAGTTTGCCAAAAGGTACCTAAAGGACTCTCAGACCATGAGAAACAAGATTCTCTGGTCTGATGAAACCAAGATTTAACTCTTTGGCCTGAATGCCAAGCGTCACGTCTGGAGGAAACCTTGCACCATCCCTAGGGTGAAGCATGGTGATTGCAGTAGCAGGGACTGGGAGAGTAGTCATGATCGAAGGAAAGATGAACAGAGAAAAGTACAGAGATGTCCTTGATGAAAACTTACTCCAGAGCACGCCGGACCTCTGACTGGGGCAAAGGTTCACCTTCCAACAGGACAATGACCCTAAGCACACAGCCAAGACAAAGCAGAAGTGGCTTTGCGACAAGTCTCTGAATGTCCTTGTGTGGCCCAGCCAGAGCCCGGACTTGAACCCTATCAAACATTTCTGGAGAGACCTGAAAATAGCTGTGCAGCAACGCTCCCCATCCAACCTGACAGTGCTTGAGAGGATCTGCAGAGTAGAATGGGAGAAACTCCCCAAATACAGCTGTGCCAAGCATTTAGCATCATACCCTAGAAGATTCGAGGCTGTAATCGCTGCCAAAGGTGCTTCAACAAAGTACTGAGTAAAGAGTCTGAATACATACATAAATATGATATTTCAGTTTTTTTTATTTATAAATTTGCTACAAATTATAAAAGCCTGTTTTTGCTTTGTCATTATGGGGTATTGAGTGTAGATTGATGAGGAGAAAAAAATATTTAATCAATTTTAGAATAAGGCTGTAACGTAACAAATTCAAATTCAAGGGGTCTGAGTACTTTCCGAATGCACTGTATATGAACAAGTACAAGGCTGCTACAGTTTGACTGGGTTTTCATCCTATCCAAGGCCATGAGTTTTTCCAGGAGTTTTTAAAAACCATCTGACCTAATCCCCATCGTAGCCCATATTAAACCTTTTTACAACAGATTAATCACGTCATACCGTACAAGGTCAGAAGTTTTACCTAGTTAGGTTACCAGATCAGGAAAAACTACAGGCCTCAGACCTTTGGTGCTACCTCTGACTTACTGTGATTGTTTTAAATGAAAATGGTTAAACATTTACATATTCTTAGCAAAGAGCAATTTCTCAAGCAAGAATTTAGCTCGGACTGTTTGGGAGTGGGGAGGGTAAAACTGAAAACTAGCTGTTATTGGCAGAGAGGCTTGGAACTCTCTTTCTTATTGGTCTATTAAGAAACGGTAATGCTTGGTGATGTCACCAGGCAGGCCAAAACTCCATCCCACTAAAACAGGCTGAAATTTGAGGCGATCTTTTCAAACAGCTCTTACACTAAAAAGGCATTATCATAATTTTCACAATTTCACAGTATTATTCCAACCTCATAGCGTAGAAATATATATAAAACATAGACAAATAGGGTTTTTGACTACACCAAGCCTTTAAGATGAATGCGTCAAGGGAGGGTTATCAAACTTTTTTCTTTGCTTTGGGGAGGGTTGTGTGTTTTTTTTATTGGGCACAAGGGAGAGTAGTGCCTTTTTTCTCTGGTTAACATTTGTTCTTTTGCATTTTTACGATCCATCCTATTAAAATGTTCTCATCTGCTTGCGTGTTTCTCCCCTATATCAAGGTGTTTTGGTTCTTCCCTTAAGCATTACGGTTTTTATCACTTTTACTATACCTCAGGTCACCATAGACTACCGTCTATCCTGCACTCTATCAACCCTTCATAGTGACAATAGTGGTAGGTGGATCGTTTGTCCTGATCTGCAATAGTCTAACTAGCAATCATACCACACATAAAAGCATTCAAAGCTGCATCAATTTTCAATAATAATCGACAAGCACAAATAGGAATAGCTGATAGGCAGCGGATGCCAGGAGCATCATTGTGCATGAAAGAACAGTGAAGATATGAAACACACAGCTTGAAAATCTCCTTTATTGATCTTGGTTAGGGACAATTACCCTACCTAGACTATAGTAGCCTGCAACACCACAATGCAATGAATAATTGCATTATCTTTTTCAAGTGAGTACAACATTCTACTCTAGGCTGCAGTGAAAATGCCATTTGAAAAATGGCTCAAAAGCCCTGTGATTTAAATGTTTCATTCGATTTGGATCAGTTGGGTCTACTCTCGTCAGTTTACAGTATAAGGTCTAAAGACACAATAGCAGACCAGTCTGGCTGTATTTTTACTTCTGATACTGAATGTGCTGTCTGTTTTAGATCATCATTCTCCCAAGTTGTCCTATAGTAATGTGTCCACATGCAGTATGTGTCAGAGTCCTTTAAGAACAGTGGGTTGGAGTCAGGCGCAGAGAGCAGAGGGTTCGAATAAATGTATATTTTACTACCGGAAAAAACGGTCATGCCACACACAAGGCGCATAAACTGACCGGCCCATACACAGGACCCAAAATGTCAGGAAAAAAAACAAAATACAAACGAACATCCACAAACTAACAGAACAACAATCCCACACAAACCTAGGCGGGCCTAACAGGCTTAAATAGACAGAAATCAATAAACACAATAAGGAACAGGTGCAACTAATAAGACCAAACGAACAGAAAAGGAAAAAGGTATCGGTGGCGGCTAGTAGACCAGCGACGAGTCGTGACAGTATGCTCACGGCAGGCCCAGTTATTCAGGAAATCTTAACACACGCTCATCCAATCCGAGTGGCTATTCCTCGCGCACCTAGAATCTAACACTTCAATATAACCTAAATATTTATAATTTAACTTTTTAACCTCTCTGGGATAGCGGGACGGTAGCGTCCCACTTGGCCAATAGCCAGGGAAAATGTAGAGCGCCAAATTTTTAAAAAATGATATAAAATCAAACTTTCATTAAATCACACATGTAAGATACCAAATTAAAGCTACACTCGTTGTGAATCCAGCCAACATGTCAGATTTCAAAAAGGCTTTTCGGCGAAAGCATAAGATGCTATTATCTGATGATAGCACAATGTCAACAAAGAGAGAGTAGCATATTTCAACCCTGCCGGCGCTACTCAAAACGCAGATATAAAATATAAAACATGCATTACCTTTGACGAGATTCTTTTGTTGGCACTCCAATATGTCCCATAAACATCACAAATGGTCCTTTTGTTCGATTAATTCCGTCCATATATATCCAAATTGTCCATTTATTTGGCGCGGTTGATCCAGAGAAAAACAGCTTCCAATTTGTGCAAAGTCACTACAAAATATCTAAAAAATTACCTCTAAACTTTGCCAAAACATTTCAAAGTACTTTTGTAATACAACTTAAGGTATTTGTAAACGTTAATAATCGATCAAATTGAAGACGGGTCTATCTGTTTTCAATACAGGAGATCAACAAACTAACGCTACTTTTTTTAGTCTTGCGCAACTCTCAAACAGTACACATGACGTTACACTGCTTCCTGATGGCCTTCTTCTTCATTGCACAAATGAATAACCTCAACCTATTTCCTAAGACTGTTGACATCCAGTGGAAGCAGTAGGAACTGAGAACAGAGTGATTAGAAATCTGGCTTCCCAATGAAAACTCATTGAACAGACAGTGACTTAAAAAAATAAAAAAATAATAATGGTTAGTCCTCGGGGTTTTGCCTGCTACATAAGTTCTGTTATACTTACAGATATGATTCAAACAGTTTTAGAAACTTCAGAGTGTGTTCTATCCAAATCTACTAATAATATGCATATCTTATATTCTGGGGATGAGTAGAAGGAAGTTGAAATTGGGCATGCTATTTTTCCAAAAGTGAAAACTCTGCCCCCTATCCTAGAGAAGTTGTATTACCTTTTATATGTGGCATAAACACAACCAGTCACAATGTTTTATTCTGAAGAGGCTATTTCAAAAATATCCTGTATGCATGCACAAGTTCATCTGAAATATTATTCCAGCATCCTCAAAAAGTCTTGACATTAACCAGTTTTCAATCCAACCTTTTTATGTGAGTAAAGTACCCAATATGTCAGATGAAAAATGTCACCACATTAGCATGCAGTTTATTAGGCTACAGATTCAAAAAGTTATGATGAACTTCACAGGGTAGTGAAAGTGCACAGTGATGAGGTTGATGCTCCTTTCAATAAATGTGGAGGGTCTTATTCTGGTGACATGACGATTGATGCGTGGCTGCCATTTGACAAAAAAAAGAATCTTGCACTTTTGTCCATAATAATCTCATCATGTAGTAGGCTATGCCTGCGATGTATCTTCAAGCCGTTGGCTAGAGCCACATGCCAATACTAGAGTGGGCACATTTGCTATACCTACTGTATGCAAAAACATTAGTGACAAAATCATCAGTAGGCCTAGAGTTGAAAATGCTATGGAAACCCATTTAACTTGTATTTTTTATTCAGTAAATGGGAATTTAACCTCAACAGTTATTTTTATGTGCACTATGTATTTACCCACATATTTTTATCTTCAACAAGTCAATTTGATGGAAACAACTGATGGGAAAATGCAACAGGGTTTCCCTTAGCCAGTAATTGCGGCATTTGGCCAATAAAAAAATGAAAGCCAATATATGAAATTGTAGTGGGTTAAATCTTCCAGGAGAGGCTGTCTATCATAGGCTACACCCCGAATTTGAGGTTCAACGCCATTCTCTCACACATTGCACACACATGAGCCTGCTGCTGAGGAGAGAGAGAGCGAGAGAGGAGCCTTGGCCTAGGCCACTGTTGATTGTGAAGATCAAGGCTTTTTTCATTGAAATAAAACAAAAGTTAGAGGAAAAGGGTATGCCTATAGTGAAAAGCCTACAAGGGGAATTTAATATAACATATTGTAGTGGAAGATGAGAAAAAAGTTGGCATGGCCAGATGCAGGCTACTGTGCAACTCCCTATTCAGGTAGGATGCGATTTTGAACTTAAATATACTTATAATCATTTGTTTAATCATTATAATAAAATAAAAAAATAATCACTGGCTAAATTAAATTCAATCTGTCTTTTTAATTTTGTGCTCCATAATTAGTTTAAGATAGGTTATAATTAGGTCTGTTGTAAAATAAATAACATTAGACTATTTCTGTCTTTTGTTGGGTATGGTAGGAATTTGCCTTTGTTGGTAATTGCTGTAATATAACCTGTTCAAAACTTTTGTGAAAGTTTAAACCAATTTGCAATTGTTTTATTTCATTCTGTTGAGCCATTGTTGTGTCACACTGTGTTTGCTGCAATATAATAGCCTGCCTGCTCCTATATTCCCTATCAACAATGGCTTGACTTACTTTTGATATTACCCTAATAAAGTTTAGAAACGTTTATGAAGCTTTGGTGTGGTGTAGCTATTATTAAGCTTTAGCTACTGCAGGTCTATAATGTGAAGGCAGTGAGCACTGGTGCTTCAACTGACTCCTACAGTTGAACTTGAGGTGAGGAAGAATGTTTCAGGCCTACCAGAGTTACTCCTATAATCTGACAATATAATGCTTATCTTTTAAAAAAATATATTCTGAGCGAAAATGTATGAATTAGCCTCCTTCTGTAAGTCTATATTTGTATAGCAGATGCAGTAGCCATCTGATATAAAGAATGCATGTTGGTGTCTAGCATGTCTCTGGCATATCTCTATCTCTCTATCGCTCTGGGGATAGGCCTAAACTTCTCTTCCTATCACTCTATCGCTCTGGGGATAGGCCTAAGCTTCTCTTCCTATCTCTCTATCGCTCTGGGGATAGGCCTAAACTTCTCTTCCTATCTCTCTATCGCTCTGGGGATAGGCCTACGCTTCTCTTCCTATCTCTCTATCGCTCTGGGGATAGGCCTAAACTTCTCTTCCTATCTCTCTATTGCTCTGGGGATAGGCCTAAGCTTCTCTTCCTTTATATAGGCTATATCTTTTATATTAATATCATACAGTGGACACCTAAGTCTATAGGTCTGCAGTATATTCATGCAATGCCCTGAAGCATTTAGTGCTCAAATCTCAACAGCGGAACCTGAGGTAGACAATCATTTTTTTAGGAAAGTATTATAAAAAACAATAACAAAAATAGTCTGTAAAGTTTTGCATATGCTACACATCTAAACACAAGACACAGTGTTTTTGTAATTTCTTATAGGCTGTTTTGAATGACATTTAGGTTCTAAATGTGGCTCATTTGGCCAATAGCCCTAATTTATAGATGGTGCTGCCTGCGCCAAGTCGGATCTGAATGCATACGGATGTCCAGTAAATTTCTCAAATGTCTGGTAAATTAAAATCTTCCTTGTCACATTGTCCGGCGCCAAATGTTCATCAAGGAAACCCTGAAATGTTCATATTTTGTTTATATGCAGATTTGAGAATATTTGCATAAAAACCTGTTGCCAATTGGATGGAAACCTAGCTATAGACACCTTAAAGACTGTGGTGTCTGTGCTAGTCCAGTGTCACATGCCTGCCCCTCATGGTTCATATTAGGGTTGAATATTTTCCTTGGATTTTACAAATGTTTCATCCCGAGAATAATTACTTTTCTCCCAGGTAACCCGGGCATGAAAATTGGCATGAAAATTCAAGTCTAATGTTACATGAGGTAAATACATGTTATGATAGCTAGGTGAGAAAACCACATATCACGGTCACATTTCTCCTCAATTAAGTAATATCAGCAAAGTCCGTGCTAGTAGGAAAAGAGAAGTGTTAGTGAGAGAAGAGAAAGAGTACGTAGATTCAAGGTAGTTATGAAACCATAATAACCACAAACTGTACATCTGCTGTGAAAGACAGAGAGGGTATAACTGGGTAATGTGGGTGTGAAAACCGTGGGTTGGGTGTGAATTCAGCACATGAATAGATGCCTCTGTGTTCTGACAGAACACTCCCACAATACGGATAGAAAGTCAACTCATGCAAATGTCATTTTTAGATTTATTTAGTGGTACCGGTTTGAATGTGACATTACACTTTCAAAAAATGTTATGAGACTAAACTCAGCATTACATTTAGTTATTTTACAGACAACTTACAATAAGTAAAAAAGCCGACACCCACACACAGTCCATGCTCCTCATCCACCTTTGTTTTTCTCCACACATTCATTCTCACACACATAGTCCCAGCTCTCTGTCACACCGACACGGTCGCAGGTGCTATCCTGTGTATGTGCGTGTAGGACTTGTGGAGTGTGACGCTTCCGTGGTGAGAGACACCAAGCGGTAACACACATTCCTCTGTCATTGTGGTTGTGACTGGGTCCCAGCACATCACCGTGGAGATGACCTGGTTCTTGTCGTCACGACCACCAGTGATGAATAGTTTGTTGTTACAGGCTGCGATGGCGCAGCTTGCCCTCTCGCCCAGCCGGGTCACCATAGACCAGCTGTCTGACTGGGGGGAGTAGCAGTACAGAGCATGCATGGCACCGCCTGGGGAGAGGGGAGGATTGTTACAACACATACACACACACTGACACACAAATGGACACACACACAAACACACTCAATATGATTGCACAGGTGAACTGAGAGTAGAACAGGTTTAATCCACTGACCAACTACATAGATGCATTCCCTGAAGGTGACAGCGTTAGTACATTTGGCCTCGATGGGCATGGGCGACCGCAGGCCCCAGCTCTCAGTCCCTGGCTCCCAGCACTGCAGCCTATCAGTGGCCAGCTTCCCGTTGGGCCCTCCCCCGATCGCAAAGATCCACTTATTGAAGCTTGCTGCAGCGAATGAGCTGACACCCAACAGGAGGGGCGGGGCCTGGAACATGAATCGGAGCAGTTTATGTATGTGTCTTATGAAACTCTATTTGTCAGATATCTTGTGTAACAACATGTCTCATCAGACAGTAGCTCCAATGCAGAATGACTGGAGTGATCACACCATATAATACATACAGACAGACGGACAGACGAACCTGTGTCCAGCGGTTGTGAAATGTGTCGTAGGCTTCCACGCTGGTGAGTCTCTGAGTCCCATCGAACCCCCCCAGGGCATACACCTTCCCCCCGTGAACCGCCATCTTGTGTCTCCAGCGCCCAGTCACCAGGGGCTCAATGGGGATCCACCTGTCCAGGGCACCGTTGTACTTCCACGCCTCGTGCTGTGTCTCTTTTCCTCCTGCAGCAACAAGATGATAGTGAGAGTGAAAAAGAAACAACAGTTGACCTATAAGAACAACCATTGTTTGTTGGAGTAAGGGAGGGAAATTTGGCAGGGAAAAGTCACGTTAGGCAGGCACATGAATCTTTGCCATCTCAGTCGCCAAGTCCTCTTTTGGGAAGTGGGATAAATGTTTTGTCATTGTTGTTCTAAACCCATTTCCCACAAGTCGTCGTGACGCCGTCAAGTTTGCCAACCCCCACCCCTACCTCGTCCGTTGGTTGAGCCTGTTGGTCTGGCCAGTACAGAGGTTGCACATTTTTCCCAGTCTGCCCTGTACTAAGACTGTGCATGCCCGGTATACAAACATGCATGGCTTGAGATTCGATCACCGGTCGAGTGTGTGTAGCTAGCTATAGTTTAAATATCAACAGTACTGCCACAGCAGCATAACATTTGATTAACACTTGATAACACTTGATTTACATCATCATCAATATTCGGTCTGTTTGGTTGATACACGCAGCAGAGAGAGGCAGAAAGACAGAGAGGAGGGGCTGCATCAACCACCCTCGCTCCGACCCAACTCCATCCCTTCCTCAGTCGGCACCAGCAACACAGGTAGTCTAGACTCTAGCTAACCACTATATACTAAAATATCCACACATATGCCTATTTTTCAGTTTAAGCACCTGCCGCGTGGAAGGTTTGTGCACGGCCCTAATGTTAGGACTTATAGTACAACCTAGGTGTCTGTGACATTTCACTTAGTAGAGGGAACAAAATAGAGCGGCACTTGCCTTAGGAAAGAAGGCACCTTGGTATTCTAAAATGATTCATACATTGTCTCTGGTTATGGGGCTGTGTACAATCCCAATGGTGTGTGAATGAGGAATACCACAGCTGTTCTGGATTTATTCCAAAAAGTTAGCACCCCGCTTTGTGCTTGCTCTGTCTCCTTCATAGATCTGATAGGACTGGATGGGTATAATAAGTAACGAATCAGAAACTAAGTGGAGCTATTGCTCTGGAGTACTTGTCCTGTCTTATCCGGTGTCCTGTGTGAATTTAAGTATGCTCTCTCTAATTCTCTCTTTCTCTCTTTCTCTCTCTCTCTCGGAGGACCATGCGTCAGGACGACCTGACATGATGACTCCTTGCTGTCCCCAGTCCACCTGGCCGTGCTGCTGCTCCAGTTTCAACTGTTCTGCCTGCGGCTATGGAACCCTGACCTGTTCACCGGACGTGCTACCTGTCCCAGACCTGCTGTTTTCAACTCTCTAGAGACCGCAGGAGCGGTAGAGATACTCTTAATGATCGGCTATGAAAAGCCAACTGACATTTACTCCTGAGGTGCTGCACCCTCGACAACTACTGTGATTATTATTATTTGACCATGCTGAACATTTATGAACATTTGAACATCTTGGCCATGTTCTGTTATAATCTCCACCCGGCACAGCCAGAAGAGGACTGGCCACCCCTCATAGCCTGGTTCCCCTCTAGGTTTCTTCCTAGGTTTTGGCCTTTCTAGGGAGTTTTTCCTAGCCACCGTACTTCTACACCTGCATTGCTTGCTGTTTGGGGTTTTAGGCTGGGTTTCTGTACAGCACTTTGAGATATCAGCTGATGTACGAAGGGCTATATAAATACATTTGATTTGGTTTGCTTACATTTACCCCTGTACCTCAGTTCCACATTGAGGAGAAAGTGAGGGAAGATAGGATGCAAGATTGGGGGAGTCAACTTTTTGGAATGAAACATAGCCAATGAGTGCTAACCATAGAGAATGATAGAGGACTCTAGATCCCAAAAACCAGTTTAAGCATGGGCAGCACCATTGAGGACTTCACCATTTTGAAATAATCAACTGGGTGGGACTTACTATGGGTTAAGGAATAATCACATAATTCCATTCAGGTCGTCAGGAGGGATCAGCCAATGAATTATACTTGTGAGCGAACATTCCATAACTGCTGGTGTCAGTAAATCGCCAAACTTGGCTTTAATCCTGTTCAAACAACACACTCCTGGTGGCAGTATGCACCCTTACAGTTTGTTTACCAACTCATAGAAGTAGTAGAAGAAGAAAATTGACGACTTCAAAATGGAGATGGCCTCAATGGCGCTTCCTATGCGGTCAAAGATGTCATAATGGGACAGATACAAAGAAGAGTCCTCTATCATTCTCTATGGTACTAACCCCTCCCATGAACAGAAAGCCAATAAATACTTCACTCTCACACAGTAAACCACAGCTGATTGTGCAAACATTCCACACACTGGCCTCAAACAATATCGCCGCTCCATCTTAGTAAAGATGCTCTCAGGGACAAATGCTCAGATGTGAATTTAACAAAACTAGCTGCATCACTCACCGGATATGAACACCTCATTCCGGAAGGTGACACAAGCAAACTCCACCCACTTCCTGTTGTGGGACTCCTCCTCCATCTCTGTGATTGGCAGCTTGGCGACTTCCAGCCGGCTGCGGCGCAGAGGGTCAAGGCAGGTCACCGTGGCAACGAAGCGCTCCTCTTTGGTGCAGCCACCGATGATCATGAACACCTCAGATAGGTAGTGCTGTAAACGGGGCTTGGTACGCTCCGTGACCACCTACACACACACTCAGACACACACGGACAGAGACGCGTCAAAAATCAAATACACACCAACCCAAAACTAACATTTATAAACACAAACAGGATACCAGTATGATCACACACACACCTCGTTGCCTGACAGGTGGTAGGTGCGAGCCTCCTGCAGCAGGGTGAAGGCCTCGTCACAGCGGCGAATCAGCTGGTCGGCCTCCACCGTTTCCAGGAAGTAAGCCGGCTCCAGCAGTGGCAGCCGCACATATGACAGAAGACCAGCTAGTAGGAGGCATCGCTCCTCCTCCTTCGCTCGCACCCAGCGCATCAGAGCCTATAGTAGAGTAAATATTGGATGGATGGATGGATTTTTGCATTCCTCATAAAGTAAATGAAAAATCTTGTGAAAGGCAAGAAAGTGATGGCTTTTTTAAGGTAATGAAATGTATACTACACCTCAAACACACTTTCCTCCCGTGTCACTCCCAGGTCGTCTCTCTTCAGAGCATTCTGCAGCGCCCCTGCTGGCAGCTCCAGGTACTCCTCATGCTGAACCACTCTGGAGAACTCTGAAACCAGGTAGTCCTGGACCCTGTCTCTCAGCGCAGGCAATGAGTGGGCCTCAGCCAGACGCAGCACACCTACACAGCTCTCTGGCTGGAGAGAGTCAGCCAGGAACCCTGCACAGGCCTCCACTACACGAGGAAACTGGAGAGAGAAGATGGAGACAGAGAGGGGAGGCAGACAGAGAGGGGAGACAGACAGAGAGGCAAGAGATGAAATCAAGATGACAGATAATATGTTTAATCTAACTTAATCTAATTCACTTTTATCTGACTTCAATCGACCCTCTCATGCATACAGTCCTGCATACACACACACACACGCACACGCACACACGCACACACACACACACACACACACACACACACACACACACACACACACACACACACACACACACACACACACACACACACACACATACACCCACACACCCTATCATCCAGCTGTGAGCCTAATTCAGGCCTGAGTGGAAAACAGATCCTGAGAGTAAACAACAAGAATGACTTTCACTTCCCTGTCTCAACTGTCACCTGATTCAGAGTCATCTTCTGTCTGATGACAAATAAGTAGGAAATATGATGAAGTTTGTGACTGTATGCACTATTTCCATAAGGAGGAAGACCGGGATTTCCATATTCAACACTCACCTATTTAAAAGTCCCTAAGGTTGTGTTATGAGTTGACAGAAACAGAGGAGAGACACGAGGAGGAGAGATAAAATGACAAAGATGAAGGAAAAAGGCTGAAAGATTCTCTGTTTCTACTGCATTTCTCTGGTGTTTAAGTTAAGCAATAAGGCCAGAGGGGGTGTGGTATATGGCCAATATACCACAGCTAAGGGCTGTTCTTAGTTAGACGCAATGTGGAGTGGCAGTCAGCCAATCAGCATTCAGGGCTCGAACCACCCAGTTTTTAATAGTGTTTATACAGCATTTATATAGAGTTTACACAGCGTTACGGTAGCATTAGTAGACTCACCTGGAACAGGCTGGCGGCCTCCAGTGTTCTCTGGACGTTGGTGTGTGTGATGGTGGCTCGGCTGGTATAGGTGTAGTCCAGTAGAGTCTTCATGGTCTCACTGTCCACCCCTTTAATCTCCACCTGCTTCTCATGACTCTCTCTCAGACCACTGCAGAACATCGCCCTGGACACACACATAATGTTCTCTAAGCATTATAACTTGACAAAGTTGTGAAATAAACATCTGAGGTCATTCTACAGCTATGGAAGAGAGTGTGTGTGTATGTACCTATAGTAGTGGCTGGCGGCGGCGAGCACAGCTCTGTGGCAGGGGAAGTCCTGTTCCTGAACTCGCAGAGTCACGTCGGTCAGCTCTCCACTCACACGAAGCGTCTCCATCCCCTTCTGAAGCTCCACAGACAGGCCTCCATCTTCCCAACGCATCCCACTTCCATCACCCCCTTCACCCTCTTTCCCAGGGTCAGAGCCCTCTCTGGGGGTTTTCTCTGAGGGCCCAGGCAGAGGGGTGTCGGTGGTCCTCTCCAACGAGTCACTCATCCTCACAATGAGAGCCCCATTAACAACACACAACACAAACTCCTGCAGACACACACATACTGCGGGACACACTCAACACACAACTTTGCATACTTTTCCCAGAGAATGGAGACAATACACACCAGCCCTTGAACGCACATTCACCACAGCACAGAACTTAACAGTGTGTGGGCGTATGTGTGTGTGAGTGTGTTTATCATCTCTTCCTGTCAGGTCCTCTGTAATACTTCCCGTTCCTGGTGCTGGTGCTTTGTGATTGGTGGATGTTATGTGGTACATGATGAAACATCGTTCCTGTTCTAGATCCCTTCCTCAAATGTCAATCCCTAGAACTGGCAGTTGGACAACTCTAAACTCTCGTACTCTACCTAGCACACACAAACGCACACACATACACGCACACACACATGCACGTACTCTGCTTTGCGTTGTACTCTTGGCCGTGGTATATTTGCCATAATCCCCCTGTGGTTTTACTGTTTCATTATAGATGTAATAATCTGTGCAGGGCCTATCTTCCATTTCATGATCCTTGTGAACAAGTAAGTTATTGTCTCATTCAGCATTGAGGCAGTCTGAATAGTAGCAGCTGCAGTAATAGTTCAAGTCCACACAGTTGCACTACTGAGCCATGCAGCCCAAGCTCACTAAACTATAGTAGCATAGTAGTATGTTGTATCATCATACCCTTTTCTCACAATGTGTTTTCCCTTTTTCCACTAGATGGCATTGTCAGATCAATGTTGATGTGATAACAGTTTTGGATCATTTCATGCTGAGACACAGGTGTAATAATAATACTGAGATTGGTTTACAATGAATGGATTGATATAGGCATCTTCTCTCTGTAATGTTATTCTGAGCCTTTGTGATAAGACTCAGAGGCAGATGGCATATAGAACACAGGCGCATACACACACGCACACGCACACGCGCACACGCACGCGCACACGCACACGCACACGCACACGCACTCACACACACACACACACACACACACACACACACACACACACACACACACACACACACACACACACACACACACACACACACACACACACACACACACACACACACACACTTACTTAGTAGTATGCCCGTTTAATATGCATGTGTTTCCATTGTATCTGTCCCCATAGTGCCTGCGTGCTCTGTTCGTTTCAGTCGTCCCTCTAACCACATATTTCGCTTCCTCTCAGTCTGTCTTTAGGAAGTAGACAAAGCAATATTATAAGAACCCACATATTACAGACACACAGACAGACTGACAGACAGATTAGGTAAGGCGGAGGTTCTTCTACTGGTGTGTAGTTGATACAGCCGTGTGCTTGGTGTGTAGTTTGGCCTGGCGTGTTGGTCAATTTGGGGCAGGATGGGTTGCGTCAAGCAGTACCTGTGGAGGACCAGTCTCCTGTTGTTCTTGAGTGGACTCATCCAATGGGGTAAGAGTACCATCAGGTCTACACACACCCCTCCACTCCTACCCAGGGGTACCTTTTAGTTTGCAAAATAAAGAAGAACATTATGCACATTAAAGCACATAGAAATGTAATATGTAACATTTTATACAGTCCCCTGTATCAATTTGCTGGGTGAAAAAAGTATCTGCATATTAAAGAAACAAAAGGTTGTGCAGATTGTCAGTTCTCTTTTACTATTAGCAAAGTGCAAAGTGTTGAGTTGCATTTTAGTGTCCTTTTGTCAGATGATGGGGTGGACTGTTGAAATGGCCACAGTTCTAAATCAGTGTTTCTTAAACCTGCTTTCTACATGGTTGGTCTGCTGATGAAATGTTATGAAATAGCCTTAGCATAACAGACAACGTCTACTGGGAATGAGTCACATGATGTTTCTGCTTTCATCAAACAGGCGCTATGAAAACAATTCATTGAACACAAACCCTGACGCTGGAAGATGATTTCTGTCAGATTGCAATGTTGCAGCAGTTATTACACATTTTGATTTGCAGCACATTCAAACCTCCTCTACAGCAGGTTTTAGTCTATGAGCTGGAGCTGTGTCTGTTCTCAAACTATTACAGTTGAGACATAACTTTGGCGATATGAATGCAGTTTTCTTAGTTTATTGACAAGAGGAGGACAGTGCAGACTGAACCCATAAAAACATTTGAAGCCAGAAATACTTGTCTGAGAATATAATCTTCCTCTTTTTTCTTATGTTCTCCATCTAGGCGGGGCTAAGGTGCTTGTGGAGGTGCAGTCTGGCCCTCTGTATCGTGTGATTGGCTACCCTTTCTTCATGTCCTGCAGCGTGAGTGGTTTCTCTAACCCGGCAGCCCGGCAGGACTTCAGATTCTCCATCTACAAGCCAAACAGACCCACCCGTGAAATCCAGATCATCAGCACAGACGACAACAACTATGCCATGGCAGTGTACGGCGTCCGCGTCAGGGGCGGTGGCATCACTCTGGAGCGCCTGTCAGTGACCTCGGTCCTCTTCCACGTGAAGAGTCTGGAGGAGGGAGACAAGGACGAGTATGAGTGCCACACCCCAAACTCAGAGTTAGAATATAACGGGACGTACAATGCTAAAGCCACATTGAAGGGTAACGTTATTTTTTACTGCCTAAATGGCAATACCTTCTGTGTCTGCCATATCTGTATAATTCACAAACCATTACTTATTAACTAACTCTGGTTACTTGAACTTAATCTGACAATCACATTAACCCCTGCCTACTGTAGTGTTGATATCCATCCCTCAAATCCTGTTTCCATAGTGCTCGAGGACACCCTGACCACCTCTTCCACTGGCCCCGCCTCCTTCAGCCTATCAGAGGGTGATGCCCTAACCCTGAAAGGCCTCGCTTCCAGCAACACCTTCCAGCACACCCACCTGTCCGTCACCTGGTATCTCAATGGAGACGGGGAGGCCTCGCCCCGCCCCATCATCTCTCTGGACCGTGATTTGACAGTGAGTCTGGGTCAGGGGTTTGAGGGACGGTACCAGGCAGGGCTCATTGGTCTGGACAAGCTGGAAGAGGCCACATACAGGCTGAAGATGGCCAGGATTGAGCTGTCCGATGCAGGGAGGATCTACTGCCATGCCCAGGAGTGGATCCAAGACCCAGACCGGAGCTGGTACCCAATCTCCCATAAAGACGCACAGGCAACCACGTTGGAGGTCAAAGCCATAGAGAAACACCTCAGTGTGTTTTTTGCTTCCCAGCCTTAGCCTTGGACCCGATTATGTTTACACATCCATGCAATGTTTTTGTGTTTGTGCTTGGCTAAGAGGAATTATGGGTTAAGAGGACTTATACATGTATGCCCAGTCCTGCTTTTGTCTGATTTCCTGTAACTAAATTCTGTTTTAGGGTTTCCTGTGTCTCAGAGGTGATTATGAGTGATGAGTTTCCTTTCTGTCTGAGAAGTAGTTGTGAGTGATATTCTGTCTCTCTCTGTCAGAGAAGGCTCCCGACCAGGGTTCTGGCTCTATGGTGGTACGTATGACCGTGCTCAAAGCACAGCTCCAGGAGGGGGAGGAGCTGGCTGTGCAGTGCATTGTGGATGCCCAGGGCCTTGCAGGGCGTTTTCTCTCTGTGGCCTGGGTCAAAGACAACCAGGAACTGGCCCAGATTGGGCCAACTGGCGTCCTGTCTGTGGGGCCGGAGTACGGGGGGAGAGAGAGCGGGGGCGAGCTGAGAGCTGTGTGGACGGGGGAGAAGACACACCTGCTCACCCTGTGGCCCGTCAGAACCCTGGACCAGGGAGTGTACCACTGCAGGGCCTGGTCACAGGAGAGGGATAGGAACGGGGTCTTCACACAGGGACCCAGCCAGGAGTCAACCACCGAGCCTATCACCATCAGAGCTATAGGTGAGTGACCTGACACTGAGCAGAATCAAAGCTACAGGTGAGTAATCTAGTAAGAAGCCAATCCAAATCAGAACTACAGATGAGTCATCAGGCCCTGAGTCAGAGTTAGAGGGTGTGTTCGAGTTGTAAAGCTATTGAAGATGAGTACAGACAGACGTCGACAGGGGAGATCCATCCACTGTAGTGGTTTTCAACAGCAAGGCTCAGATCAATATGGCAGTGTGAACATACGTAGCTGTCTGTGTTTATAAAGGTTTTTCTCTACAATGTCGAAATAACCAGTTTAGAGCCTCCATATCACACACTGACAAACTGTACTGTACAGATGTTAAATATCCATTCATTTGTATATATCCACTGTATACATGAAATTGCTGCAAAGTTAGTTCCAGTTTCAGTCACGTCTTTGGTAACGTTTGTGTGGGTCCAGCAAAAACACTCTAATAATTGGTTGACAATAGAGCCTCCCACAGTGCTGGCGATGGCTGCAGGGTTTTAATTTATTTTAATTTATGTCACCTTTATTTATATTGACTGTACGTTTGTTTATCCCATGTGTAACTCTATCCCATGTGTATTGTTTGTGTCGCACTGCTTTGCTTTAACTTGGCCAGGTCGCAGTTGTAAATGAGAACTTGTGCTCAACTGGCCTACCTGGTTAAATAAAGGTGAAAGAAAAACACAACAAAAAACAGGTTTACAACCTTTATTTAACCAGGTAGGCCAGTTAAGAACAAGTTCTCATTTACAACTGCGACCTGGCCAAGATAAAGCAAAGCAGTGCGACACAAACAACACAGAGTTACACATGGAATAAACAAACGTACAGTCAATAACACAATAGAAAAATATATGTACAGTGTGTGCAAATGTAGTAAGATTAGGGAGGTAAGGCAATAAATAGGCCATAGAGGTGAAATAATTACAATTTAGCATTAACACTGGAGTGATAGATGTGCAGATGAGGATGTGCAACAAAAAATAACAATATGGGGATGAGGTAGTTGGGTGTGCTGTTTACAGATGGGCTGTGTACAGGTACAGGGCTGTGTACAGGATGCAGTTGGTTAAGAGCAGCTGCAGAAACTTGTAGTCAACTGATCACATGGTTTTTGTGAAGTTCATGCAGTCGACATGTAGGCACAGGTGGTAGAAGTTTTATCCCCATAATGCAACACATTTTGACCTTGAAAGGCGACTTGACAAAACCGATACACTATAAATGCACCCAATGTAATGCGGTAGGTGTTTCATCAGCTTCCCAAATGGCTGTTTCATCAAACAACAACAGAACCTCAATATCCTCAATAACTTTAGTTTGTGCTTTGACCTGACTCTGACCTCTGTTATTACACACTCAGCACCTTCTTTTTTCCGTTCTCAGAGAGCGGTTTGGCTGTTGCCATGGAGAACCAAAAGGTGAGCGTTGACGAAGGGGACGAGCTACAACTCGCCTGTAGAGTGAGCGGGGTCAAGGGTCAGCTCTCGGTCACCTGGAAATACAGATCAGCCTCCACGACAACGGGCTCCTTCAGTTATGTCACCAGCCTAAGCCGGGTGGGTGTGATGGAACCGGGGGCAGAGTTGGGGCAGCGAAACGTTCGTACCCTGCGTCCCACAGCAGACACATTCACCCTAGAGATGAGTGAGGTTAAGCCCTCTGACGCAGGAGCCTATCAGTGCACTGTCTCCAAGTGGACCACGGAAACCAATGGTAATGCCAAGAAAACCAGCAGCCAATCACAAGACTGCATCGTGGAGAGAGAGAGAGAGAGAGAGAGAGAGAGAGAGAGAGAGAGAGAGAGAGAGAGAGAGAGAGAGAGAGAGAGAGAGAGAGAGAGAGAGAGAGAGAGAGAGAGAGAGAGAGAGAGAGAGAGAGAGAGAGAGAGAGAGAGAGAGAGAGAGAGAGAGAGAGAGAGAGAGAGAGAGAGAGAGAGAGAGAGAGAGAGAGAGAGAGAGAGAGAGAGACCACCCTGGTGGTCAAACATAACAGGAAAGTGAAAACTAAACATTTGTTTGCCTCATTCATTTCCATGAATATTTAATTTAACTCGACACAGATTTATTCTTCAAGTTATTGGAGACAGTGTTGGTAAATATTAACTGAGACATGTAGCATGAGGTAAGCTTTCAGCTCCCACATTATCTATGTAGAAATCAATAACTTTATGGCTGACCACTGATGTCTCACATGTCAGATGGATTCGATTGAATCTCCTTGCCCTCACAGCCACTAGTAGAGTTGGCCCTAAAAAAAATGACAGTTGTCATCAGTGATATCTCATCATTGTCCTCGGCATGCAGAGTCTCTGATGAGGGTGGACCTGAAGAGCCGCGGTATTGAGGTGACAGAGGGTTGAGGTGGAGCTGGTGTGTCGGGTTCGAGGGCCCTCCCTCCCGGTCACTGTGACGTGGAGCCTGCAGCGCGAGAGGGGGTCGGCCCCGGACAACATCCTGACACTGTTGCACACTGGTGACATCATGTGGCGCGGCAACCAGAGTAACTACCAGTTGAGGGTGACCACCGGCAAGGGGGAGGTGCATCACATCCACCACGATGCAGTGATAACACTAGGGGCGGTATTAGGCACAGAACAGCGAATCAGTATGAGAAGACGTGAGAGGTGGAGCTTCGAACTGACCATTCGACAAGCCCGTAGCTGGGACAGGGGGAGGTAATACTGTGTGGTGGAGGAGTGGCTACAGGATCCTCACGGCGTATGGTACAAGCTCCTGTCCTCTTCTGCAGCTATGGAACTCTGCCTACAAGAGACGGGTGAATTATCCTGATGACAAGGCAACAAAACACTGCATCGGTAGAAGAACATGCAATGTATATCAGATCTATAGAGTATCTTGTTGTGCTAATTTGCAGTTTCTCTGACTTGAGTCTCTCTCTTTCTGTCTCTGTGTCTCTCTCTCCTAGTGAGTGACCTCAGTGTTAACAAGACAGATCTGGACATGGAGGCCAGAGAGGGGAAGCGGGTGGAGCTGACCTGCACTTTGACTTCAGGTGACCCTGCCTCTCTCTACGCACTCACCTGGTTCTACATGAGGCGTGGCTCCTCCTCCTCTCACAGGGTTCCCCTGGTGATTCTAGGCCATAATGGCACCCTGAAATACCCAGATGACAACCAAGGGCTCCAGGACCAGAAGGGGAGGCTGATCTTCTCCAGGAACACTCATGGTACCTTTCTGCTGGGTCTACAGGGAGCTCGTCAGGATGACAGTGGAGTTTACCAGTGCCATGTGGACCAGTACAAGTACAGTCATGATGGCAACTGGGAATGTAGCGCCTCCGACCAATCATGCAGAACCAACCTCACTGTACGACAACCAATAGGTATGATGTTATAATTTATGAGTCCATGATGTCGGACTATACAAATACAACTGAATCACAATGTGTTGGTTTTTATCTTACCTTCCTCTGTTCTCTCCCTCTCCAGAACTTGAGTCTGAGTTGCTGTCTGAACCAGGATTCCCCACTGGATTAGTTATACTCATCTTCATCCCTCTTGTCTGTATCCTGGCAATTGTCATCATGATGCTGTCAATCAAGCTGAAGGGGCGGGGTTCAGCTGGAAACAAGAAACAAGCCAAATCTCTGTGGGCGGAGGAAAACCCACTGAAGCCATGCCCGGAAGAATGAGAACAGAAGAGAGGTGAGGAGGGAGATAGAGAGAGGATGAGAAGAGCTAAGGAAATAGGAGGAGTACATAAGAGAGGAGAAGAAATGAGGGGAGGAAAGGAGAGGATGTGAGATGGGGAGGGATGATAAGATGGTGAAGGGGGGATAAGTGAGAGAATAGGAAAGGAGATAAGGGAGAGCTGAGCAGCATTAGAGCTTTTTTTCATTTTTATGTGATTGATTTTTAATTACAAGCACCTTTTTACTTGTTAACACAAAAGGATTTACATTTACTTCCTTTACGCAGAATTAGAACTTGAAGTGTACATTGGCACTCATTTGAGAGAACTTAATGAGTTTTGATAGATTCAAGAAGAACAAGGCAGAAACAACATTTGATTTTGATGTGAACCATCCAGAGCTGGTTTTAGGGGGTAATGGACATTTTTACGCGGAGTGGAACAGGGGAACCCAAGAGCAGACTCAGACGCGGGGACTGGGATGAAGTAACCAAGGTATTTATTTAAACATGGGGAAGATGGAGTGCAGGCCAGGGGAAGCTCAGGTGGGTTGCAGGAAACCAGGTGCGGAGGCTGGAGCGAGAGGGGTTGAGACAGGGTAAGCGGGTCCGGAGGGCATCCAAGGGAGTAGTAGAGTGGGGAATCCAGGACAGAGTAGCAGGATGACGAGACGTGGCACTGGAGCCAGGGACCAGAGTCAGAGATTACGATCTGGCCGTGTGGAAGTGGCAGGACTGAGTATTTGTTGAGGTCTTGATTATGGAACAGGTTGCAGTTGGAGGGGGTCTGCTCTGACTCCAGCACACCTGTCTCCACCCACACAATCACACACACACACACACACACACACACACACACACACACACACACACACACACACACACACACACACACACACACACACACACACACACACACACACACACACACACACACACACACAGAGGGAGAGGGAGAGGGAGAGGGAGAGGGAGAGGGAGAGGGAGAGGGAACTGGGGGAGAGGCGGCAGTTCAAGGAACACATGATGAGCAGTAGAGGGTGTTGCAGGAGCAGATGTGACAAAAATAGACTTTTGGATGCAGTTTTTTTAATGTAGTTTTACTTCTCCTGTAAAATATTGAGTTAGTGTTCTCTGATGACTCAAAGCTCCAGACTCGCTGACTAGCAGATGCGCTGAAACCTTTGATCATAAATCTGATCATTAACTTTGTATGAACGAGTTGTTCACAAATATTATATTTATGAATTGTTGAAAGGTATTCCGCCATGTACTGTACTCATCAACATTTTGCCTCAAGAATGGATCGGTTTTATTTCTTAACTTGTTTGAGTTGGGAATGCTAAATAAACTTTTGAAGCACTTCTAAAAGAAATCTGAGAAAGTGTTTATGATATCACAAACATTTCAGACCAAAAGTAATTCATATACCATTGCTGTCAGAAATGTACTATTTGTAAAGTTGATGGTGTTTTATCTGGTTTGTAATAAATATAGTTAGAATAAACGTATTCGTAGCTCACTGTTATTTGTCATAAAAAACAATTTGGTTGAACTCCTCTTCTATCACCCTCAGCATGGGGTTATTGTGATTGAGCATGCACACCCATGGTGTGGGTGTGACTGTGAACGTCGTTACCTCTCTCCGTCTCAGTTGTGACAACACAGTTGTGTTCACAGTACCCTGAAATGCAGTGTAAAAAGGGAGCACATGATAATGATTCAAATTTACTATGTGACTCCGTTTGAATAACCAAAAGTGGAATAAATTCATATTCATACATCAAATAACTTTACATAAATAGGAAATTTCACTAAATAACAGAAATATAATTGACATTACGGGTCCACACTTTTCAGAGTTAAATTAACCCACTGCTTAGTGTAAAGCCTTATTTGCATTTTTCCCGGAGTACCTTTCCTTTTTGAGTCAATTGTAGAGTTACCACCCATGACTGTATTTGTTAGTGACAGAGACATCATTGTTGAATTTGTTGTCAGCCCTTTTGGCTTCACCAATTGAGTTATTACTGTAGGCAAATGTTATCATAAAAATGGAACAGTGTATGACAATACATTACATGTATTATAAGGCCTTACTTTGATTGCCAAATTTTACTCTAACACATTGGTGTTAGGATCCTCCTGGTTTACAGGCCACATCAAGCCTTGAAGTCACATTATAATGACTTGCAAAGTGATGTGTTCTTATGGGAAAAAATTCATTCTTATTGGAATCCAACCACAGTTAGGACATCCAAGAGTTTGAATTTGTATTCACCCACAACCTGCATTCAGAATGAGGGTTAGGAATATTGATAAAGAGGACAACCTAAACCATTTAGACTGGAACAACCATTTCAGTAAATTGAACTAACTGATTGGATTAGTTTTGAAAAACGTATGTTATTTATCTTTGTGCAGCATAATATGAATCAATCAATCAGGGTACATGCAAAACCAAGATATTAAAAACAATCCCCCAAAAATCTATCTGCAGTAGAGCATGCTGGGAAAAATGATAATGATGGTTGTGGTTTTGATGGGAATGTTTTACTACAAAGTAAAACTCACACAATCACACTCACATACTCAACACTAATGTCTGACTTATATGAGTGAGCTACATTTAGACATAACAGAAATGTTGCATTTATTACATTAAAAACACACGAGAAACATGTAAGCTAAGCATTCTGAGGTTTCACAGACATGGGACGTACACATTTCAAAGCACATGCATACCAATGTCTGACGTCATTGACGCATGCCATGTGCGAGGAGAGGAGGAGATTTAAACAAAACGTTCCATACGTGTTTGCCCAGGGCTGAAGTGGTCAGAAAGTGACTTTTTGGACCTAAATGCCAAAACATTCAGGAGATAAAGGTGCTCTAAGTTGACTCATTTTGGATACCCTACCATTCCATGAGACATCCATGTCTTCATCACTGGAAAGAAAATTACGTTTGAGTTTGATATAATTTATCTATTTGCATCATGGCTGAGCATGCACATGTCAAATGTTGTCAATAGCTTGATTAAATTACCTAAAAAGAGAGCGAATAATTCTAATCGAATTCTAACCAAAACGAAACAACTTGTTTTAATTAAATAAGCTATGTCTAAATACACGTACATGCACCATAATTGCTTCCCGTGGGCATATCATATTAAAACAACGCAGACTATGGAGGGTTTTACACACATCCAAACTTTTCACAGTTGCTGAACAAAGAACCAATATAAAGATAAAGGGAGAATGTCTACTCACACTTATACTGCTCTCAAATAGAATGTGTTATATACGTACATAATGGAACCATCTCACAGATCGCATTCACACTTCTCTAGAAGTTGCATTGCATCCGCGCCCTCGACGTTCTCGCTATAAATCCAGGACTGTGAAGCTTTGTTTTAATAAATTTAAACGAAAAACAAACAATGTTACAGGAAAATAACTTCTAAATAGGAGGTTTGCCGGTAGGTTCTCATCTTTTGTTTCATGATGAGCATGGACACATGTACAGTAGCCTACATCATGGAGGGGGGTTTACGCAAGTCCAAAACAAATCAAATCAAATTGTATTTGTCACATGCGCCAAATACAACAGGTGTAATGTCACACCCTGATTTGTTTCACCAGTTCTTGTGATTGTCTCCACCCCCTCCAGGTGTCGCTTGTTTTCCCCAGTGTATTTATCCCTGTGTTTCCTGTCTCTCTGAGCCAGTGTATTTATCCCCTTGTTTCCTGTCTCTTTGTGCCAGTTCATCTTGAATGTCTAAGTCAACCAGTGTGTTTTTCCCGTGCACCTGCCTTTTCTATTAGTCCTAGTCCTCCCGGTTTTGACCCTTGCCTGTTTCTGGACTCTGTACCTGCCTGCCTGACCATTCTGCCTGCCTTGACATCCAGACTGCCTGCCACTCTGTACCTCCTGAACTCTGATCTGGTTTTGACCTTTTGCCTGTCCACAACCATTCTCTTGCCTACCCCATTTGGATCAATAAACATCTAAGACTCCAACCATCTGCCTTCTGTGTCTGCATCTGGGTCTCGCCTTGTGCCCTGATATGTAGACCTTATAGTGAAATGTTTACTTACAAGCCCTTACAACAATGCAGTTTTAAGAAAAATATGTTTGGTAAATTTTTTTGTTTTTTTTAAATAAGAAACTAAAGTAACAAATAATTAAAGAGCAGCAGTAAAATAACAATAGCGAGGCTATATACAGGGGGTACCGGTTATTCGAGGTAATTGAGGTAATATGTACGTGTAGAGTTAAAGTGACTATGCATAGATAACAAACAGAGAATAGTAGCAGCGTAAAAGGGGGGGCAATACAGATAGTCTGGGTAGCTATTTGATTAGCTGTTCAGGAGACTTATGGCTTGGGGGTAGAAGCTGTTGAGAAGCCTTTTCGACCTAGACTTGGCGCTCTGGTACCACTTGCCGTGCGGTAGCAGAGAGAACAGTCTATGACAAGGGTTGCTGGAGTCTTTGGCAATTTTTAGGGCCTTCCTCTGACACTGCCTGGTATAGAGGTCCTGGATGGCAGGAAGCCTGGCCCCAGTGATGTACTGGGCCGTACGCACTACCCTCTGTGCCTTGCGGTCGTAAGCCGAGCAGTTGCCATACCAGGCAGTGATGCAACCAGTCAGGATGCTCTCGATGGTTCAGCTGTAGAACTTTTTGAGGCTCTGAGGACCCATGCCAAATCTTTTTAGTCTCCTGACGGGGAATAGATTTTGTCGTGCCCTCTTCACAACTGTCTTGGTGTGCTTAGACCATGATAGTTTGTTGGTGATGTGGACACCAAGGAACTTGAAGCTCTCAACCTGCTCCACTACAGCCCCGTCGATGAGAATGGGGGCGTGCTCGGTCCTCCTTTTCCTGTAGTCCACAATCATCTCCTTTGTCTTGATCACGTTGAGGGAGAGGTAGTTGTCCTGGCACCACACGGCCAGGTCTCTGACCTCCTCCCTATAGGTTGTCTCATCGTTATCGGTGATCAGGTCACTGTTGTGTCATCAGCAAACCTAATGATGGTGTTGGAGTCGTGCCTAGTCATGCATTCATGAGTTAACAGGAGGTGACTGAGCACGCACCCCTGAGGGGCCCCCGTGTTGAGGATCAGCATGGCGAATGTGGTGTTACCTACCCCTACCACCTGGGGGCAGACCGTCAGGAAGTCCAATTGCAGAGGGAGGTGTTTAGTCCCAAGGTCCTTAGCTTAGTGATGAGCTTTGAGGGTACTATGGTGTTGAATGCTGAGCTGTAGTCAATGAATAGCATTCTCACATAGGTGTTCCTTTTGTCCAGGTGAGAAAGGGCAGTGTGGAGTGCAATAAAGATTGCATCATCTGTGGATCTGTTGGGGCGGTATGCAAATTGGAGTGGGTCAAGGGTTTCTGGGATAGTGTTGTTGATGTGAGCCATGACCAGCCTTTCAAAGCACTTCATGGCTACAGAATTGAGTGCTACGGGTTGGTAGGCACTTATTGATGAAGCCAGTGACTGAGAATTTGGAAAATGGAGGGCGGGGGAGAGCTTTGTATGCATCTCTGTGTGTGGAATAAAGGTGTTCTAGAGTGTTTTTTATTTTATTTTATACATTCTTTCCTCTGGTGGCACATTAAACATACTGGTAGAAATTAGGTAAAACGGATTTACATTTCCCTGCATTAAAGTCCCCGATCACAAGAGCGCCGCCTCTGGATGAGCGTTTTCCTGTTTGCTTATGGCTGTATACAGCTCATTGAGTGTGAAATTAGTTCCAGCATCGGTTTGTGGTGGTAAATTGACAGCTGCGAAGAATATAGATGAAAACACTTGGTAATTACTGTGGTCTACAGCTTATCATGATATACTCTACCTCAGGCGAGCAAAACCTCGAGACTTCTTTAGATATCGTGCAACAGCTGTTGTTTACAAATATACATAGACCACCACCCCTTGTCTTACCAGAGGCTACTGTTCTATCCTGCCGATACAGTGTATAACCTGCCAGCTGTATGTTATTCATCTCGTCGTTGAAACACAAGATATTCCAGTTTTTAATGTCCCGTTGGTAGGATATACACTACTGTTCAAAACTTTGGGTTCACTTAGAAATGTCCTGGTTTTTAAAGAAAAACACATTTTTTGTTAATTAAAGTAACATTAAATTGATCAGAAATACAGTGTAGACATTGTTAATGTTGAATATGACTATTGCAGCTGGAAACGGCAGATAAAAAAAAAATGGAATATCTACATAGCCGTACATAGGCCCATTATCAGTACATAGGCCCATTATCAGTACATAGGCCCATTATCAGTACATAGGCCCATTATCAGCAACAATCACTCCTGTGTTCCAATGACACGTTGTATTAGCTAATCCAAGTTGATCATTTTAAAAGGCTAATTGATCACCCTTTTGCAATTATGTTAGCACAGCTGAAAACTGTTGTTCTGATTAAAGAAGCAGTACAACTGGCCTTCTTTAGACTAGTTGAGTGTCTGGAACATCAGCATTTGTGGGTTCGATTACAGTCTCCAATTTACAGTAGCAATTACAGTGAAAGAATACCATGCTATTGTTTGAGGAGAGTGCACAATGTTGAACATAAAAAGTTATTAATAAACAAATGATGAATATTTGGGCAGTCCTGATACAACATTTTGAACAGAAATAGAATGGTTAATCGGATCAGTCTAAAACGTTGCACATAAACTGCTGCCTTCTAGTGGCCAAAATGTATATTGCACCTGGGCTGGAATAATACATTATGGCCTTTCTCTTGCATTTCAAAGATGATGGTACAAAAAAATATAAAAGAACAGTTGGTTTTTTCTTTGTATTTTCTTTTTTACCAGATCTATTGTGTTATATTCTCTTACATTCCTTTCACATTTCCACAAACTTCAAAGTGTTTCCTTTCAAATGGTACCAAGAATATGCATATCCTTGCTTCAGGTCCAGTCAGATTTGAGTATGTAATTTTAGGCAAAAAATCAAATCAAATCAAATGTATTTATATAGCCCTTCGTACATCAGCTGATATCTCAAAGTGCTGTACAGAAACCCAGCCTAAAACCCCAAACAGCAAGCAATGCAGTTGTAGAAGCACGGTGGCTAGGAAAAACTCCCTAGAAAGGCCAAAACCTAGGAAGAAACCTAGAGAGGATCCAGGCTATGAGGGGTGGCCAGTCCTCTTCTGGCTGTGCCGGGTGGAGATTATAACAGAACATGGCCAAGATGTTCAAGTGTTCATAAATGACCAGCATGGTCAAATAATAATAATCACAGTAGTTGTCGAGGGTGCAACAAGTCAGCACCTCAGGAGTAAATGTCAATTGGCTTTTCATAGCCGATCATTAAGAGGATCTCTACCGCTCCTGCTATCTCTAGAGAGTTGAAACAGCAGGTCTGGGACAGGTAGCACGTCCGGTGAACAGGTCAGGGTTCCATAGCCGCAGGCAGAACAGGTGGACTGGGGACAGCAAGGAGTCATCATGCCAGGTAGGCATGGTCCTAGGGCTCAGGTCCTCCGAGAGAGAGAAAGAAAGAAAGAAAGAAAGAAAGAAAGAAAGAAAGAAAGAAAGAAAGAAAGAAAGAAAGAAAGAAAGAAAGAAAGAAAGAAAGAAAGAAAGAAAGAAAGAAAGAAAGAAAGAGAGAATCAGAGAGAGCATACTTAAATTCACACAGGACACCGGATAAGACAGGAGAAGTACTCCAGATATAACCAACTGACCCTAGCCCCCCGACACATAAACTACTGCAGCATAAATACTGGAGGCTGAGACAGGAGGGGTCAGGAGACACTGTGGCCCCATCCGATGATACCCCCGGACAGGGCCAAACAGGAAGGATATAACCCCACCCACCTTGCCAAAGCACAGCCCCCACACCACTAGAGGGATATCTCAACCACCAACTTACCATCCTGAGACAAGGCCGAGTATAGCCCACAAAGATCTCCGCCACGGCACAACCCAAGGGGGGGCGCCAACCCAGACAGGAAGATCACGTCAGTGACTCAACCCACTCAAGTGACGCACCCCTCCTAGGGACGGCATGAAAGAGCACCAGTAAGCCAGTGACTCAGCCCTTGTAATGGGGATAGAGGCAGAGAATCCCAGTGGAGAGAGGGGAACCGGCCAGGCAGAGACAGCAAGGGCGGGTCGTTGCTCCAGAGCCTTTCCGTTCACCTTCACACTCCTGGGCCAGACTACACTCAATCATATGACCCACTGAAGAGATGAGTCCTCAGGAAAGACTTAAAGGTTGAGACCGAGTCTGCATCTCTCACATGGGTAGGCAGACCATTCCATAAAAATGGAGCTCTATAGGAGAAAGCCCTGCCCTAGCTGTTTGCTTAGAAATTCTAGGGACAATTAGGAGGCCTGCGTCTTGTGACCATAGCGTACGTGTAGGTATGTACGGCAGCACCAAATCGGAAAGATAGGTAGGAGCAAGCCCATGTAATGTTTTGTAGGTTAGCAGTAAAAGCTTGAAATCAGCCCTTGTCTTAACAGGAAGCCAGTGTAGGGATGCTAGCACTGGAGTAATATGATAAACTTTTTTGGTTCTAGTCAGGATTCTAGCAGCCGTATTTAGCACTAACTGAAGTTTATTTAGTGCTTTATCTGGGTAGCCGGAAAGTAGAGCATTGCAGTAGTCTAACCTAGAAGTAACAAAAGCATGGATACATTTTTCTGCATCATTTTTGGACAGAAAGTTTCTGATTTTTGCAATGGTACGTAGATGGAAAAAAGCTGTCCTTGAAACAGTCTTGATATGTTCGTCAAAAGAGAGATCAGGGTCCAGAGTAACGCCGAGATCCTTCACAGTTTTATTTGAGACGACTTTACAACCATCAAGATTAATTGTCAGATTCAACAGAAGATCTCTTTGTTTCTTGGGACCTAGAACAAGCATCTCTGTTTTGTCCGAGTTTAAAAGTAGAAAGTTTGCAGCCATCCACTTCCTTATGTCTGAAACACAGGCTTCTAGCGAGGGCAATTTTGGGGCTTCACCATGTTTCATTGAAATGTACAGCTGTGTGTCATCCGCATAGCAGTGAAAGTTAACATTATGTTTTCGAATGACATCCCCAAGAGGTAAAATATATAGTGAAACCAATAGTGGTCCTAAAACGGAACCTTGAGGAACACCGAAATTTACAGTTGATTTGTCAGAGGACAAACCATTCACAGAGACAAACTGATATCTTTCCGACAGATAAGATCTAAACCAGGCCAGAACTTGTCCATGTAGACCAATTTGGGTTTCCAATCTCTCCAAAAGAATGTGGTGATCGATGGTATCAAAGGCAGCACTAAGGTCTAAGAGCACGAGGACAGATGCAGAGCCTCGGGCTGACGCCATTAAAAGGTAATTTACCACCTTCACAAGTGCAGTCTCAGTGCTATCATGGGGTCTAAAACCAGACTGAAGCATTTCGTATACATTGTTTGTCTTCAGTTGAATTATAAGGGGAGGATACTTAAGAGGTTTTAAGAAGAATTTAAGCTTTCTGCCCATATCAGATATGTCTATGTCCTGGGATTTTTTGGGGTTACTTACAACCTCATGCTAATCACATTAACCTACGTTACCTCAACCGTCCCGCGGGGGGGGGTTTGCGATCCGGTAGAGGTTAAATATCCCTACAAGCGCTGCCTGGAATTTGAAATCATGTTTTTAAGGACACGCCACAAATATTCCCACCCCTCCCATCTGATTGCAAGCATGCTGATGTAAGACAGGTACATTACAGAATTCCAGAGGAAAATAAAGCCCTGAATCTCAGTGAAACAACTCACTCTAGTGGAGACTTTGTGCAGAGTTGCTTTACCGAAATCAGTCTCTATATTAATTTATAATATTTTGTAGTAGTTACACTATTCTACAAAATAAACCAATCGCTTTATTATATCAATTATGTTGGAACATGGAGCTTGGAACATCTTAGAAATATTCTGCACTATACCTGAGAGCTGTCTGGTGTACCTTTACCCCGAGAGGAATGCTTCAACATCATCTTTCTGTTTGTATGTGTGTGTGTACAGTATGTGTGTGAGTTTCTGAGAGTGCTGAGACTTCTAGCAGATGCTGCTCCTGCACAGTGGAATGCCGGAGGTAAGGGGATGAGAACATTACCTACAGAGGAAGACTATCAGCATGGGACTGCTCTCTCTCTCCTTCCCTCCCTCTCCCTCTCTCTCTGCATTCAGCCTATCACTGTTTAACACAGCACAGCTGTGTGGCGGTGTGGGAGAGAATAGACTCCATCACTTACTGCTCTCGCACTTTTGAGAAAAAGGACTCAGACACCAGGTTCCTACATTACAGGAGATGTTCCTGGCAAATCAAATGAGTGTGTACCAGCCTGTAAAAAGTAGGGTGAGAGTGTAAGGGTAAAAGGCATGGTAGGTAAAAAGATGTGTGCAACTTATAAGATAGAGTAGAGTAAAAAGGTATGCTAATAAGCTGTGAATAGACTATGAAGTGGTGATAGTTGAGAATGTAAAACAGAACACACAACCTGCCCTACAGACATGTCTGTGCTCTATGTGTGTTTCGATGCTTGTTGTTAAAACCCTCCCATTGCTCTACAGCCCAGTAGAATAACAAGGGGAGATTCTTCAGAATAAAAACACTCCTAAACTTTCCCTTTCAAAACTTCTGACCACTAATGTTGCTATGGCAGCTCTGACAGTAAAAACTACGCACAGACCATTTCTCAGAGTCAATCGTATGTCAGTGTGTGTGTTTATCCTGAATCCTTTCCACCACGATCTATGTTACACTGCTACCATCCCCACAGCTGTAGAGTACATCATAGAGAAGTGAAAAGGGATATATTTAGAGAGGATGTCTCCCCATGATGGTTGGTGTTAAAATAAAGCTGTTGACAGATGGCCTAGCCAGTATGACAGTACAAATTAAATCTTTATGGAAAAGAACATGATCAATGTCTTTGTATCTTTCTCTCTCTTTTCCCTCCTCCCTCCATCTCTCTCTGTCTGATTCTGGATTTGTCACCTCTGTGTTCTGGATTAAGTACAGTGAAGGTTTCAGTGTCAACTCCATGCTGTGATCCATGGGTGCAACTTTCACTGGGGACGGGGGAGACATGTCCCCTCCACATTCTGAAATTGCAATTTGCCCCCCCCTCCGAAACAAGGCAACGGTGTCATTTAGGACCATGGGGACGCCTCCGAGCGGTCGGGTAGGAATTTTGGAGTGTTGATGCAACTGGATTTAGGTTTACACAGACACCACAGAGCGGGCTGACAGGCTGTGTGAAGGCAACCTTCTGGAAGGCTGGCTGGACCAGCACGGGAAGTACATTTCCTTGGAAAGAAAACTGTCCCATGCTCCTCCCCTTATGTATACATAGGCTATAGCCTACTCTATTTAATTGAGACCACACTCGCACCTGATCTCGCAGGTATGGTTACTGAACTGGAGGCAGCATGAATGATGACAGAGACACTTGCTACATTTTGCATAGTCCTATAGGATATAGCCTACCTTTTAGGAGGACGATTTGCAGACACAGACAAATTTGCAGACACAGACAAATAAATGGATAATGCATACTTATTGAAAATGAAAAGCCTAATTTATGTGCGCTTTTTGTTTTTCAATCATGATCACATTGTTTGATTGCACTTCGACTCACGTTGGTTGAGCGCCCTCCATTTCTTTTCATTGTCAATATTTATTTACAGACACTGCAGTAAACTACAGTCTAATCCTATTTAAGTAAATTTTATATTCAAGTTAACTGCCATGTGATTCTCCGACCATGTAGGCAGCCTAGTCTATTTCAATGAGACCACACATACTAGGCGCACTTGAACTCTCACGCCAAACTAGGAGAGGTAGGCTACTGAAGTTGAAGCAGCGAATTCTGTGTGTGAATAATGCGAAAATATGTGTTTTTAATACAATAGGTAGGCTAAGGTAAACAAAGCAGAAAGAGGATTGTTTCAAAATAATCTGTGGGACAACAAAAATATTTTCATCCCAAAGTCGTCATTCTGACCGCCCGCTCCCTCCGGCAGCATGAAAAATGTACAATGATCTGTGTGGAGACCACAGTTCCAGCATGCATCCTGCGGAATGCAGCCCTCTAGTGCAGTCAATACACAACATTACGCTCATCAGGTCGTAGCAGGATCAGACGGTGACAGGGGTCCCAGCAGTGTCAGGCAGCCAGAGAGGACCAGTCTGTGACAGAGGTGAGGTAAATTATTGCAGATACAACACTTTATTCCCTCTGTTGAGAAAACACGGGACAAGTCAGATTCTATTTTAAGGCAGTCTGACAAACCGCGAAAGTTGATCTCTAAACTGTATCAAAGTTTGATAGAGGCTTTTCCCGATGACACAAACATTTACAAAACAAATGTGAGGAAAACCTGGGAGATGCTATTGATGATGATGAATGGATACAGATATTAGAATGCCCAGTCATGTTCATATCATCTCAGACATAAATTCCTGCAGTTTAAAACCATCCATAGAAGGTACTATAAGCCAGTGAAACTGAATATCATACACTCAAAAGTTGTATTATTCTGCTGGAGGTGTAAAGCACAAAAGGGGACATAATATTATTTGCATATGTTGTGTTCTTGTGAAGGCTGGCTGAATTCTGTCAAAGAGTATGTTCTTTTATCTCAGCATGTCTATAACATGTCTCCCTGTTTTAGTTTTTTTCTTGGAAATGTTGATACTGGAAACTGTTATCAGAAGAAATTGTGTAACCGGGCATTTTACTGGCTAATACATATATTGACATTAATTGGAAGGTTGGTTCTCCTCCCATAGTGTATGGAAGAAATGTCAAGTTATGTACAGTATCACTATTCGTTTTAAGATTAAGGGTATACTGTGCAACTTTCATAAGGTCTGGATGCCATACATGGAATACTGTACCACAAAATGAGTCTCTATTGAAAACATGCCCACGTCCAGGGTGTACTGTTTCTGTGTGTTAATGTGTAGGTGTATGTGTGTTTTCATTCAACTTTTGTTTTCTAAACCTTTCCCTTGAGATATATAAAAAGAGATGGGATGGAAGTTGTGTTGGGGAAAGAGTTGAGTTATTGACAAGACTGGTGGGGGTCGGGCATGTAGGAGGCTCGGGTTGGCTGGGCGGTCTGGCTGAAATTTGATATAGACGATGTCTTAAAGACAATCAAAAGTTGTCTTTGAATCATAAAACACGGGACGAGATGTTAAAACTGTCCATTGTGCCAATAGATGGTATGCACTCACATGAGATTTGCCGTGATGTTGACAGAGTGGCATGGGAGGTTTATTTCTTAGACTGGGTTAAGATGTCAATTTTGGGACACATCCTCAGTAGTGTGCCTTCGAATCAGTGGGTGTTTCGGCCTTTAATCACTAAACACCCTCATCAAAGGTGGCCAGCTAAAGGGTGATCAAGCCTTAGCTTGTGTCCCATGCCCAATTAAGATTTCCCACGGGACTATGCAAGGCAGGGGCGTCCTCTTCCCTGAGCCAGCCCTACAGCTGACCGCATACCTCAGATCTGAATTGGGTTCTCAGGTGGGGGTGGGGGGTCATGAAGTTATAGCCCAGCAAGGGTCCTTCCGTTTGATCCTCCTCATACCAGGGCCTCTCTGCCTTCGCTGCCTCCAACTCCGCCTTGGGACGGCGATATTCCCCTGGCTGAGCCCAGGGTCCCTTGCCGTCCAGGATCTCCTCCCAAGTCCAGGAGTCCTGTGTTTGTTTCTGCTGCTGCCCTTTCCCACTCTGCTTGGTCCTTTGGTGGTGGGTGTTTCTGTAACGATTGTCTATTTCGTCCTCCTCATCGGACGAGGAGAGGCGAGAAGGATCGGACCAATATGCAGAGTGGTAAGTGCTCATGATGATTTATTAAAACCGAACTGAACACTGAAATACAAAAACAATAAACGATGTGCAGAAAACCGAAACAGTACCGTGTGGTGAAAAAACACTAACACAGCAACAAACACCCACAAACCACACGTGAAACCCCGGCTGCCTAAGTATGATTCTCAATCAGGGACAACGATTGACAGCTGCCTCTGATTGAGAATCATACCAGGCCGAACACAAACCAACATAGAAAAACACACATAGACAACCCACCCCAACTCACGCCCTGACCATACTAAATAAATACAATACAAGGGAAAATAAGGTCAGGAACGTGACACTTTCAGCTGCTTGAGAAACTGCTCTGACGGTCTGCCGCAGAGCCTGTCCATGGATTCCAAGTTCTTTCAGCAACCTTATTGTGGTAGAAGCCACGAATCCTCTGCATCCCACTTCAACTGGCCGGACTTTTGCATTCCAGCCACGCTGAGAACTCTGTGTAACGCAGTTTCTTACGCTCGTAGGCCTCTTCAACAGAGTTTTCCCACGGGACTGTGAGCTCTATGATGTACACAGCCTTTCATGAAGGGGACCAGAGTACCATGTCTGGCCTAAGGTTGGTAGAAGCAATCTCAGGTGGAAAAATGAGTTGCTGGCCAATATCAACAAGCATCTTCCAGTCCCGGGCCATGGCTAGGTGTCCAGTTTCTGGCTTCGTAGGAGGATGCTTGGGCCTTTCCTGTCCCTCCCAGATGAATGTTGTTATTTTGACGGGATTGCTTGCTTTTGGAGGTAATGAATTGGTTGCACTCCTCTTGGTCTCAAGTGCTGCAGCCAGGCTCTTGAGGACCTGATTGTGCCTCCAGATGTAGCAGCCTTGTGAGAGGCTGGTCTTGCAACCTGTCATTATATGCCTGAGAGTCGCTGGAGCTGGGCAGAGGGGCAGGTTGGGTCATCGCCATACCATTGATGTAGGTTTTTTGGTGATGGAAGCACATCATAAACAGCTCTTATGATGAAGCTGATGTTGCTTGCCTCCATTTGCCAAAGCTCACTCCAGTTGATCTTCCTCCTCTCCAGGCCTTCCCACCGCGTCCATTGCCCTTGTTTAGCAAGAGAGACAGCCTTTGCACTTCTTGCAGTCTCCTCCTGTCTGCGCACCTCCTCGACCACCAGCTTCCTGCGTTCAGATGTTGTTGCCTTATGGAACGTTGGTTTGCTTGCTGCCAGGCCAAAGCCTCCTCTTCCATGCTGGATATTCCCCACAATGTCTTGGTGTCTCAGGGCTGATGTTGCTTGCTGCACAGCCTTGGATGATGTCCATTTCCGTCCAGTTTGTAGGGGAGGTGCAGCCTTGCTAATGGTCTGGTCTTTGGAGTCCTTCAATGTCATCTGAAGTCTTACTTTAGAGCACTTGTACTCCTCCGTTAGACTTGTAAGAGGTAGTTCAAGGATCCCTTTGCCATAGAGGCCGATGTTACTCAGGCATCGTGGGACACCCAGCCATTTCTTCACGTATGAGGTAATGGTTCGCTCCATCTTCTCCACTGTTGTGATTGGGACCTCATAGACGGTGAGTGGCCACATTACCCGGGGAAGAAGTCCAAACTGTAGGCAGCAAATCTTGAGCTTCCCAGGCAGTAGGGTCTTGTTGATGTTCTCAAGACCGTCGGCGATGTCCTGCATTACTTGCTGCACTTGATCTTTATCCCGGAGGCTTTTGTTGTACCATCTACCCAGGCTCTTGACGGGTTGCTCAGACATCGTTGGTATCGGGTCATCTCCAATACAGAACCTCACATCTTTAAGCTGTCCCTTGACTATGGAGATGCTTCGAGATTTGCTTGGCTTGATTTTCATCCGGGCCCACTTGATGTTATCCTGCAGTTTTGCAAGTAGCCGCCTGGTGCATGCTGCAGTGGTGGTCAGTGTAGTCATGTCATCCATGTATGCTCGGATAGGTGGGAGACGGAGCCCTTCCTTAGTTCTCTCACCGCCGACCACCCATCTCGATGCCCTGATGATGACTTCCATGGCCATAGTGAAGGCCAGAGGTGAAATTGTACAGCCTGCCATTATGCCTACTTCCAAGCGCTGCCATGTTGTTGTGCAGTCAGGTGTTGTGAAACACAATTGCAGGTCTTGGAAATAGGCCTTTACCAGTGTAGTGATGGGTTCTGGTACGTGGAAAATGTTGAAGGATTCCCAGAGGAGTTCATGGGGAACTGAGCCAAAGGCAGTGGCCAGGTCGAGGAAGATGACATAGAGGTCTCTCTTGTCCTTCTTAGCTGTTTGGATCTGGTGCCAAATCATACTAGTATGTTCCAGGCAACCAGAGAAACCAGGAATGCCTGCTTTCTGTACAGATGTATCAATGTACTTGTTCCTTTCCAGGTAAGTGGACATCCTCTGTGCTATTATACTGAAAAAGATCTTCCCTTCGACGTTGAGAAGGGAGATTGGTCGGAATTGACTGATGTCTGTCGCATCCTTCTCTTTCGGGATTAGCACACCACCAGCCCTTCGCCATGCCTTTGGTATTATTTCCTTCTGCCACACTATCCTCATGAGCCTCCAAAGAAAGCGTAGAACATCCGGGGCGTTCTTGTAGAGCTTGTATGGTATTCCATTAGGCCCAGGAGCCGAGGCCGCTCTTGCTCGTCGGACAACGTTCTCTACTTCCTTCCATTTTGGAGGGTCAGTGTCCAGATTGAATTCTGGTGGTTGAATAGGTGGGATGTCATGTGGGATGATTGTCTGCTCATGCCTTTTCGTGTCCTGGTGGACCTTTTCCAGATGTTCTTCCAGTTCTGGCTTTGGAGTTTTTAGGATTCCGCACTTTTCCTTTGCGAAGAGATCTTTGACAAACTTAAAGGTTTTTTTATAGAAAAAAAAAGTTATAGCGAGAGAGTGCCCAAAATCTGGGCGCAAACTACTATTTCACATGTTCGACAGATATATGAAATAGCATCATAAAATGGGTCCTACTTTTGATGATCTTCCATCAGAATGTTGTACAAGGGGTCCATTGTCCAGAACAATCGTTGTTTGGTTTTAGAATGTCCTCTTCTCCAGTCAATTAGCACGGAAAGCTAGCAAAGTAGCGCGAAGCTCTCCTTCCTGAACAAAGGCACACAACGCAACACGCCTAACGTCCCGAATAAATTTCAATAATCTAATAAAACTATATTGAAAAAACATACTTTACGATGATATTGTCACATTTATCAAATAAAATCAAAGCCGGAGATATTAGTCGTCTATAACGACAGCTTTTCAGAAGGCAATACCAGGTCCCTTCTCGCGCGCTCCAGAAAACAGGAAACTGGTGACACGTCATGCCAAGAGCTTTTATTCGACCCCAGATCAAGTTATACACTCCATTTCTTCTCTCACTGCCTGTCGACATCTAGTGGAAGACGTATGAAGTGCATGTATACTAATAAATATCAAGGACATTTATAGGCAGGCCCTAGAACAGAGCATCGATTTCAGATTTTCCACTTCCTGTCAGGAAGTTTGCTGCAAAATGAGTTCTGTTTTACTCACAGATATAATTCAAACGGTTTTAGAAACTAGAGAGTGTTTTCTATCCAATAGTAATAATAATATGCATATTGTACGAGCAAGAATTGAGTATGAGGCCGTTTAAATTGGGCACGATTTTCCCCCAAAGTGAAAACAGCGCCCTCTGTCCTCAACAGGTTAAAGGTGCAACACAAAATTGATTGATTCATTATCATGGATCTAGTTCAGTTGTATCAATCACTTAAACATATTTAATAATCTCTTACCTAGCTTGATGACTGTGGGCATTTTTGCTTACTTTTTGTTGTTCTAAATATAAACGGCTAGAAGGGCCATGGGTCATATTAGATTGTATAGAAATTCAGGAAATGTGCTTTATATGCCCCCAAAAATGGGAGGGCCCCCGGAGCCCCTGCCAAGTTATGTTCCCCTCTGCAAATAGCACTGCTGGGTGATTTAAAAAGTAATAGTCAATCGATCAATAATATAATAATACTCTAAGCAAAAATGTTCATTTTTAATTTACAATATGTAGAATCCATGAGAATAGAAAGGTTCAGAACTTTTGTGAAACATCACAGCACAGTTGAAAAATATATGGCAAATAGAAATCAAAACTGAATGGTGTTCAGAGATAGATGGGAGAGGTTTCAGTGGAGCTGAAGGATGGGATTAAAAACCAACAAAATATAGCTATTGTAAAATATATTGTGTCCGTAAAATGTATATAGCATGTATAAACTGGAAGTAGAATTCTAAGTGTTGTTGTCCATTAGTTTACTCCAATTAGGGGAGGGATGGTAGAGTTAGGGGAAAATAATAAAGTGAAATATATTTTTGAAGATTTATATACACTACCGTTCAAAAGTTTGGGGTCAGCTTCATTAAATAGTACCCGCAAAACACCAGTCTCAACATCAACAGTGAAGAGGCGACCCCCCTTCTAGGCAGAGTTCCTCTGTCCAGTGTCTGTGTTCTTTTGCCCATCTTAATCTTTTCTTTTTAATTGGCCAGTCTGAGATATCGCTTTTTCTTTGCAACTCTGCCTAAAAGGCCAGCATCCCGGAGTCGCCTCTTCACTGTTGACGTTGAGACTGGTGTCTTGCAGGTGCTATTTAATGAAGCTGCCGGTTGAGGACTTGTGAGGTGTCTGTTTCTCAAACTAGACACTCTAATGTACTTGTTCTCTTGATCAGTTGTGCAACGGGGCCTCCCACTCCTCTTTCTATTCTGGTTAGAGACAGTTTGCGCTGTTCTGTGAAGGGAGTAGTACACAGCGTTGTACGAGATCTTCGGTTTTTTAATATGATAACTGATGATCAATGGGCCCCACCCCGGTCGGTAATTTGACCATGCTAACTACAAGTTTAGATAGCTGGCCGCTAGACTAACTTAACAATCTAAAATAAAATTGCTGACGTGCTAATTAAGTGACTGATGATGCACAACCACATTTCTAAATGTCACCTTATGTATTCTATTACTCTAACTCTCAACAGTAAGTTGAACCCCAAATGAGTAATGAATAAACTTGCTAAAGTGCCAAAATTCAGCATTTTGACATATCCCTCTGTCCGCCCTTTGTGACTTCCAGGAAGATTTTAACCCACTTAACCCGAAATGTCTCCAAGTTTTCAACATCATTGTAAAGTCCTAGTTATTTTGTTGCTTTGACAAAGTAATTTCTGAAGATTATTATTAGTGTTTAATTTTCATCTGAACATTTTAAGATCAACTCTGTTACGTGAACTTAACTGTCGTTTTCATAAGGTGAAACTATTCCTTTTAAAATATTTTTTTCAAAAGAAACATTGAACATCTTATAGTCAAATCATAGCGTGAAAGCAGGTGAGCTGGTTCTACTCTTTTTGGCCATTTTCTGGTGTTTTGTGGTGGAAAACTGAATGGGTCAAACATAACACATCAACTATGTTATCATAGATAGACAGGCTAGAATATCACCAAGTTACACATCTCAAAAGGCACAGATTTTGGCGGAATGATCCAACTATTCCTACTATGACTGTTCCCATCTGAACTAGAGGGTGTGGCTGTGCCCCCGTGCCCCTACTTCCACCGTCTCTTTAACAGTTAATCCACTACTCTGTTCTATCAACGTTTTTCAATCACTGTAGGATGTGCGCTTATGTGTGTATGTGTGTGAGTGTGTTGATGCATGCAGCATGTGTGTGTGTCGGCTAAATTTTGGCCCATGAATGGGGGAGTGTGGTTATGTGTTTGTTAATGTCTGAGTTTGTCTGTGAGCCTGCGTGTGTGTGTTCATTTTGAGTTTGCTTATATGTATATTTTTGTCTGGGTATGTGTTTTATGTGTGCTTGTGTGAGTGTGTGCTTGTGCATGTGGCATCCCCCCCTCTGAGCATAGGACACCCTGTGATTTCAGAGTATTCTCTAACAGTGTTTGATCAAACCCCCACCCACAGTGACTACCCAGGAGGACACTGGCAGCTCTGTAACGAGTGAGTAGCACTGCACCCCCTCTCCCCCTCCTTTCTCTCTCTCAACCCCTTCTCTCTCATCCTCGCTCTTTCTTTCTCTTCACTCCTCTCTCTCTCTCTCTCTCTCTCTCTCTCTCTCTCTCTCTCTCTCTCTCTCTCTCTCTCTCTCTCTCTCTCTCTCTCTCTCTCTCTCTCTCTCTCTCTCTGTAGTGGTGTGTGGTAAAATCACCGAGGAAGCCAAGCCAGGGGAAAAAAGCCACATTACAACCTATGTGTTGTGATAACTGCGTTGTTTGCTCTATAACCTGTTAGTTCACATGCCTTGCCACCGTGATTTATAGGCCTAAAGGCAGAGACAATAAGAACACTCAGTGACAGAATAAATTCAACCACACCTTTGTTTCTTCACAAAACCGGAGAGCAACCTCTGGTGAAGTCCACAAAGTATATTGCATGTAACAATCAGTTACATGAAATACAGCCTGGTCAAGAAAGTTCATGTTTCCTACATTTTCGGACTACTAAACAACTGTTGATTTAGAACCACTGCAAATATAACAGGAGCTGCCTCCACTATTCCAGCACCATTTCAACCTCAACATCATCAAATCAGCAATGCTTAGTCTAATACAGTAACAACTAAAAGATACCAAAAACGATGTGTGTGTGTGTGTGTGTGTGTGTGTGTGTGTGTGTGTGTGTGTGTGTGTGTGTGTGTGTGTGTGTGTGTGTGTGTGTGTGTGTGTGTGTGTGTGTGTGTTCGTGCAAGTATAAAAAACATTGACATTGACCTGAAACGCCAATGCCATCCTCCTCTCTTTCATGTTGAAGAAACGGTATATGACTCTGTCATACAGTACACTCTTTAATGTTTTGATGTCCTAGGCTACCTGGCTAAAGTGCTTGCTCGCTAGCCTAACTCATGGGCAACGTTAGCTTGTTAACATTAGCCATCTACATCTAGCTACATATTGAACTTCCATCCTCTCAGTCCAGGGGCACAATGTATTTTATGGTTTGATCAGAATGGCCACAAGTCCAAATCTCTATCTCCATCCATGGCTAATTTGGGAAAGGGATAATTTTAGCTAGCTAGCTAGCCACCGGGGGACAACGACACAACGAGATGCAACAATTCAAGTTGTTTCTATCGATTATGTATTTCTCTGTGATTGGTGTGAAGCCAAATCCAAACTGGCTTCCCATGACACTTTCTTTGGTGCGCCAGGACCATTCACAGTTGAGTTCATCGCTGATTGGCTATTATTTATTTTTTTATTATCAAGGGAGGCCAAATGCTCGCTGGCTTCCATTGCATTCAATGCCATGGACGGTAACAATGTCATACTCTTTATGACCAGACTGCATAAGACAGATGGCATACATATACAGAGACAGAGGGGCGCTGTTTCGCTCGCTCAGATGCTTTCTCCGGTGAGATACACTATATATACAAAGGTATGTGGACACCACTTCAAATGAGTGGTTTCTGCTATTTCAGCCACACCTGTTGCTGAAAGGTGTATAAAATCAAGCTCACAGACATGCAATCTCCATAGACAAACATTGGCAGTAGAATGGCCTTAATGAAAAGCTCAGTGACTTTCAATGTAACGCCATCATAGGATGCAACCTTTCCAACAAGTCAGTTTGTCAAATTTCTGCCCTGCTAGAGCTGCCCAGGCAACTGTAAGTGCTGTTATGGTGAAGTGGAAATGTCTAGGAGCAACAATGGCTCAGCTGCCAAGTGGTAGGCCAGACATGCTCACAGAACGGGACCGCCGAGTGCTGAAGCGAGTAGCACGTAACAATCATCTGTCCTCACTACCGAGTTCCAAACTGCCTCTGTAAGCAACGTCATCACAGGAACTGTTCATCGGGAGCTTCATAAAATGGGTTTCCATGGCCGAGCAGCCGCACACAAGCCTAAGATCACCATGCTCAATGCCAAGCATCGGCTGGAGTGGTGTAAATCTCACCGCCGTTGAATCACACTTCTGGCAGTCCGATGGACAAATCTGGGTTTGGCAGATGCCAGGAGAACTCTACCTGCCCAAATGCATAATGCCAACTGTAATGTTTGGTAGAGGAGGAATAATGGTCTGGGGCTGTTTTCCATGGTTCGGGCTAGGCACCCTTAGTTCCAGTGAAGGGAAATCTTAACTCTACAGCATACAATAGACGATTCTGTGCTTGCAATTTAGTGGGAATAGTTTGGGGAAGGCCCTTTCCTGTTTCAGCATGACAATGCCCCCATGCACAAAGCGAGGTCCATATAGAAATGGTTAGTCGAGATCGGTGTGGAAGAACTTGACTGGCCTGCACAGAGCCCTGACCTCAAACCCATCGAACACCTTTGGGATGAATTGGAACGCCGACTGCGAGCCAGGCCTAATCGCCCAACATCAGTGCCCGACCTCACTAATGCTCTTGTGGCTGAACTGAAGCAAGTCCCCGCAGCAATGTTCCAACATCTAGTGGAAAGCCTTCTCAGAAGAGTGGAGGCTGTTATAGCAGTAAAGGGGGAACCAACTCCATATTAATGCCCATGATTTGGAAGTAGATGTTTGACGAGCAGGTGTCCACATAGTTTTGGTCATGTAGTGTACATTCAGCGTGTTGTGAAATTATGAAAACACAGAGAGATGAAAGATAATTTACGTTGTGTTTTTTTGGTACATTTTTTTGGGGGAAGCCTGGCTTCCCTTGGCTCCATGAATACACACCACTGCTCTCTCTTTCCTTTTCAGTCACAGTCATCTGTCACACTGGGTTGTGGAATTACCATGTGTTGCATCCATCTCTCTGCTGAGTGTCTCTCTGCTGAGTGTCTCTCTGCTAAGTCCCTCTCTGCTGAGTCTCTCTCTGCTGAGTCTCTCTCTGCTGAGTCTCTCTGCTGAGTGTCTCTCTCTGCTGAGTCTCTCTGCCTAGTCTCTCTCTGCCTAGTCTCTCTCTGCTGAGTCTTTCTCTGCTGAGTTTCTCTGTTGAGTGTCTCTCTGTTGAGTCTCTCTCTGCCTAGTCTATCTTTGCTGAGTCTCTCTCTGCTGAGTCTCTCTGCTGAGTCTTTCTATGCTGAGTCTCTCTGCTGAGTCTCTCTCTGCTGAGTCTCTCTCTGCTGAGTCTCTCTCTGCTGAGTGTCTCTCTGCCTAGTCTCTCTCTGCCTAGTCTCTCTCTGCTGAGTCTTTCTCTGCTGAGTCTCTCTGTTTAGTCTCTCTCTGCCTAGTATCTCTCTGCTGAGTCTCTCTGCCTAGTCTGTCTCTGCCTAGTCTCTCTCTGCTGAGTCTTTCTCTGCTGAGTTTCTCTGTTGAGTGTCTCTCTGTTGAGTCTCTCTCTGCCTAGTCTATCTTTGCTGAGTCTCTCTCTGCTGAGTCTCTCTGCTGAGTCTTTCTATGCTGAGTCTCTCTGCTGAGTCTCTCTCTGCTGAGTCTCTCTCTGCTGAGTCTCTCTCTGCTGAGTGTCTCTCTGCCTAGTCTCTCTCTGCCTAGTCTCTCTCTGCTGAGTCTTTCTCTGCTGAGTCTCTCTGTTTAGTCTCTCTCTGCCTAGTATCTCTCTGCTGAGTCTTTCTCTGCTGAGTCTCTCTGTTGAGTGTCTCTCTGCTGAGTCTTTCTCTGCTGAGTCTCTCTGCCTAGTCTCTCTCTGCTGAGTCTTTCTCTGCTGAGTTTCTCTGTTGAGTGTCTCTCTGTTGAGTCTCTCTCTGCCTAGTCTATCTTTGCTGAGTCTCTCTCTGCTGAGTCTCTCTGCTGAGTCTTTCTCTGCTGAGTCTCTCTGCTGAGTCTCTCTCTGCTGAGTCTCTCTCTGCTGAGTGTCTCTCTGCCTAGTCTCTCTCTGCCTAGTCTCTCTCTGCTGAGTCTTTCTCTGCTGAGTCTCTCTGTTTAGTCTCTCTCTGCCTAGTATCTCTCTAATGAGTCTTTCTCTGCTGAGTCTCTCTGTTGAGTGTCTCTCTGCTGAGTCTTTCTCTGCTAAGTCTTTTTCTGCTGAGTCTCTCTGTTGAGTGTCTTTCTTCTGAGTCTTTCTCTGCTGAGTCTCTCTGTTGAGTGTCTCTCTGCTGAGTCTCTCTCTGCTGAGTCTCGCTGTGGCTGCCTTGGTATTCTCTCTGTGTTTTAAGACAGTAAGACACGTTTAAAATTCTGCAATTGGGAAGGAAATAATGAGCATATAAGCATCAACCTCTCACTCTGTGATACACACATACGCAAGGGCACACACACACACACATACACAGATACACACACACACACACAAACACTTTCAAGCAACACCAATTAGTAGTAGTTTGAGTAGTGTGTAGCATTAAATGTAGGAGTAAGGTTTCAGTTACTTTTATAGCCTGTTTAAATTCTGTGACTGTCTCTCTCCATCTCTCACTCAGCTTCTCTCTCTCTCTCTCATTACTTCTTCTCCTCGTTTCACCCCTCTCTTTCTCTCTGGAATCCATCTATCTAACACACTGCCAAGAATCAGGACTGTACAGTCTTTCTGACTCTCTCTCTCATATCTGATGTTGATCCCCGGACACACTGCCTGCTGCTAGAGAAATCTGAAAAGCCCAAAACAAAAACCACTTAAATGGTGCAATATGGAGTAATAATCTGTTTTCTTCACTGTCAGGGGAGCTCTTAGGAACTAGCAACTCTCAGGAACTCCCTACTCTATAGCCCACTCTCCATCAAGGGGAATAAATAGGGTAGTTTAGTGGTGCAATTCAAATGTATCGAAGGGCTATTGTATTGCATTCTGGAGTCGGCTGGTACTGACTCTTTAACATGCACCTGTTAGAGTAAATTCCAATAAATGTATAGTATTCTCTGTCTGTGGCAACCCACTGTTTGTGAATAGATTTATTCAGTTCCTCAGCTTGGCTGTTGTGTCAATGCCTGAAGGCTAGCTTTACTATGGGCTGTCAGAGGCCTGATTCAGGCTCTGCAGTGTGTGCACGAGTGCGTGTGTAGCGTTGTTGTTGACGCTTCTGTAATCATTTTTGAAAGACGTTGTCTGTCGCCTTTGAGAGAGAAACATCAAATATGGATTTTAATGAAAAAAATCAACATTCCATCTGACAGCTTTACAAACCACTGTATTGATGGATGCGTGGGAATGGAATTAGACCATCATTATTCTATCTGCAGTAGCCATTTTAGTTTGTGCTAGGAGTTGCATGAATAAAACAATACATCTAAAACCAGACAAACGTGATAAGTTGCACTCTCTCTCTCCACAAACAAGAGCAAGAGGGCATGGGAGGCCTCACCCTTTTCTACTTCTCTCTAGTCATGTAGCCTCTCCTTCCTTCTCCTCTTTTATATCTTTCAATCATTGGACAGGTGACATGTTTTTGTATGAATTCATACTGTAGGTCTGTAAGTAACGTTTGCTCCCTTTGCAGTACAGTGCCCACATTTCTAATGGTTTTCTTCCGGGTTTTTTCTATGCTATTCTCCCTGGGCCACTCTGCTAAACAAGTGATCCCACTGTAGCTGTCCCTGTTCTGCAGACACACGACACAGAATCTACATTTTAAGGACAAACAGTCTGGTCTCATGGGCTTAACAGCATAAACAACATGCTGCTGATGCTTGTAAGTTGTATGTGACTGTTAGAGCTATACAAAGGGAGCACTCTGATTCCACACACACACACACACACACACACACACACACACACACACACACACACACACACACACACACACACACACACACACTCACACACACACACACACACACACACACACACACACACACACACACAATCACACAATCACACAATCACACAACCACACAATCACAATCACACACACACACACACACACACACACAATAATCATGCAGCCTCTCTAGTTACTATCATAACTGGCATCATTCCCTGCAGAATTATTCGTTGTTTGCATGCTGTTTGGCGTATCTGATGTTGGCTTTGACAAGGCTTCCATCTGCCTTTTAGCTCCGGGATCAGAGGACAGGAAAATGTCACCCAGACCCAAAACATTAGCTCAGTCAGTTTTATCTGCCAACACAAGTACCAATTCAGCTCAACCCATATCGGACCATCTATCAGTCACTCTCAGCCAAGTCAAACCCTAATCTAACAATGCGTTATCCAATACCTCTTACAGACTAAACTTACATCTGACAGTCCATCAGTTTGGCCACAAATGCTTTTTTCTCCTGCGAGAGGAGAGGGGACAGATGGAGGGGAGAGAAGTGTCACAGTCGATGTGACATTACCCACACTGTACCCTGTTGCTGCTCTTACCATTTTTGAGAGAGGGAGGAAGAGCGAGGAGAGAGAGGAGAGAGAGCAGAGAGAGGAGAGAGAGGAGAGAGAGGGAGGGAAAATGAGAGAATGACATTGCGGTCTAATGTTTACATTCTCTGTGTATATGTCTCTGAAGGTCTTTCTTTCACATGCCAGGTTGCATGTCTGCATTCTCACCCCAGTCTCTCTTCACGTGAGGAAAAGTAAGCATCTCTACAACTAGGGCTGGGGCGGTCACAACATTTTGTCAGCCGGTGATTGTCAATTAAATAACTGCTGATCTCACGGTAATTGACCGTTAATTAACATAAACATATTTATTATCTCCTGGCTTCCAGACATAGCATACAAGCCACTGATGCAGACCTTTGGAACATCTACATTTTAAAAAGTCTAATAAATCCATATAATATACCCTACACCTGCCCAATAAATCCATTATTTTTTATTTTAGACAGGTCTTAAGAAACATGATATGAAGAAAATGTAGTCTATTTATAGCATACTTTGAGCTGTCCTTATGTTAGGTCCTGATCTTGCTATGCCATATGGCTGTGGACTACACTCATTTAGCAGACAAGATTTGCTTAGAATTCCGTGGCATTATTTTCTAGTATAAAGAATACAATTGTACAAAGCTGAATAAAATAGAAAGTATATTTTCTCCAAATTATTTGAGGGAGTGTGCACATGCTGCTATTCTGTGTTGAGTGGTTAACAAATAAACAGGTACTCCTATATGCTTAATTTAGAGTTATTTATGTAACTTTAGTTGTGATACAAACTTTGAGCTGTATGTTTTGATATTTAATACATTCTAAGGCTTCATGAAAGGCATGAGCTCTTCTTTGTTTTTTTTGCAGGCTGTACACACTTCATCAGTCTCTCATTCACAATTTGACAAGCACTTGATAATGCCTCGAATTTCCCTGCAGCATCCCTTTTGTGTGGCCGTAATGCCCCCTAAAAAAATCATGCCTTTGCGGCCAGTGGCCGTTGTGCCCTTGGGCTCAATATAATCATTTAATTCCCTTCTCCCTGCATGCTGCTTGTTCTGAAGCACCTCTCAATCACATGACTCGCCATCACGTGATCGGTGCTTTCTCACAGGCTATAAGTGAAGACAGACACATCGGGGATGCAACTACGCAAGTCCTTATCCAATTCAGAGGCGCATATTGAAGATATTGGAAGTATCCACATTTACTTTCGTCAGCCAACAAGATGAGTAGGCTTAACGAACAGTAAAAGCACTAGCCTATGTCAATCTACTATCCCCCATAGTACAGAAGTTGATCTATTCTATTCTGTGCAAGAAATAAATATTCCAAACATAGCATCAACGAAAACCTTTTTACGCAATGAGTCTGATGCAACAGATTAGAACGTTTAGCTTAAAATGTTGATAAACAATTAGGCTATGTCTTCACATTATAAGTGCATCAATGCACACACGACATTAGGCTATAAGCGCGAATGTTCCATTAGTGGGAAAACATCATTATCAAAAGTGACCGCAAATGCAATTATGCATGTAATGTTTTTACTATAAAGGTGCATTTTTATGATAAATTATCTAAAACTCAAGCGCTGCGTATGTATGCCAGTTAGGTTCTACACCCCTTGTAAAGTGGATTAACCTGTTTGGGCTGCAGGGGCAGTATTGAGTAGCCAGATAAAAGGTGCCCATTTCAAACGGCCTCGTACTCAATTCTTGCTCGTACAATATGCATATTATTATTACTATTGGATAGAAAACACTCTCTAGTTTCTAAAACCGTTTGAATTATATCTGTGAGTAAAACAGAACTCATTTGGCACAAACTTCCTGACCAGGAAGTGGAAAGTCTGAAAACTATGCTCTGTTCTAGGTCCTGCCTATAAATGGGCATGATACGTATTAGTATACATGCACGTCATACACCTTCCCCTAGATGTCAAGAGGCAGTGAGAGAAGAAATGGAGTGTTTATCTTGGTCTGAGGTGGAATAAATCCTCTTGGAATGACGTGTCACCCATTTCCTGTTTTCAGGAAGGCGCGAGAAGGAACCGGGGATTGCCTTCTGAAAAGCTGTCGTTATAGGCGACTACTATCTCCGGCTTTGATTTTATTTGATACATGTGACAATATCATCGTAAAGTATGTTTTTTCAATATAGTTTAATCAGATTATTGAAATTTTTTCGGGAGTTTTGCCGTGTTCCGTTCTCTTCCGTTTGTTGACATGGAGAGATTCGCGCCACTTGGCAAGTGTGCTTGCTAAATCGAGAGGGAAAAAGGCCGTTCTAAATCCAAACAACGATTGTTCTGGACAAAGGACCCCTTGTACAACATTCTGATGGAAGATCAGCAAAAGTAGGACCCATTTTATGATGCTATTTCATATATCTGTCGAACATGTTGTGCTAGTCGTTTGCGGCTAGCTTTTGGGTACTCTCTCGCTGTATGTCGTAATGAAGTTATTTTTAGAATTCTAACACGGCGATTGCATTAAGAACTAGTGTATCTATCATTTCCTATACAACATGTATTTTTTAGTTATGTTTATGAATAGCTATTTGGTCAGAATATGTGTGTCAGAAAAAGTGTCCGAAAAATATCCGGACGTTGTGGGAAAAATATGCTACATTAGCACAATGTATAACCACTGATTTCAGCTCTAAATATGCACATTTTCGAACAAAACATAAGTGTATGTATAACCTGATGTTATAGGACTGTCATCTGATGAAGCTTATCAAGGTTAGTCAAAAATTATATATCTTTTGCTGGTTTGTTACGATCGCTAACCTTTGCTACTGGGGAATGGCTTGTGTTTCTGGCTATTGTGGTAAGCTAATATAACGCTGTATTGTGTTTTCGCTGTAAAACACTTAATAAATCGGAAATATTGGCTGGAATCACAAGATGCCTGTCTTTCATTTGCTGTACACTATGTATTTTTCAGAAATGTTTTATGATGAGTATTTAGGTATTTGACGTTGGTGTCTGTAATTATTATGGCTGCTTTCGGTGCAATTTCTGATTGTAGCTGCAATGTAAACTATGATTTATACCTGAAATATGCACATTTTTCGAACAAAACATAGATTTATTGAATAACATGTTATAAGACTGTCATCTGATGAAGTTGTTTGTTGGTTAGTTTGGTTGGTTCTTGGTTAGTTAGGTTGGCTTTGTGCATGCTACCTGTGCTGTGAAAAATGTCTGTCCTTTTTTGTATTTGGTGGTGAGCTAACATAAATATACGTGCTGTTTTCGCTGTAAAACATTTTAAAAATCGGACATGTTGGCTGGATTCACAAGATGTGTACCTTTCATTTGCTGTATTGGACTTGTTAATGTGTGAAAGTTAAATATTTCTAAAACATATATTTTGAATTTCGCGCCCTGCACTTGAAGTGGCTGTTGTCATATTGTGGCCGGCCTCGGGCTTGCAGCCAGAAGAAGTTAATGTGCTTAATTTTAAGAAGTTATTTGGCCACTTTAGTTGTGATACAAACGTTATCAAAACATATAGGCATATGGGCTAGGGTACATGAGGATCGGGACTATGATTTTAAAAAGTCGCAAAAAAAGGTATATATTGTTTCTTGCCTTACGCTGGGCATCATTCACAAGTGATAATATGTCATTCACAAGAGATAGGCTAATATTGTCACTCATCAGACTATACTTGATTTAATCTTGTCTTTACATACAGTGGATGTCGGATGTTTACATACACTTAGGTTGGAGTCATTAAAACTCATTTATCAACCACTCCACAAATGTCTTGCTAACAAACTATAGTTTTGGCAACTCGGTTAGGACATCTACTTTGTGCATGACACAAGTCATTTTTCCAACAATTGTTTACAGACAGATTATTTCACTTATAATTCACTGTATCACATTTCCAGTGAGTCAGAAATGTACATACACTAAGTTGACTGTGCCTTTAAACAGCTTGGAAAATTCCAGAAAATTATGTAATGGCTTTAGAAGCTTCTGATAGGCTAATTGACATCGTTTGAGTCAATTGGAGGTGTACCTGTGGATGTATTTCAAGGCCTACCTTCAAACTCAGTGCCTCTTTGATTGACATCATGGGAAAATCAAAAGAAATCAGCCAAAAGCTCAGAAAAAATTGTAGACCTCCACAAGTCTGGTTCATACTTGGGTACCACGTTCATCTGTACAAACAATAGTACGCAAGTATAAACACCATGGGACCACACAGCTGTCATACCGCTCAGGAAGGAGAAGCATCTCCTAGAGATGAACGTACGTTGGTGCGAAAAGTGCAAATCAATCCCAGAACAACAGCAAAGGACATTGTGAAGATGCTGGAGGACACAGGTACAAATGTATCTATATTCACAGTAAAACGAGTCCTATATCGACATAACCTGAAAGGCCGCTCAGCAAGGAAGAAGCCACTGCTCCCAAACCGACATAAAAAATAGAACTGTTTGGCCATAATGACCATCGTTATGTTTGGAAGAAAAAGGGGGAGGCTTGCAAGCCGAAGAACACCATCCCAACCGTGAAGCACGGGGGTGGCAGCATCATGTTGTGGAGGTGCTTTGCTGCAGGAGGGACTGATGCACTTCAAAAAAATAGATGGCATCATGGGAAGGACAATTATGTGGATATATTGAAGCAACATCTCAAGACATCAGTCAGGAAGTTAAAGCTTGGTTGCAAATGGGTCTTCCAAATGGACAAGGACCCCAAGCATACTTCCAAAGTTGTGGCAAAATGGCTTAAGGACAACAAAGTCAAGGTATTGGAGTGGCCATCACAAAGCCCTGACCTCAATCCTATAGAAAATGTGTGTGCGGAACTGAAAAAGCGTGTGCGAGCAAGGAGGCCTACAAACCTGACTCAGTTACACCAGCTCTGTCAGGAGGAATGGGCCAAAATTCACCCAACTTATTGTGGGAAGCTTGTGAAAGGCTACCCGAAACGTTTGACCCATGTTAAACAATTTAAAGGTAATGCTACCAATTACGAATTGAGTGTATGCAAACTTCTGACCCACTGGGAATGTGATGAAAGAAATAAAAGCTGAAATAAATCCTTCTCTCTACTATGATTCTGACATTTCACATTCTTGAAAAATAAAGTGGTGATCCTAACTGACCTAAAACAGGGATTGAAGACAAAAAAATGATTCCTAGCACTAGGATTGAATACAAAAAATGATTCCTAGCACTGGGATTGGAGACAAAAAATGATTCCTAGCACTGGGATTGAAGAAGAAAACAATTCCTAGCACTTGGATTGAAGAAAGAAAACGATTCCTAGCACTGGGAATGAAAAAAAAAAAAAACTCAGAGCCGGAGTTCACAGCTTATACCCATCCAACATCCTGGTCCACAACACCCAATCATAACCCAAGCCTACTTGATGGTAATAGCGCTCACCGTTGTCCCTAGTGGCAGGTTTTGAAGGCATTTCCCAACGTCCTGGGGGCCTAGACAGACGTTGCATTTCGAAGTGGATCTTGAGCTACCTGGCTGCTTTGTTACTGTGTGTGTGAGACAAATAATAACAGTATGTGTGTACAGTATATGTGTACAGTATGTGTGTGTGTGAGCGAAAGATAATGACAGGATGTGAATGTGTGTCTGTCCATGTGTGAGCACCATATCAGGGGCTGTGGTAGCAGATGAGATCCAGTGTTTCTCAGCTAATTAGAGACATGTGTTAGTGAGACAGGGGCTTAGTGAGCAAGCTTCTCATACCCCCCCACCCCCAAAATGATGGGAGTTGAGTGCTGTGGAGCATCTGTCTGGCTGATCTGCATGGTGGCAGAGAGGTGGGGTGACAGCAGCTAAACTACGTTAATGAAGACATCAGCTTACAGTCTGAGTCACAGGCAGCTGCCAAAACTCACACGTTACTAGTGTGTGAACCAACACCGCTGACAGCCCAGCTCGAAGGCCGAGACACACACACACACAGAACAGACAGTATGCAGTGCTTGTGAATGCAGCTTGGAGAGAGAGGCTGATATAGTGTGGGAGTGAGAGAGCATCATGACTGTGTCTCACAGCCAGGGAGATATATGGAGGAAAAATGCGAGAGAGACGACAGCCTATCTCTCTCTGTGTGATGGTTTGATCTGATTTCATTTATTTCTTGGCTAGTCTGTAGTCCTATTAGTTTACTGCGGGAGGTGACTTGAGGACACAGCAGTCAAGCAGACTGATCAATTGCAGCTGGCATTGAAAATATGAAGAAGTTATTTGCACATTTCACTCATCACTGCTGAAGTAACCTCTTCTAACCATCATCAGTTACTATGGTAATTCTGAGGGCTTGTGGATACACGAGAGAAAAAAAGTCACATTTTCTCTCTCTAGAATTTCTCAAAATGTTGTAGATAGGGCTGTTACGGTGACCGTATTACCGCCACACAGGTGGTCCCGAGTCATGAGGGCAGTCAAATTCCATGTGACCGTTTAGTCACGGTTATTAGGGCTCTGCAAGCTCTGATGCTGCTGATGGTCATTAGGAGCCTACCAAACTTGCTAACTGCCTGGTACTCAGCACTCTATATTCCCTCTAATCACTCTGACATCAGTGCAAATGTAATCGAAAATCTAATCAAAAACGTAATGAGAGCCCATGAGCTCATGTTGCGCAACATTTCTATAGGCTATGCAATTGTGTGAGAAAACAGAGTGAAGCCTTCTATTAAAAAGAGGAGGATCCCATGAGCTTTCTATAGGCTAGGGCTACTATATTTATTTCTCAACTTTCCTAATATTAAGCACATTAATTGTCTTTACAACAGGAGTATAGTCAGATGAATTATTTATTTTCTGCCCCTGTCTCGAGGCAGTTGCATGATAAGGGTCCAAAACAAATGTAACAAATATTATTTAGTACAGTTGAAGTCGGAAGTTAGACAAATATATTTCAACTCAGTTTTTCCCAATTCCTGACATTTAATCCGAGTAAAAATTCCCAGTGCTAGGCACTCGTTTTTTGTTGTTGTTTTTTTTCCTTCCCTATGTCACGTGTGCTCCCTCTCCAGCTTCTAGGTCACCAGGCTGCTCATTATGGCGCCCACCTGTCACCATCATTATGCGCATCAGACTCACCTGGACTCCATCACTTCCCTGATTATCTTCACTATATATGTCACTCCCTTTGGTTCCTTCCCCAGGCTTTATTGTTTCTGTTTCATGTCTGTGCATTGTTCGTGTTTCTTGTTTTGTGTTATGTTGCGTTTATTTATTAAAACACTCACTCCCTGAACTTGCCTCCTGACTCTCAGCGCACATCATCACAGAATAGCGCCTCACCTAAGGGAAGCATCAGGGAGTGTTTTTTTTTTTTGTGTCAGACGTCGGGTTCGGGAGCCGCTACAGGCTTTCATGCCTCAGCCAGATTGCCAGGCCCCCTTGCCTCTGCCGGCTCGTCAGGCTCTCAAGCCTCAGCCGGATCACCAGGCTCCCCTGCCTCAGCCAGCTCTTCGGGCTTTCACACCTTCGTCGGTTCGCCAGGCTCCCCTGTGTCCACCAGCTCGTCAGGCTTCAGCCGATTTGACAGGTTCCCGTGTCCCAGCTGGCGACAGGTTCCCGCGCATCAGCAGGGGTGACTGTTCCTCTCCTGATCCCCGGGATCGCCCCTTGGGTTGTCGTCCTGCGGCTGGAGCCGAACGCGCCGGGAAGGGGTACTGTCAGGTATGCTCTCTCTCCGGCGGTCTCGGTCGCCAAGCTCCTGCGTCTCAGCCAGATTGACAGGTTTCCCGCACCTCTGCTCTTGATCCCCGGGATTGTCATTTTGGTCGCGTCCTGCGGCTGGAGCCGCGCATCGGGGAGGGGATACTGTCACATGTGCTCCCCCTTTCTGGCCTCTAGGTCACCAGGCTGCTCATTATGGCGCACACCTATCACCATCATTACGTGCACCTGCGCGTCATCGGACTCACCTGGACTACATCACTTCCCTGATTACCTTCCCTATATATGTCACTCCCTTTGATTTCTTCCCCAGGCATTGTTGTTTCTGTTTCATGTCTGTGCGTTGTTCGTGTTTCTTGTTTTGTATTATGTTGTGTTTATTTATTAAAACTCTCACTCCCTGAACTTGCTTCCCGACTCTTAGCGCACATTACACCCTATCCCAAACCTAAACCCTATTCTGAATTAATGCATAAACTTAACTTTCAAAATGTGTCGTTTATGGACAAAAGTTGGATTCTGCAGTGAGTCTTTGAGAGCTTGTTGAACACAGAGACACATACAGTACATACGTGCACGCACACTCAAACACACACAATATTCCTAAATACATTCCGGCATACCCTCCGTAAGGAATAAATTGTAATGATTGGTTTCTATTTTGTTTCACACTTTCTAAATATACACATTTTGTCAAGGGTGGTTGCCGTGCTGCCATAGCAACCTCCTCCTTGAAGCTATTTTAAAAACCTTATTAGCACTGTCTTAGGTCTCACTAACAGGACTATTCTCACTGTATTATCATCTCAATTACAGTATAATTTTCAGTGACACTCTTCATTTCAACATAAGGGTAATTTCAGTTTATGAGCTGATACACAGTAGATGTACAACAAGCTCTTAATCTCACTGCAGATTCTAACATTTATTCATTAACATCACATTTCGAAGGTTAAGTTTAGGCATTCATTCCGAATGTTAAAGTGGAACTGACAGCATTTTATCAAAATTAAATCTTATTCAAGTCTGTTCATATACTCCCCCAGGAAGACTATGATGCTTAAAAAAAAAATCTGACAAACAAGCACTTAGATATGGTCATTTTCACGTTTTCATAAATTCTTCAAATGTTTGGGAATTACGTATACTAAGGCCTTTGTGAAAATTCTATAGCAATATAGAGTGGGAAAGTGGACGTGCAATTGAAAAATTAATAGACACTGTAGTAAATAAAACCTAATAAAAACAACTGTCTAATCCAGGATCGGAGTCTACGCAGACCGGTGTACCATAGCCAATCAGATCTACATTAGGCCTTTCTGCAAACAAGCCATTTGCCACACAGGCCTGCCATCATTCACTTCGAACTGAACTGTGTGTGCAGTTTCAACAGCCTGACTTTTGATCATTAGAACACATCCGCCAAAAGCCACAAAATACACCTGAATGGATTTCTGCAAATACCACAGAAAAGGTAGGCTCTCTCTCCCTCAGTTATGCACATCAAGAAGATCAACAACTAATGCTAGCCAGAGCAAGATGAGCTAAAATATAACGAAGGAACAATAGATAAACCCACAGTCAAAATTGCACTGATAAACGATGTGGAATTGTAGCCTACTCGTCCTTTTGCAACTTGCCTGCCAATACATGTTTTGTCCCAACCAAGCACCCAAGATAACTGGCTAACGTTGGCTAGCTTGCTAAGTAGCTACTTCCAGACACAAATGAGAGAACACCTCACATTTTACTCGCCCTAGCAGCGCTGGTTAGCCAGGCTGTGTGCTGACACCGGTCATATTCAGGGTGTTGCATGTTCATAAATTCATCAGTTTTTCTGCACTCTTGCACACTCAGATGAGAGTGTTCTGAAATCGTAGTAGATTGTCAGAGTGAATTTGCGAACGCAAGATATATGCTAACTGAATAACATTCGTTCAAGTTCTTGCTAGCTAACCAAATGACACCTACATCTCTAGCTGTGTATAGCCACTGAAAAACGATTTGAGGGGAAAAGTCAGTCACTCACCCATTCCTCGAATGACAAGATATGACATCCTCCTAGCAGCTACCTAGCTAGCTAATGTTAGGTTTTTAACTTGTTACATAAATAGATACGCTAGCCTATTAGCCACATTATGACTGACTTGTGATCATTGTCTTTGCTAGTTTGATTGTATTGACATTCCCAGCCTTTGTTACATTTGTCCGTTTTTGTCCAAAATATTGAATCATTGAAACTGAAGTAGTGCATCCCGATTTGAGGCAGCAAACAATGTACCAGGCCACCTGTGATTTACAACCTGATAGCAATATTTTTTGGACTACCAAGAAATGTATTGGTGAATTATATTAATCATGCATTGAACTGCATCCATCTATTCTGCCAACAATGTCTTAGTGTACATCGTAGAATGTTGAGTAAAATATAACCTATTTTTAAAACCTCTTCTGAAGTTGGTTATTTAGCATAAACTGGGAATTTGACATTTTTTACTGATATTAAGATTGTCTGATTGTTTCATATCTGCAAAGTAGTTAAAACGCTGTCAGTTCCACTTTAAGGATTAGGGTTTGGGATAGGGTTAAAACAAAGCAATTTAAAACTAGTGCCTATCACTGGGATTGAAAGCTCAGCCTTCAGAGCCAAGGCTTGTGTCTTATGCCTAACGGCCTAGCAAACCCCAAGCCTACTTGATAGTAATAGCGCTCACTGTTGCCTCTAGTGGCCAGTTTTGAAGTAATCTCTCTACATCCTGCTTACCTGGATGGACGTTAAATTTCGCAGTGGATCTTGAGTGACCTGGCAGAGATGTAAAGACATGGAGAGATGAGAAATACAGAGATTGACAGGACCTGCCATCTTTTGTTTCTCTCTATCACTGCTCCCCCTCTTCCTCAACCCCCCCCCCCCTTTCTCCCTCCTCTCTCTCTCTATCTCTCCCTCTATTTCTCTGTATTCTCTCTCTCTATCTCTCTCTTCCTCTGTCTCTGCTGGTATGTCGGCTCTCAGCTATTGTGGCTACCATGGCTGGTGTCTGGTTGACATTCAGGCAGGTCTGTCACCTGGCATCACTGTCCCACAGCGTGACACAGCAGGGCCAAGGAGGCAAGGGGACAGAGGCACAGTGGGCCAGTCTGCTCCAGTCTGCTCCGTGTCTCTAGGACTTTCGTCTCTTTCATGTAGTGAGCAGCAACACATCTGTGGTGGCTGGGCTCTTCAAACAGGCACAAGTACAAACAGACTTGTGCAAGAAACAAAGCGACTGCATGTTGTGAAACTAGTGTTTTGTGTCATTCACCAGCCCTCTGTCTCTGGACATGAGTAGTGTGTGTGTGTTTGTATGAAGCAGCTATTCAACTACAATCTGAGCCTCTTAGTGTGTGCTACCCTTAAGTGCATCATATTAAAACCATCATATTAAAACCACCCATCCCGGATCCGGGATAACTGTCATCAGAAACGTTGACTAGCATAGCCTAACCTAGCGCCACAGGTATATAATATAATATAATATCATGAAATCACAAGTCCAATACAGCAAATGAAAGATAAACATCTTGTGAATCCAGCCAACATGTCTGATTTTTAAAATGTTTTACAGCGAAAACACAACATATATTTATGTTAGCTCACCACCATATCCCAAAAAACACAGCCATTTTTTCACAGCAAAGATAGCTTTCACAAAACCCACAAATAGAGATAAAATTAATCACTAACCTTTGAACAACTTCATCAGATGACAGTCATATGACATCATGTTATACAATACATTTATGTTTTGTTCGATTATGTGCATATTTATAGCCACAAATCGTGGTTTTACATTGGCGCCATGTTCAGAAATGGCTCCAAAATAGCGAAAGTAATTACAGATAGCCACGTGAAATACAGAAATACTCATCATAAACTTTGATGAAAGATACATGTTTAACATATAATTAAAGATACACTGGTTCTTAATGCAACCGCTGTGTTAGATTTAAAAAGCATGCTGTAAAAAGCACAGCATGCAATAATCTGAGACAGCGCTCAACCATTCTCTGCCATGTTGGAGTTAACAGAAATACGAAATTACATCATAAATATTCCCTTACCTTTCATGATCTTTCATCAGAATGCAGTGCCAGGAATCCTAGTTCCACAATAAATAGTTTTTTTGTTTTATAATGTTCATTACTTCTGTCGAATTAGCAACTTTGGCTAGCATGTGTAGTTCACGTGTCCATAGAACTTTACGCTAATGAACGAAAACTTCAAAAAGTGATATTACAAATCGAATAAACTGGTCAAACTCAGTTGAGAATCAATCTTCAGGATGTTTTTCTCATATATATCCAATAACGTCCCAGACGGAGCATTTCTTCATGTCTATATAACGCATTGCAGACAAGGACATGACATTCCCAGTGTGCGTGGCCAAGAACTGGCAATATGCCTGACTTGTCACTCCAAAGGCTCTCATTCGGTCCCACATCAGGCTAGACGCTTCATTCCACGTTCTACTGCCTGTTGACATCTAGTGGAAGGCGTATGAAGTGCATACAGAGCCATAAATATAAGGCATTTGAATAGGCGATGCCTTTCACAGCGACCCATTTCAGAATGTTCACTTCCTGTTTGGAAGTTTGCCTGCCATATGAGTTCTGTTTTACTCACAGATATAATTCAAACAGTTTTAGAAACTTCAGAGTGTTTTCTATCCAATAGTAATAATAATATGCATATCATATGATCTAGGACAGAGTACGAGGCCGTTTAATTTGGGCACCAATTCATCCAAAAGTGAAAATGTCGCCCCCTATCCCTAAGAAGATTTATGTATATTTAACTGACACTACCCTATGATTACCCCCTACAGTACTTTACCACTGTAACACAATATTAGGAAGGTGTTCATTCAGCGGTGGACTCAAATGCTGTTGTTTACAACTAGTCATAAAATAAGGATGCACTAACATCCCCTCCCCCTCCTCGTAATATTAGCTCAATCTCACAAAACATACTGCACTTACCAAATCACCTTCTCAAGGCAAATATCAATGAGAGAAAAAACCCATATTTACCTTTTTCAAAAAATGGAGCATCATCAAAATGGATTCATACGTTTATACAAATGGATAGTGGAAGGTTGTTCCTCTGAAATGGAAATGGAGTGTTTCGATTTCTATGTGTCAAGCATGTTTTAATGGTGAGAGGCATTCCCATTAGCTATTTCAAATCAAATAAAAACATTTTGCTAACAGGCTGGCTTGGTTCAAACTGAGGAAGCAAGTTTTATGGGGAAGGGGGAGTTTAGATAGAATACTGAAACCCATCTCTCTCTCTCTGTCACTCACACACACACACACACACACACACACACACACACACACACACACACACACACACACACACACACACACACACACACACACACACACACACACACACACACACACACACACACACACACACACACTTTTCTCTCACACAAAAACACACACCGGTAGATGAAGTGGGAGTCAGTAGAGGCTTAAAATAGCTCTGCTGTTGTGTTATCTCTATGGGAAAATACACTTTTGCTAGATATGTGTTGCTCAGAGCATGCTCCAAACATGTAGGATTTATCTATTACTAAGACCAAGATAGAGGAGAGTACTTGGACAGTATCTGTTAAAGGGGTATAGTAAAGATGGTCATTGATGGTCATTGTGTGACAAAGTGGTAATTCCGGCCTGACCAAACTCACAACCCTCCCTAGTATAACACAAAGTCTTAAAGCACCGTCAATACTACTGACTCCAAAAATACCAGGTGTTTTCTGGATTTGGGGAGACCAAGGTCCCATGAAGGCAGTAATGATGCAATAAGTCATCCGCAACAATTGATCACTTCACTCTATTAGTCGTGGTTGTATTGTAAAGCACTAGTCCTGTTATTGTGTTGAGAAAATACCCCTGGCTGTATGTCTTCATTGATTGATATTTATAGGTGAGAGTGTTTAGGTGTTTAAGGGCTATGTGTGACTGAGAAGAGGCTGGGCTCTGATTTCTTTATTTGGGTAGAGGTGTGCTGCCAACTGGGTTTGGCAGGTGCTGAGAGAGAGAGAGAGAGAGAGAGAGAGAGAGAGAGAGAGAGAGAGAGAGAGAGAGAGATACGAGGAGAGAAAGAGAGAGAGAGAGATACGAGGAGAGGGACAGAAAGACAGAGAGGGAAGTGGAGAAAAAAACGCTCTGATTTCTTTATTTGGGTAGAGGTGTGCTGCCAACTGGGTTTGGCAGGTGCTGAGAGAGAGAGAGAGAGAGAGAGAGAGAGAGAGAGAGAGAGAGAGAGAGAGAGAGAGAGAGAGAGAGAGAGAGAGAGAGAGAGAGAGAGAGAGAGAGAGAGAGAGAGAGAGAGAGAGAGAGAGAGAGAGAGAGAGAGAGAGAGAGAGAGAGAGAGAGAGAGAGAGAGAGAGAGAGAGAGAGAGAGAGAGAGAGAGAGAGAGAGAGAGAGAGAGAGAGAGAGAGAGAGAGATACGAGGAGAGAAAGAGAGAGAGAGAGATACGAGGAGAGGGACAGAAAGACAGAGAGGGAAGTGGAGAAAAAAACGATGAGAGAATCTGACGGCCGATTAGAGAATCTGTATTCTGTATGATACAAGACAATGTGGCAGAGAAAGAGAGAGAAGGTAGAGCTTTTGAGAGGGGGAGAGCGACACAGTTTGCATAAGAAGATTGGATTGCGTCAGTGAGTGCACACGTGCCTTTGTGTGTATGTGTGTGTGTGTGCACCTACGTGTGTATGTGTTTAAGAGAGAGAGAGAGCTGTTTGCATGACTCAGCCCTGGGGTAAACAGCTCATGTTTCTCCTCCTCTGTGGGTAGGCAGCAGCAGAGATGAGAACCGACTGACCTGACCATTTATCAGCCCTGAGGCGGGATCTCGGCCAACCTACACACCAGCAGGACTTAGAAATCTGTGTTTACAAACACTAAACCCCCATCCGATTGGTTTGTTAGGTGCCAATAGACAGATCACCATGGTAATGCATGGCACGCTCTTATCAAGGCTGTGTGAGAGCTTTCCTCTTTTATTTAGTTCTGTGCGGAGGAGTGTCAGCAGTCAGCACAGAGTTTATAGGCTGAAATGTGTGTGTGTGTGTGTGTGTGTGTGTGTGTGTGTGTGTGTGTGTGTGTGTGTGTGTGTGTGTGTGTGTGTGTGTGTGTGTGTGTGTGTGTGTGTGTGTGTGTGTGTGTGTGTGTGTGCATCCATCTGAGGCTAAACACTCATCCTTCATTCTGAGTCAATACTCCACCCCCAAATGCCCTTTCAGTTTGAGTAAACCAACAGCTCACCCACACTGTAAAGGGGTTGTCGTGAATTTGACAGTAATTTACAGGCAGTATTTAATTTTACAGTACATCTAGTGTAATCTTAAAACTGTATCAAAGCAGGTACTGTGTAATGACACACTACAATATTGTAAAACTGGCTGTACTATACTGTAAAAATTTAAATGCTACCATAATCAGAATTAATTCATGAATAAATGGACCAAATCACATTTTATTTGTCACCTGCCTGGTAAGCAATGTGTGTAGAGTAACAGTGAAATGCCTACTAAAGGGTCATTTTCCAACAATGCAGAGCTAAAGATAAAAAAAGAAAGAAAATATTGATATAGTGACACGAGGAATAAATACACAGTGAATAACGAGTAAAAATATGAATATTTGGTGTTTTATATCCCTTGCGACTACAAGGCAAAACAGACCAAAACAACATGCCAAAATGCTCAACCATTTAGGTTTTAAGACTTGTTGCCACTCCATTCTGTCCCCTATACATTTTAATTTGATGGGGCAGTATAACCACCTATGTCAGGAGTTAAATTGGTACAGCCTTCTCACTCAAGGATGCACGCCTCAAAATATGTTAATGAAACAATACCATGCACCCACTAGTGGTCAAAAGGTTTTTGGTGATCCAAAGATACGGTACTGTATTCTGTGGTGTGAAATAACAATACCATTTGAAATACAGCAATTATTTCCTTGCACACAACAGTTTCCCACAATGCACCATAATTTAAAGTATGCAGCAGTAAAATAAGTATTTTACTGTTGATAATACCCCAAATTAAAGTATGTTACAGTGCACGACTCTGTGCACAAGCGTGTGTGTGTGTGTGTGTGTGTGTGTGTGTGTGTGTGTGTGTGTGTGTGTGTGTGTGTGTGTGTGTGTGTGTGTGTGTGTGTGTGTGTGTGTGCATTTGCGTGTGTTTTATGGCCATCCTTTTACATCTACATTTTAGTCATCCAGAGCAACTTACAGTTAGTGCATTCATCTTAAGATAGTTAGGTGTGACAACCACAAATCACAGTCATACACTAGTAAGCAAAATGGTCCTCAATAAAGTAGCTATCGGCAAAGTCAGAGTTAGAAAGTACCACACCACAGAGGGACTGTAAACTGGACATTGGATACAGGCTCCTGTTTCCTGGCGACCATGCTCTCGGGTGTCTTCTGCTTCTGGTATCAGAGAGTAATAATGACGCCACCCAGATGTGCTCTCTCTCCATAGATACAGAGCACACACACAGTCAGAATACATGCATAAACATGCTTTCATTCCATATCTGATGCATTCATTCCATGTCACCGGCCTCCGCCCAGTACCCTGCCCTGAACATTAGTCACTGTTACTAGCCGGCTACCACCCGGTACTCAACCCTGCACCTATGAGTGTTGCCCTATGTACATAGAGTGTTGCCCTATGTACATAGTCATTGAACACTGGTCACTTTAATAATGTTTACATACTACACAACACAACACTAAACAATACATGAATTGCACTATAACGGTGACAAACGGTGCCCAGAAACTGTTAGGGCCTACATAAAGCTGTCCAAACAGCAGTCCATACCGCAGTTCCAACACCTTACCACTGCAACAGCTGGCTATCAGCGGAGCCTTGTCTGGCAGTGAAACAGTTAATTCAGCCTCATTTACTGCCTTTAAAAAAACATAGCTGATATGGCTCACTTGCTTAAACAAATGTCGTTTCTAATGACAATTGAGGGGACGACAAGCGGATAAGAGGCAATCCGTAATTTCAATTAAGACATTAATGAGTTATCTAGGGCGGACGTAGTCAATATAACTATTTGTTCAGCACTTTTGAAATGTACAGTGACAAAATTCAGGACATTGGCCATTCTAACAGTATTCTCCCTGTACACCAAGTCAGAACCATAGTATAAATAAAGGGGGCATATAAGCAGACAATGAAAGCTCTTACAATATTCAATGATTACATTTCTCTAAAACAGGTTATAGGCTACATGTGCACCACCAAGTCAGAACAGTAGGTGAAATTAAGAGGGGAAAATATAACAAATTATTAGGGTGAGGCACATGGGCTACTAACAGCTTACTACACAACATACACTTAATATTACTTTCTTAGCTACAGTATACATATCTCCCTGGCATATTACATAATTTATGCAGCAGCATACAATACATTTTTGCACTCACCTTGTTGTGCTGTGCTCACTTGAACAGGAAGGTGGCACGGCGGTCCTTCGTGGGCAAATTTTGTCATCAAACTTTGTCATCAAAGTCTGGCATTCTCTGGATTTATGGTGCTTTCAAACAACTGGGAACTCTGGAAAAAAAACAAGATTGAATCATGATGACGTCAGTGATCTTCAGGTCGTAGCTCTAGAAACAGGCCCGAGTTCCCGACTTACAATTCCGTTCAAAACGTATTTTCCCAGTCGGAGCTCATTTTTTACCGAGTTCCCCTTTGTGTGGAACTCACTGAAGTCAGATTTCCAAGTTGTTTTCAACAGTTGTTTTGAGCGCGGCAGAAATCCTGCTGGATTGACAGCATGGCCAATGTTAAATGTTTATCATTTTAAGCTTTGAAAAGAGACCCTTAAACCCAGATTTGGGACCACACACGCACTCCACTGAATAGCAGGCTAGTGATTGCTTTGCAATGTTTGCAGTTAGCCACTGATTCCTTCCAAACCACTCAATGTTGAATTTGCGATTTCCAACTTGTTGTGTAATGTTTATGTCCAATGGCCGGTGAGCACCGATACGTTTTATCTATAATTTCTCTTCATTATTTCTCTTCATATGACAAAGACTAAAAAGGATTTGCTAGTAGATTGCCGACTTGATACATGATGATGACTGCTAGCTAAGATTTTGAAATCAGTGCAATCAAAGCTACTGTAGATGTAACGTGATTTGACGTCATTTTATCTGTGGCCAATGCCCTTGAGCCTTCTTGGATGGACACTTCGAATGTAACTCTATGGCAGCACCCAAGGGGCAGGGATTTTCGAGCTCTACCCTTAGATTTGGCGGGAAGTAGTTTCCCCATGACGGACAGAACACTGAGCCAATCACGGTCAACTAGAGAACATTACCAACCCCTACGCTACGTTTATTTTTTATCCTGGAAAAACTCCCCAGTAATGATTAAAAGCATAGCCATAACATGATGCAGCCACCCCTATGCTTGAAAATATGGAGAGTAGTACTCAGTAATGTGTTGTATTGGATTTGCACCAAACATAAGACTTTGTAGTCAGGACAAAAAGTTAATTCTTTGCCACATTTTTTGCAGTATTATTTTAGTGCCTTGTTGCAAACTGGATGCATGTTTTTGCAATATTTGTATTCTGTACAGGCTTCCTTCTTTTCACACTATCTATTAGGTTAGTATTGTGGAGTAACTACAACGTTATTGATCCATACTCAGTTTTATTCTATCACAGCCATTAAACTCTGTAACGGTTTTAAAGTCATCATTGGCATCATGATGAAATCCCTGAGCAGTTTCCTTCCTCTCCAGAACCTTATTTAGGAAGGACACCTGTAGCTTTGTAGAGACTGGGTGTATTGATACACCAGCAAAAGTGTAATTAAGACCTTCACAATGCTCAAAGGGAAATTCAATGTCTGCTTTTTTGTTTATCCATCTACCAATAGGTGCCCTTTGTGGGGCATTTGAAAACCTTCCTGGTCTTTGTGGTTGAGTCTTTGTTTGAAATTCATTGCTCGACTGAGGGACCTTATAGATAATTGTATGTGCTGGGTACAAAGATGAGGTAGTCATTTAAAAATCATGTTAAACACTATTATTGCACACAGATTGAGTCCATGCAAGTTATTATGTGACTTGTTAAGCACATTTTTACTCCTGAACTTCAACTTACGGTTGCCATAACAAAGTGATTGAATACTTATTGACTCAAGACATTTCAACTTTTCATTTTTAATGAATTTGTACAAATTTCGAAAAACATTATACCGCTTCGACATTATGGGGTATTGTGTACAGGCCAGTACCAGAAAAATCTCAATTGAATCCATTTTAAATTCAGGCTGCAAGACAACAAAATGTGGAAAAAGGCAAGGAGTGTGAATACTTTCTGAGGCACTGTACATACAATGCCTTCGGAAAGCATTCAGACCCCTTGACTTTTCCACATTTTGTTACGTTACAGCCTTATTCTAAAATGGTTTAAATAGTTTTTTTCTCTCATCAATCTACACACAATACCCCATAATGACAAAGTGAAAACAGTTTTTTTGAAATTTGGCCAGACGGAAGCCACTCCTTTGTAAAAGGCACATGACAGCCCGCTTGGAGATTGCCAAAAGGCACCTAAAGGACTCTCAGACCATTAGAAACAAGATTCTCTGTTCTGATGAAAGCAAGATTTAACTTTTTGGCCTGAATGCCAAGGGTTACGTCTGGAGAAAACTTGGCACCGTCCCTGCGGTGAAGCATGGTGGTGGCAGCATCATGCTGTGGGGATGTTTTTCAGCGGCAGGGACTGGGAGACTAGTCAGGATTGAGGGAAAGGTTGAACAGAGCAAAGTACAGAGAGATCCTTGATGAAAACCTGCTCAAGAGCGCTCAGGACCTCAGACTGCGGCGAAGGTTCACCTTCCAACAGGACAACGACCCTAAACACACAGCCAAGACAGCGCAGAAGTGGCTTCGGGACAAGTCTCTGAATGTCCTTGAGTGGCCCAGCCAGAGCCCAGACTTGAACCCGATCGAACATCTTTGGAGAGACCTGAAAATAGCTGTGCAGTACGCTCCCCATCCAACCTGACAGAGCTTGAGAGCGTCATTCCCAATAAGACCCAATGCTGTAATCGATGGCAAAGGTGCTTCAACAAAGTACTGAGTAAAGGGTATGAATACATATATGTCATATTTCAGTTTTAATTGTTCTACATTTGCAACGTTTTCTAAAAACGTGTTTTTGATTTGTCATTATGGGGTATTGTCTGTAGAGGGGGAAAACAATTTAATACATTTTAGAATAAGGCTGTAACGAAACAAAATGTGGAAAAAGTCAAGGGGTCTGAATACTTTCCCAATACACTGTATACAGTTGAAGTTGTACGTTTACATACACCTTAGCCAAATACATTTAAACTCAATTTTTCACAATTCCTGACATTTAATTCCCTGTTTTAGGTCAGTTAGGATCACCACTTTATTTTTCAAGAATGTGAAATGTCAGAATCATAGTAGAGAGAATGATTTATTTCAGCTTTTATTTCTTTCATCACATTCCCAGTGGGTCAGAAGTTTACATACACTCAATTTGTATTTGGTAGCATTGCCTTTAAAAATTGTTTAACTTGGGTCAAATGTTTCAGGTAGCCTTCCACAAGCTTCCCACAATAAGTTGGGTGAATTTTGGCCCATTCCTCCTGACAGAGCTGGTGTAATTGAGTCAGGTTTGTAGGCCTCCTTGCTCGCACATGCTTTTTCAGTTCTGCTCACACATTTTCTATAGGATTGAGGTCAGGGCTTTATGATGGCCACTCCAATACCTTGACTTTGTTGTCCTTAAGCCATTTTGCCACAAGTTTGGAAGTATGCTTGGGGTCATTGTTCATTTGGAAGACCCATTTGCAACCAAGCTTTAACTTCCTGACTGATGTCTTGAGATGTTGCTTCAATATATCCACATAATTGTCCTCCCTCATGATGCCATCTATTTTGTGAAGTGCACCAGTCCCTCCTGCAGCAAAGCACCCCCACAATATGATGCTGCCACCCCCGTGCTTCACGGTTGGGATGGTGTTCTTCGGCTTGCAAGCCTCCCCCTTTTTCTTCCAAACATGACAACGGTCATTATGGCCAAAGAGTTATATTTTTCTTTCATCAGACCAGTGGACATTTCTCCAAAAAGTACTATCTTTGTCCCCATGTGCAGTTGCAAACCGTAGTCTGGCATTTTTATGGCGGTTTTGGAGCGGTGCTTCTTACTTGCTGAGCGGCCTTTCATGTTATGTCGAAATATAACTGTTTTTACTGTGGATATAGATACTTTTGTACCTGTTTCCTCCAGTATCTTCACATGGTCCTTTGCTGTTGTTCTGGGATTGAGTTACACTTTTCGCACCAAGGTACGTTCATCTCTAGGAGACAGTCTCCTTCCTAAGCGGTATGACGGCTGCGTGGTCCCATGGCGTTTGTACTTGCATACTATTGTTTGTACAGATGAACGTGGTACCTTCAGGTGTTTGGAAATTGCTCCCAAGGATGAACCAGACTTGTGGAGGTCTACAATTATTTTTCTGAGGTCTTGGCTGATGTCTTTTGATTTTCCCATGATGTCAAGCAAAGAGGCACTGAGTTTGAAGGTAGGCCTTGAAATACATCCACAGTCTAATATTGACTATTAATGTTGAAAGAAACTAACTATAACTTGTTTTAGGGACATGGTATAAGTTTAGAGTTAGTGTTTGTCAAGTTGAATGCGAAGAACACGACAGAAAGACAAGAGTAGACGAAATATCCATGTCTCACAGAAGACGGCAGACATGCTAGCTAGCCACAACGAGAACCAGATCAGCATGGATACACAAGAATCCGCGAACTCAAGCAAGAAAATGAACAAAACTGACCAGGATGAAATCCTTGCAACCTCTTCACCTCAGACCCCATTTAAAAATCCACTGGTGAAAAAAGTAAAAGACGACATTTCCATGTCTGAACTTTTCTCTGCAATCCAGTCCCTGTCTACTAAACAAGACGTCACGTTCTCCAACGTGTCTACTAAACAAGACCCAACGCTCTCCAAAGTGTCCATCATAGAGCGGGCTACTGAAGAAATATCAAAGACTACCGATAATTTGTCAGAAACTGTCAATCAGCAACACTAAATTGTGAGCGAGAAAAAGGAAAAGATAACGTTCCTAGAGAATGAGTTGAAGAAAATGCAATCCAAAAATAATGAGCTGTGTGAGAATGTAGCTGAACTTCAAAGGTACTCTCGCAGGTGGAATCTGAAAATCCAAGGTGTAAAAGAGGTAGAGGATATTAGGGAAGCAGTTATTAATATCCTGGGAAAGGTGGCTCCGTGCATCAAAGACAGGCTAAGAGATGCGATTGATGTGGTACATCGACTTGGGAAATGAAAAATCTGATGGACACCTCGCAATATCATCTTGCGCTTAACTATGCGCCATAACAGGGACATCATCTGGAAAATGGCCACGGGGAACAAGTTTCTGGACGAGAAGAAGCTCTGCATCAAAGAAGCTCTGATACCGCAGGATCAGGCTGCCAGAGAGAAACTGTGGCTGCTTATACAGAAGGCACGACAAGAGGGAAAGAAGGCTGGGTTCAAGGGCCCACACTCATTTATCGAAGGAAGAATGATTACTGGGTATCTCGGTTGACATTAACCAAATTGGAACTGTGAGTACTACCAAGACTACAGTTAAGGTACTACCATGAATAAATGTACCGTTCGAACAACAACTGATGAACACTTGCCAACTAAAAAAAAGGAAGTAAATAGATTTGTTTTTCTGTTAAAACTTCTTATGGCTGCAGGGGCAGTATTGAGTAGCTTGTATGAAAGGTGCACAGAGGTGCCCAGAGTAAACGGCCTGCTTCGCAGTCATAGTTGCTAATATATGTATATTATTATTAGTATTGGGTAGGAAACACTCTGAAGTTTCTAAAACTGTTTGAATTATGTCTGTGAGTATAACAGAACTCATATGGCAGGCAAAAACCGGAGAAAAAATCCAAACGGGAAGTGGAAATTCTGAGGCTGGTCGATTTTCAACCAAGATCCCATTGAAATCACAGCGAGATATGGATGGGTTTGCACTTCCTACGGCTTCCACTAGATATCAACAGTCTGTAGAACCTTGTCTGATGCCTCTACTGTGAAGGGGGGCCAAATGAGAGGGGAATTAGTCAAGTCTGCCATGACCTGACCATTCTTTGACCATGCGCGTTCACATGAGAGGGAGCTCTGTTCCATCGCTCATCTGAAGTCAATGTAATTCTCCGGTTGGAACGTTATTCAAGATTTATATTAAAAACATTCTAAAGATTGATTCAATACATCGTTTGACATGTTTCTACGGACTGTTACGGAACTTTTGGACATTTCGTCAGGTTTTAGTGAACGCGCTTCCCTGACATTGGATTTGTTTACCAAACACGCTACAAAAATAGCTATTTGGACATAAATGATGGACATTACTGAAAAAAACTAACATTTCTTGTGGAAGTGGGAGTCCTGGGAGTGCATTCTGATGAAGATCAGCAAAGGTAAGTGAAGATTTATAATGCTTTTTATGAGTTTTGTTGACTGCACAATTTGGGCGGGTAACTGTATGGCTTGCTTTTGTGGCTGAACGCTGTTTTCAGATTATTGAATATTGTGTTTTGCCGTAGAGCTTTTTGAAATCTGACACAGCGGTTGCATTAAGAACAAGTGTATCTTTAATTCTATGTAAAACATGTATCTTTCATCAAAGTTTATGATGAGTATTTCTGTTGTGTTCTGTTCTGTTCTGTTCTGTCCACGTCGCAGACCAGGATGTCTTGCTCCCAGACAGACTAAATAACTTTTTTGCTCGCTTTGAGGACAAAACAGTGCCACTGACACGGCCCGCTACCAAAACCTGCGGGCTCTCCTTCACTGCAGCCGAGGTGAGTAAAACATTTAAACGTGTTAACCCTCGCATGGCTGCAGGCCCAGACAGCATTCCCAGCCGCGTCCTCAGAGCATACGCAGACCAGCTGGCTGGTGTGTTTACGGACATATTTAATCAATCCTATCCCTGTCTGCTGTTCCCACATGCTTCAAGAGGGCCATCATTGTTCCTGTTCCCAAGAAAGCATAGGTAACTGAGCTAAACGACTACCGCCCCGTAGCACTCACTTCCGTCATCATGAAGTGCTTTGAGAGACTAGTCAAGGACCATATCACCTCCACCCTACCTGACACCCTAGACCCACTCCAATTTGCTTACCGACCCAATAGGTCCACAGATGACGCAATCGCAACCACACTGCACACTGACCTAACCCATCTGGACAAGAAGAATACCTATGTGAGAATGCTGTTCGACTACAGCTCAGCATTTAACACCATAGTACCCTCCAAACTCGTCATCAAGCTCGAGACCCTGGGTCTCGACCCCGCCCTGTGCAACTGGGTACTGGACTTCCTGACGGGCCGCCCCCAGGTGGTGAGGGTAGGTAACAACATCTCCACCCCGCTGATCCTCAACACTGGGGCCCCACAAGGGTGCGTTCTGAGCCCTCTCCTGTACTCCATGTTCACCCACGACTGCGTGGCCATGCACGCCTCCAACTCAATCATCAAGTTTGCGGACGACACTACAGTGGTAGGCTTGATTACCAACAACGACGAGACGGCCTACAGGGAGGGCCCTCGGAGGGCCCTCGGAGTGTGGTGTCAGGAAAATAACCTCACACTCAACGTCAACAAAACAAAGGAGATGATTGTGGACTTCAGGAAACAGCAGAGGGAGCACCCCTCATCCACATCGACGGGACAGTAGTGGAGAGGGTAGTAAGTTTTAAGTTCCTCGGCGTACACATCACGGACAAACTGAATTGGTCCACCCACACAGTCAGCGTTGTGAAGAAGGCGCAGCAGCACTTCTTCAACATCAGGAGGCTGAAGAAATTCGGCTTGTCATCAAAAGCACTCACAAACTTCTACAGATGCACAATCGAGAGCATCCTGTCGGCTGTATCACCGCCTGGTACGGCAACTGCTCCGCCCACAACCGTAAGGCTCTCCAGAGGGTAGTGAGATCTGCACAGCGCATCACCGGGGGCAAACTACATGCCCTCCAGGACACCTACACCACCCGATGTCACAGGAAGGCCATAAAGATCATCAAGGACAACAACCACCCGAGCCACTGCCTGTTCACCCCGCTATCACCCAGAAGGCGAGGTCAGTACAGGTGCATCAAAGCAGGGACCGAGAGACTGAAAAACAGCTTCTATCTCAAGGCCATCAGACTGTTAAACAGCCACCACTAACATTTAGTGGCTGCTGCCAACATACTGACTCAACTCCAGCCACTTTAAAAATGGGAATTGATGGAAATTTATGTAAAAATGTATCACTAGCCACTTTAAACAATGCCACTTAATATAATGTTTACATACCCTACATTACTCATCTCATATGTATATTTGGCGCCCTGCACTTTCACTGGCTGTTGTCATATCGATCCCGTTACCGGGATTGCAGCCATAAGAAGTTTTAAACACCGCTACGTCAGCTGAGCGTAGTTTTCCGTCGGAGTAATCCTCTCAAGGTTCACTGTTTGTTTTATTGTTCACATTACTACTTGTGTTATCTAATTTGTGTTCTTTCTTTTTTTAATGCCGGAGTTCGTTTTCAATTCCCTCAGTATCGTTAGTCTGAATGCTAGGGATTTGAGAAATCTTACAAAAAAAAGGAAAGCTTTATTTTTATATTGTAAACGCAGTAACGCAGATTTTGTCCTTCTTCAGGAAACTCATTCGGGTGAAAGTGAATTGAAATTTTGGAAAACACAATGGGGAGATATGGCCTATTTCAGTCATGGATCAAATCATTCTGCTGGTGTTTTGATACTTATTCACAAGTTTAAAGGTGACGTTCTAGAATCCACATCTTCACAAGACGGGAGATGGGTCATAGTAACTGTTAAACTTGACAATGCTATTTTCATCATTTATAATGTATATGGACATAACTCACATGCTCCTAATAAGACCCTTTTTACTCAATTTAACAGGAAAGTACAGGATTTAAGCAACAAATACTCAGAGGCTTTTCTAATTATTTCAGGAGATTTTAATGAAACACCTGATGCATCTGCTGATCGTTTTCCTCCTAGAACGAGTCAAAGCCCTCAAAATAGCAATATTATCACTACATTATGCAAGGATCTCTGTGTTGAGGATGCCTGCCGTTATTTCAATCCGGATGCAAAGGGTTATACCTGGACCAACAAAACCATGTCATGTAAATAGATTTATTCCTAATTTCCCCTTTTTTGTTACAATTTGTTATAGATGTAGATCATCAGTTGGCTCCCTTTTCTGATCATCACTTGATTTCCCTGAATTTACAAGCTACTAAAAAATCTAAAGGTATTCGAGGATACTGGAAATTAAACAACACACTTCTTAAAGATACTACTCTCATTGAAAACGTCAAATCGTTAGCTAAAGATATTTTTGCAAGAAAAGACTTGGGTCATGGAAGTAGATGGGAATTTTTCAAATATAAAATCAGAGTGGTAGCCATTAAACGCGCCAAAGAGCTGATGCAATTAAAGAAACTTAAAGAAAAACAGTTTTCTAAAGAAAGATAATCTATCTGAAGAAGAGGAGTCTGTATTCAAATCTTTACAACTAGAATTAGAACAGCTTTACACGGATCTGGCAAAGGGTGCCTTTGTAAGGTCAAGAGAAAAATGGATTGAAGAGGGGGAAAGAAACACTAATTACTTTTTTGCACTTGAAAAGAGAAACTACAAAAGAAAATCTATAACTGCACTCAAAATTAACGATATTTTATGCAAAGATCCCATTACAATATCATAATCTGTCAATTCCTTTTAGGAAAACCTTTACCGCTCTCAATTTCAGGAAGATGGTTGTGAAAGCTACGTTTGCCACATTCAGAATTATGTCTCTGTAATTGAGGATGATTTCCACTCAGTTTGCGATTCACCTGTGTCAATTGAAGATATTAGAGAGGCTCTGAATTCAATGAAAAAAGGGAAATAATCTGGCCCTGATGGCCTGTCAGTTGAATTCTATAGACAGTTTTGGGAGTTACTAGAAGACCCGATTTTTAATATGTTTCAAGATTGCATTAAAAGTGGGGAAATGGTCTCCACTATGAAACAGGGCCTTATTTCATTGATTCCGAAGCCCGATAAAGACCCTTCTCTCATTGACAATTGGAGACCAATTACTTTATTAAATATTGATTACAAATTGATTGCTCTGGTTTATGCCAAAAGATTAAAGAAAGGAATAGATACCATTATAAATGAGACTCAAACAGGATTTATGAAGGGCCGTCACATAAGCTCTAACATTCGTTTAGTCTTGGACTTTATAGATTATTCAGATGCAATTGACTCAGATGCAGTTGTCTTATTTTTGGACTTCTGTAAAGCCTTTGACACAATTGAACATGAATTTCTCTTTAGGTCTCAAACTTTTTGGATTTGGTGAAAATTTTATCAAAGTAATTTGTATGTTTTACAAAGATATAAATAGTTCTGTGTTAGTAAACCTAAATACTTCCTTAAGATTCAGTATCAACAGAAGTGTACGACAGGGATGCCCAATTTTGCCATTTTTATTCATTTTGGTTGTGGAACTTCTATCTCTAGATATTCTGAATAATGCAAATTTGTATGGCTTAACCATTTTTAACAGAGAAATCAAAATTTCCCAACTGGCTGATGATACTACTCTTTTCTTAACCTGTTAGTGTGTAGGGGGCGCTATTTTCACTTTGGGAAAAAATCGTGCCCAAATGAAACGGCCTTTTGCATATTATTATTACTATTGGATAGAAAACACTCTCAAGTTTCTAAAACTGTTTGAATTATATCTGTGAGTAAAACAGAACTCATTTTGCAGAAAACTTCCAGACAGGAAGTGAAAAATCTGAAATCGAGGCTCTGTTCCAGGGCCTGCCTATTCAACTGGCTTATATCTATCGATATACATGCACTTCATACGCCTTCCACTAGATGTCAACAGGCAGTGGGAGGTGAAATGGGGTGTCTAGCTTGATCTGAGGTCGAACAAGAGCTTTTGGAGTGACAGGTCTGGAAATTTCATTGTCTTCGAAGGCGCGAGAAGGAACCCCAGATTGCCTTTCTGAAAAGCGTTCGGTATACACGGCTAATATCTCCGGCTCTGATTTTATTTGATACATGTGATAATATCATCGTAAAGTATGTTTTTTCAACCGAGTTTCATCAGATTATTCAACGTTTATCGGGACTTTTGGAGTTTTTCGTTGTTTGCGTCGAGAGAAGATGGACATGTTCGCGCCACTTGGCTAGCTAAGGTTGCTAATTCGACAGGAGAAAAGGACATTCTATAACCAAACAACGATTTATTCTAGACCAAGGACTCCTTGTACAAGATTCTGATGGAAGCTCAGCAAAAGTAAGAAAACATTTATGATGTTATTTCGTATTTTTGTGTGAAATGTTTAGTCCTATTCTCCGCCCTTTTAGCGGCCGCTGTCTCGCAATAACGCAAGCTGTATGTCGTACTAAAGTTATTTTAAAAAAATCTAACACAGCGGTTGCATTAAGAACCAGTGTATCTTTCATTTGCCATACAACAAGTATTTTTATGTAAAGTTTATGATGAGTTATTTGGTCAGATTAGGTGAGTGTCAGAAATATATCCGGACATTCTGGGAAAAAGTTGCTAATTTTCACAATGTTTTCAGCTCTAAATATGCACATTTTCGAACAAAACATAAATGTTTTGTGTAACATGATGTTATAAGACTGTCATCTGATGAAGTTGTCCAAAGGTTAGTGATTTATTTTATATTTATTGCTGGTTTTTGCTAAAGCTATCTTTGCGGTGAATAAATGCGGTTGTGTGTTTGGCTATTGTGGTAAGCTAATATATTTCTATATTGTGTTTTCGCTGTAAAACACTTAAAAAAATGGAAATATTGGCTGGATTCACAAGATGTTTATCTTTCATTTGCTGTATTTTTCATAAATGTTTTATGATGAGTATTTATTTATTTCACGTTGCTCTCTGTAATTATTCTGGCTGCTTCGGTGCTATTTGTGATTGTAGCTGCAATGTAAAACTATGATTTATACCTCAAATATGCACATTTTTCGAACAAAACATAAATGTATTGTGTAACATGTTATAAGATTGTCATCTGATGAAGTTGTTTCTTGGTTAGTGACTAAATATATCTATATTTTGTCGGTTTTTTGAAAGCTACCTATGCGGTGGATAAATAGCGTTGTGTGTTTGGCTATTGTGGTGAGCTAACATAAATATATATTGTGTTTTCGCTGTAAAACATTTAAAACATCGGACATGTTGGCTGGATTCACAAGATGTTTATCTTTCATTTGCTGTATTGGACTTGTTAATGTGTGGAAGTTAAATATTTCTAAAAAATATTTTTTTAATTTCGCGCTCTGCGAAGGCAGCGGAATGTTGTGGGTGTTCCGCTAGCGGAACCCCGGGGCGAGAAAGGTTTTAAGAGACAAAGACCAAGTCGCCTATGCCCTTAATGCTATAACTACATTTTCTATTGCATCAGGATTAAAACTGAATGTTTCTAAATGTGAAATCTTATGTTTATTTGACTCTGATGATAAAGAAATAGAAAATATTCCTGTAAAGGACTGTGTTAAATATTTAGGAATACATCTGTCAAAAAAACACTTAGCCAGACAACATTTGAATTTCTCTCCTAAAATTTAGAAAGCCAAAAATATATTCAATAATTGGCTACAAAGAGATCTTTCTATACTTGGGAGAGTACTTCTGTCCAAGGCAGAGGGACTGTCTCGTTTTGTGTACCTCTCATTATCGTTATGTGTAAATCCTGCTACTTGTAAAGAGATCAAGAAGACCTTTCTTGACTTCATCTGGAAAAATAAGTCTCACAAACTAAAAAAGTCAATCCTTTCTATCAAAGGAGCTGAAGGCGGTCTGGAAGTGTTGGATTTTGTTGCCATAAATAACACTTTCAAGATAAACTGGTTGAAAAGATGTTTGATCAATACTGATTCAATATGGTATTTCATTCCAAATAATGTGTTTCATAAGTTGGGAGGTCTTCGTTTTTTACTGAAATGTAATTATATTCCTGAAAGATTACTTGCTAAATTGACTAGGTTTCACCAACAAGCCTGGAAAATATATTTATTGCACAATTTTTCCCCACATAAAGCTATTTTGTGGAATAATTCAGAAATAACTGTAAGCAATAAGTCATTGTTCTTCCCCAGCTGGCATGGGAGGAATATTGACTTTGTTCTTGATGTTTTCGACAACAAGGGTAATATTCTCACAACATAACATTGAAAGAGTTTCCAATACCTTTCGGAGAGTTTATTTCTGTGATCAAAGCCGTTCCCAGTGGTCTAACTACACGAATGAAAACTCATCTTAGCTTTGGTAATGATCACAAAGTTTATCCAGAACTCAGATTGGAAGGCGTGGGCTTACTTGAGAAATCTTGTTGTAATAAATATATAAGACAAATTCTTCATTCAAAAAACCAACTTACACTAAGAGGAAAGTTTTTCTGGAACATGCTTATTCCTGACATTGTCTGGGAAAAATGCATGGTTAAGGCCTTACAAATATTGTATACCAAACAAAGTTAAGGAAGTGCACTTCAAAATTTTACGTAAGATATATCCATGTAATTCTATGATATCCAAATTTGTGGCTATTGATGATATCTGCATTTTCTGTGAAAAACATTTTGGGAAAACCTTGCAAAATACTTATTTACAATTATGAACACTACCTATGTTTTTGGCATGAAAGATATAATATGTTACTGTTGCAATGATAACAAGACCACTGAAATGATTGTGATTTTTTAAAATTCTTGTTGCCAAATACTTCATGCACAAACAAAAATTCCAAAATTCTATACCAAAATTAATTTTTGTTTGATTGAATTTAACTATTTTATTAAAACATTAACCCTAGTGAACAATAACAAGAATAACATTTTCCTAAATCACTAGAATTGTTTTTTTATTTTTTTATTTTTTTGTTCCAGTATTTTCTCATTAATACCTGCGTTCTGTTTTGTATGATGTAAGAATGTAAATTGTTGATCTGTATTTTGAATTTAAAAAAAAAATTAATAATAATAAATAAATAAACACGTGAAAAGCAAATGGGGGAAAAAAGCCATGACATAATTTTCTGGAATTTTCCAAGCTGTTTAACAGTCAACTTAGTGTATGTAAACTTCTGACCCACTGGAATTGTGATACAGTGAATTATAAGTGAAATAATATGTCTGTAAACAATTGCTGGAAAAATTACTTGTGTCATGCACAAAGTAGATGTCCTAACCGACTTGCCAAAACTATAGTTTGTTAACAAGAAATTTGTGGAGTGGTTGAAAAACAAGTTTTAATGACTCCAACCTAAGTGTTTGTAGACTTCTGACTTCAACTGTATATTTATATTCCGGACTCTGACATTGCTCATTATAATATTTCTATATTTCTTAATTCCTTTATTTTTATTTTTGGGATTTTCATATATTGTTTTGCATTGTTAGGTATTACTGCACTGTTGGAGCTAGGAACATAAGCATTTCACTACACCCGCGATAACATCTGAAAAATATGTGTATGTGACCAATACAATTTGATTTGATTTGATTTGATCCCCTCGATCCCAACTGCGTAATCATTGCATTAGCACCTACATCAACAATATGGAAACACATAGAATACTGAGAGCTTCTGAGAATAGCGTTCATCGACAAAGTGAATATAGTAGTTGAGTTGTGTGCATTAGACACCCACCCACTGCTAATATGCTACAGTTGCGGTTGAGCTGGTGTTGAGTCATCCATCTTGTCAATAGGGTTGCTCTTTCTTCTTTATTGTCTATATTTCCTGGTGTGACCTCATGTCTACATGAAATTGTTCATTTTCATGACAGTGTATTGGGTAAATTTCTCCCCTGCATTTCCTCACACATGATTTTCCTGATTGTGTAATAAGCGTCTCCGATTCCCCTGTATTTTCTCCAACATGTCCTACCAAAACAAAACCTCCTTTGAGCATATGTGACCTTGTTCCTGGGGTAGATCGTATCTCTTTTCTTATTATTGCCAAGCTGACATAGTAACAGCAGGCAGTACTGTACCTGTATACTGTGTGTCACTCGTGATGATTTACACTGAGTATACCAAACATTAGGAACTCCTTCCTAAATGCTGACCAAATCAAATCAAATCAAATTGAATTTGTCACAAGCGCCGAATACAACAGGTATTCACCTTACAGTGAAATGCTTACTTACAAACCCTTAACCAACAACACATTTTTAAACCAGTGTTAAGTAAAAAATATAAAAGAAAAGGTTACAAATAATTCAACAGTAGCAGTAAAATAACAATAGCAAGGCAATATACAGGGGGTACCGGTAAAGAGTCAATGTGCAGGGGCACCAGTTAGTTGAGGTAATTGAGGTAATATGTACATGTAGGTAGAGTTAAAGTGACTATGCATAGATAACAAACAGAGAGTAGCAGCAGCGTAAAAGGGGTCTGGGTAGCCATTTGATTAGCTGTTCAGGAGTCTCGTGGCTTTGGGATAGAAGAAAAAAAAGAAGCCTTTTGGACCTAGACTTGGTGCTCCGGTACCGCTTGCCGTGTGGTAGACGAGAGAACAGTCTATAACTAGGGTGGCTGGAGTCTTTGACAATTTTTAGGGCCTTCCTCTAACACCGCCTGGTATAGATGTCTTGGATGGCAGGAAGCTCTTAAAGTAATGATGGACTGTTGTTTCTCTTTGCTTATTTGAGCTGTTCTTGCCATAATATGGACTTGGTCTTTTAACAAATAGGGCTATCTTCTGTATTACACCTCACCTACATTGTCACAACACAACTGATTGGCTCAAACGCATTAATGTAACGTAGACACTGGGAGTTGAGAAGCAGGTGCAGGTGGTAAGTTTAATATAACAACGAACATGGAATGATACAACGTAGGAGTAGCATCTAGACATGAACAAACAGAAACAATACTGCCTGGGGAAGGAACCTAAGGGAGTGCCAGATAAAGGTGAGGTAATGAGTGAGGTAATGGAGAACAGGTGTGCTTGATGATGAAGCACAGGTGCGCGTAATGATGAAAGCAAGGTGTGCGTAATGATGATTCCCAGGACAGGTGGTTAGTAAAAAGGCAACGTTGAAAGCCGGAGGGGAGGAGCGGGAGTAGATGTGACAATTAAGGAAAGAAATTCCACAAATTAACTTTTAAAAAGGCACACCTGTTAATTTAAATGCCTTCCAGGTGACCACCTCATGAAGCTGGTTGAGAGAATGCCAAGAGTGTGCAAACATGTCATCAAGCCAAAGGGTGTCTAGTTTGAAGAATTTCAAATATAAAATATATTTAGATTTGTTTAACACTTTTTTGATTACTACATGATCCCATATGTATTATTTCATAGTTTTGATGTCTTCACTACTTTCTACAATGTTTAAAATAGGAAAAAATAAAATAAAGAAAAACCCTTGAATGAGTAGGTGTGTCCAAACTTTTGACTGGTAAAGTATGTATGTTGTCTGTTAAGGACTGTGTGTTCGCAGACATTTTTGCCAAACACACCTTCCCACAGGTTCCATTGTTCACTGAGATCCCCTCTATATTCTACTCAGACGTTAATAATTTGTACTGGTAATATGCAGGGCATTCAGAAAGTATTCAGACCCCTTGACTTTTTCAACATTTTGTTAAGTTATAGCCTTAGTCCAAAATAGAGTAAATCGTTTTCCCCCCTCATCAATCTACACACAATACCCCATAATGACAATTGCAAATGTGTAATAAATATACATATATATATGTTTAGAACATTTACATAAGTGTTCAGACCTTTTACTCAGTACTTTGTTGATGGACCTTTGGTAGTGATTACAGCCTCGAGTCTTCTTGCCATGACACTACAAGCTTGGCACACCTGTATTTGGGGAGTTTCTCCCATTCTTCACTGCAGATCCTCTCAAGAGCTGTCATGTTGGATGGGGAGTGTCACTGCACAGCTAATTTTCAGGTCTCTCCAGGGATGTTTGATTGGGCTTAAGTCTGGGCTCTGGCTGGGCCATTCAAATGCATTCCCTACGGTGAAGCATGGTAGTGGCAGCATTGTGCTGTGGGGATGTTTTTCAGCGGCAGGGACTGAGACTTGTCCCGAAGCCACTCTTGCTTTGTCTTGGCTGTGTGCTTAGGGTCGTTGTCCTGGTGGAAGGTGAACCTTCGCCCCAGTCTGAAGTTCTGAGCGCTCTGGAGCAGGTTTTCATCAACGATCTCTCTGTACTTTGCTCTATTCATCTTTGCCTCGATCCTGAGTAGTCTCCCAGTCCCTGCTGCTGAAAAACATCCCCACAGCATGATGCTGCCACTACCATGCTTCACCGTAGGGATGGTGGCAGGTTTCCTCCAGATGTGATGCTTGGCATTCATGCCTGAGAATTCAATCTGTGTTTCATCAGACCAGAGAATCTTGTTTCTAATGGTCTGAGAGGCTTTATGTGCCTTTTACTGAGGAGTTGCTTCCATCTGACCACTCTACCATAAATGTCTGATTGGTGGAGTGCTGCAGAGATGGTTGTCCTTCTAGAAGATTCTCCCAACTCCACAGAGGAACTCTGGAGCATGTCAGAGTGACCATAGGGTTCTTGGTTCCCTCCCTGACCAAGGCCCTTCTCCACTGATTGCTCAGTTTGGCCGGGCAGACAGATCTAGGAAGAGTATTGGGGGTTCCAAACTTCTTCCATTTAAGAATGATGGAGGCCACTGTGTTCTTGGGGACCTTCAATGCTACATACATTTTTTGGAAACCTTCCTCAGATCTGTGCCAATCCATGGCTTGGTTTTTGCTCTGACATACACTGTCAACTGTGGGACCTTATATAGACAGGTGTACGCCTTTTCAAATCATGTTCAATCAATTGAATTTACAACGGGTGGACTCCAATCAAGTTGTCGAAACAGACAGCTGTGTTTGTACAGAGGTTGACGCCCACATAATCAAGTCCTGAGAAGTAGAGAGACAGAAAGAAAAAAGAGAGAACGAAAGGTAATGACATAGAGAGAGAGAGAGAGAGAGAGAGAGAGAGAGAGAGAGAGAGAGAGAGCGAGAGAGAGAGACAAAGAACCAGTGTGAACTATAAAATCTGTTTGATAAAGCTCCTGGAAAATGTATTCTTCCTAGTGTCTAATAATATCACTGACAGATGGTGCACACAACTGTCTCTGTTCATTATACTGTGATGATGAGGGACAAAGAGAAGGTGCAATATCTACTAGTTGCTGCAATGATAGCAATTAGTTTGTTAGACCAGTCAAAGGGGGTAAGCAGGACTAGCCAGACCAGTGGTGGTCGGTGACGTTTAAGATGAGGCAGGACAAATATATTTTTTTCATGTGCATGGAGTTATTTCTATTACAGCACATTGGATGACTGTCATTCATATTCCATTCACTCAGCTAAATGTAAAATTGATAGGTTTAGGCTATTACATGATACTAAAATGTTCCCTGTACCCATCATGAGGTTGCTACAACCTAGCCTATGAATGAAAGTTTACAACGTAGGTGCACAGGTCGAGAAAATATTTAATAATCGAGATGACAAACAGTGACACATTCAATACCGCCTTACACACTCTTGCCTACATCTAGCTGATCTAGGGTGTAATCATTTGTCCAACAGTTGCAAAAGATAGTTTCAATTGGACAAATTCAGGTATGTTTATCCCCGTTTCATTCCGTTTGCTTCCGTTTAAGAAACATTTTTCGTCAGAATCGGCAGAATACACCCCTGATCATACACCAACACTGTTCACATTCATAGCAGCCACATACAAACATCATGATCTGCTCGTTGTATAATTCCTTCTCGCATCTACTTGCTCTCCTCTCACCTTTTCCCTTCATTTGTGGACTTCCGTGCATCAGCTGTCTGTGACCAGGCGAAAAAACTTTTACAAGCCAAACCTTCATATCATAACTGCTAACTGCTACACAAAGGGTTCATCGTTGTCACCATATTAGCTAACATCATAGTCAACATAGCTACTCGAACTAACGCGTTAGTAAACCCGCTACAATCATGCAGTACACTGTACAGTCAGCAAGCAGTTTAGCAGTTACACCGGCGGGGCCTGGCGGCAATAATACGTAAAGCTTACCTTGACTTAGAAGAGTTCAAGTGTTGGATAGCCATAGCCAGCTAGCTCACATCTGTTTGAGACAGAGAGGGATGTGAAAAAATACAACTAAATATAGCTAGCTCTGTCTCTCTCTCTCTCTTGCGTTTCCTTCATTTTTTAAAGAATTTAATTTGTTCAAAACTGGTCAACTATTGTCTTTCTCTCTCTTTGAGTAAACTACTCACCACATTTTATGCACTGCAGTGCTAACTAGCTTATATTTTCAGTACCAGAGTCATTCTCCGATCCTTTGATTGGGTGGAAAACATGTTAGTTCATGCTTGCAAGAGCTCTGATAGGTTGAAGGACGTCCTCCGGAAGTTGTCATAATTACTGTGTAATTCTATGGAAGGGGGTGAGAACCAATAGCCTCCAAGGTTTTGTCTTGAATTCAATGTACCTTGGGGGGGCGGAAACTAGCTGTCCTCCGGCTACACCATGGTACAGCCCTACAGAGTGCTGTTGAGGCTATTGTAGACCTTCATTGCAAAACAGTGTGTTTAAATCAATTATTTGGTGACATTAATATATTTAGTATAGTTTAATCTAAAAAGTATTTTTTTTAATGTTTCACTATTTTTATTTTTATGAAATTCACTGAGGAGGTTGGTCCTCCCCTTCCTCCACTGAGGAACCCCCACTGAACCAGACCCAGGTGATAACAGCTTTATAGGGGCTATGCTCCACTGCAGGTGGGAGAGAACAGACACGCATAAACACACACATGCACACACTCACACACACACACACACACACGTGCGCACGCACGAACAGCCGCACACAAACACACACACACACTCAGTTCTCACACACATACACATGCACAATCATCTTGTATCCTGTAATTATGTCTCCTATTCTTGGCATACAAGTGGAAATGAAAAATGAATGTGTAAGGTACTGGGTGTCGGAGTGCGAAGTCAGGCGCAGGAAAACAGAGAGTTCCATATAATGCTCTTTTAATGCAACACGGTGAACCTCGGCCACCCCACTCAACACTGGGTGCTCAAACTAAACTGCCCCAGACACGGGGAACGAAAACAGTCCAGCACTATACACGAACATACACAAACACGTAACGTCTGTAACAAACACCAGGCTTACAATAAACAATCCCGCACAAAGAAACGGGTGGGCCGGCTGACTAATAAAGCCCAACTAATTTGAACAAACACAAAACAGGTGTAACCAATAAACACATAAGGAGGGGGAAGAAGAATCAGTGGCAGCTAATAGGCTGGTGACGACGATCGCCGAGCGCCACCCGAACGGGAAGGGGCGCCTGCCTCGGTCGGATTCGTGACAGAATGAGTGTGTGTGTGTGTGTGTGTGTGTGTGTGTGTGTGTGTGTGTGTGTGTGTGTGTGTGTGTGTGTGTGTGTGTGTGTGTGTGTGTGTGTGTGTGTGTGTGTGTGTGTGTGTGGTGTTTACAGTGCATTCGGAAAGTAGACCCCTTGACTTTTTCCACATTTTGTTATGTTACAGCATTATTCTTAGATGGATTGAATTGTTTTTTTCCCCTCATCATTCTACACACAATACCCCATAATGGCAAAGCAAAAACTGGTTATTAGATATTTTTGCAAATGTAAATAAAAAATAAAACTGAAATAACACATTTGCATAAGTATACACACCCTTTACTCAGTACTTTGTTGAAGCACTTTTGGCAGTGATTACATTCTTGAGTCTTCTTGGGTAAGACACTACAAACTTGGTACACCTGTATTTGGAGACTTTCTCCCAATCTTCTCTGCAGATCCTCTCAAGCTCTGTCAGTTTGGATGGGGAGCGTCACTGCACAGCTATTTTCAGGTCTCTCCAGAAATGTTTGATCGGGTTTTGTATTTGTATTTATTATGGATTCCCATTAGCTGCTGCCAAGGCAGCAGCTACTCTTCCTGGGGTCCGGCAGAATTAAGGCAGTTATACAATTTTAAAAGCATTACAATACATTCAATCAAGTTGTAAAAACATCTCATGTATGATCAAAGGAAACAGGAGGAACCTAAGGGAGTGCCAGATAATGGCTATGAGATTTCGAGTCTAATAGCCAAGGATCGGAATACCCTTTGCTATTTCTGTTTTTGCTTTGGCATTGTGGGGGTTGTCACGCCCTGACCTGAGATATCTCTGTTTTCTTTATATTTTGGTTAGGTCAGGGTGTGACTAGGGTGGGTACGTTAGTTTTTATATTGTCTAGGGTTTTTTGTATGTCTAGGGTTTTTGTAGGTATAGGTGATTTGTATGTCTATGGTGGCCTGATATGGTTCCCAATCAGAGGCAGCTGTTTATCGTTGTCTCTGATTGGGGATCATATTTAGGTAGCCATTTTCCTTTTGGTGTTCATGGGTTCTTGTCTATGTGTAGTTGCCTGTCAGCACTCGTTTTGTATAGCTTCACGTGTCGTTTTGTTATTTTGGTTAGTTTGTTCAGTGTTCATTCTTATTATAATAAAGAATGTACGCATACCACGCTGCGCCTTGGTCCGATTCATACGACGAACGTGACAGAAGAACCCACCACAAAGGACCAAGCAGCGTGTTAATGAGGAGCGGACATCCTGGGCCCGGCAGAAAGATGAGTGGAGGACTTCCTGGACCTGGGAGGAGATAATGGCAGGGGACAAGACCTTGCCATGGAAGCAGGTGGAGATAGCGCAGGAGGAACGGCGACGATACGAGGGGACACGGTTAGCATGGAAGCCCGAGAGACAGCCCCAAGAAAATTTGGAGGGTGGGGCACACGAGGAGATTGGCTGAGTCAGGTTGGAGACCTGAGCCAACTCCTCGTGCTTACCGTGGAGAGCGTGTAACTGGTCAGGCACCGTGTTATGCAGAGATACGCACGGTGTCTCCAGTTCGCATTCATAGCCCGGTGCGCTCTATTCCAGCTCCTCGCATTTGCCGGGCTAGAATGGGCATCCAGCCAGGACGGATGGTGCCGGCTCAGCGCTCCTGGTCTCCAGTACAACTCCTTGGACCAGGATATCCTGCGTCGGCTCTGCGTACTGTGTCTCCGGTGCGTCTGCACAGCCCAATGCGTCCTGTGCTAGCGCCCCACACTTGCCGGGCTCAAGTGAGCATCCAGCCAGGACGCATTGTGCCAGCTCTACGCTCCAGATCTCCAGTGCGCCTCCACAGTCCAGTACGTCCTGTGCCTCCTCTCCGCACTCGCCCTGAGGTGCGTGTCCCCAGCCCGGTACCACCAGTGCCGGCACCACGCATCAGACCTCCAGTGCGCCTCCACAGTCCAGTACGTCCTGTTCCTGCTCCTCGCACTCGCCCTGAGGTGCGTGTCCCCAGCCCGGTACCACCAGTGCCGGCACCACGCATCAGACCTCCAGTGCGCCTCCACAGTCCAGTACGTCCTGTGCCTCTTCCCAGCACTCGCCCTGAGGTGCGTGTCCTCAGCCCGGGACCACCAGTTCCGGCACCACGCATCAGGCCTCCAGTGCGCCTCCACAGTCCAGTACAGCCTGTGCCTCTTCCCTGCACTCGCCCTGAGGTGCGTGTCCTCAGCTCGGTACCACCAGTTCCAGCACCATGCATCAGGCCTCCAGTGCGCCTCCACAGTCCAGTACGTCCTGTGCCTCTTCCCCGCACTCGCCCTAAGATGCGTGTCCTCAGCCCGGTACCACCAGTTCCGGCACCACGCATCACGCTTCCAGTGCGCTTCCACAGTCCAGAGCTTCCGGCGACAGTTCCCAGTCCAGAGCTTCCGGCGACAGTTCCCAGTCCAGAGCTTCCGGCGACAGTACCCAGTCCAGAGCTTCCGGCGACAGTACCCAGTCCAGAGCTTCCGGCGACAGTACCCAGTACAGAGCTTCCGGCGACAGTACCCAGTCCAGAGCTTCCGGCGACAGTACCCAGTCCAGAGCTTCCGGCGACGTTTCACAGTCCAGAACCTCCAACAACGGGCCACAGTCCGGAACCTCCAACGACGGGCCACAGTCCGGAACCTCCAACGACGGGCCACAGTTCGGAACCTCCTACGACGGGCCACAGTTCGGAGCCTCCAGTGATGATCCCCAGTCCGGGGCCTCCAACAACGATCCCCAGTCCGGAGCCTCCGGCGACGATCCCCAGTCCGGAGCCTCCGGCGACGATCCCCAGTCCGGAGCCTCTGGCGATAATCCGCAGTCCGGTTCTACAAAGGCGGAGGGATCAGCGTAAAGAGGGGGGGGCTGCGTCCAGAACCGGAGCCGCCACCGAGGGTAGATGCCCACCCGGACCCTCCCCTATAAGTTCAGGTTTGCGGCCGGGAGTCCGCACCTTTGGGGGGGGGGGGGGGGGTACTGTCACGCCCTGACCTGAGATATCTCTGTTTTCTATATATTTTGGTTAGGTCAGGGTGTGACTAGGGTGGGTACGTTAGTTTTTGTATTGTCTAGGGTTTTTTGTATGTCTAGGGTTTTGTAGGTCTAGGTGATTTGTATGTCTATGGTGGCCTGATATAGTTCCCAATCAGAGGCAGCTGTTTATCGTTGTCTCTGATTGGGGATCATATTTAGGTAGCCATTTTCCCTTTGGTGTTCGTGGGTTCTTGTCTATGTGTAGTTGCCTGTCAGCACTTGTTTTGTATAGCGTCACGTGTCGTTTTGTTATTTTGGTTAGTTTGTTCAGTGTTCATTCTTATTATAATAAAGAATGTACGCATACCACGCTGCACCTTGGTCCGATTCATACGACGAACGTGACAGGGGTATGGTGTGTAGATTGATGAGGATTTATTTAATCCATTTTAGAATATGGCTGTAACATAACAAAATGTGGAAAAAAGTGAAGGTGTCTGTATACTTTCCGAATGCACTGTATGTGAGGAAAAAGGGATAAACACTGAAAGGGAGAGAGATTGAGTGATTGAGAGATATAGGAGAAAGGAAGAGATGGGGAAGAGAGAGAAAGGGTAGAGAGATTGAGGGATTGGGAGATATAGGAGAAAGGAAGAGATGGGGAAGAGAGAGAAAGGGTAGAGAGATTGATAGCAGGTCTAAAAGAAGTGATGCTCAGACAGTCATATATTAATACTTTGCATTAAGAGCCTCTCTAATGAATAATTGATCTGCATGAAAATGTAGCGATTTGAGCTCCTGGCGGGCTAACACAATGTTAAATCAAGCTGTGTGGGTCTCAGTGTAAGAGTGTGTACGTACCTGTGTGTGTTAGGGGGTGTGTGTGTAAGTGTACGGCTGTATGTGCTTGTAGGGTAACTCAATGTTAAATCAAGTTGCTAGCCTGCACACGTTGTGTGTGTTTGTGTGTCTGTGTTGTGTGTGTGTGTGTGTGTGTGTGTGTGTGTGTGTGTGTGTGTGTGTGTGTGTGTGTGTGTGTGTGTGTGTGCGCACCTGCGAGTGTCCATGCAACAGAAGGCTACAGAACATTCTGCCTCTTACTTATACTGTGAGAACATCTTGACTATGACAGGCTCTATCTGACAGAATAGGAAAATTACATCCTTGACTTGACCAGCTTTAGCTGTGTTTAATCACAGGTTATCATCTGAAGCAGCATATAATCACCAGGCCCTGTGTAGAGCAGGGTGGCATGGGAAACGTAATGCTCTGTTATTTCGTTGTCTAAATGAAGAGGGCAGCTTGGCTGTTGGTGACCCTCGATGTCGGTCGGCAGGAGAGATCACTCTCCTTCTGGAACAGTATCTGAGGCTACATGAATTGTCATAGATGTTCACTCACTCCCACACCGAGCTCATTAGAAAAACAGGCCTCATTACTTTTCCCATCTGAGTGCCATGCCTATCTCTATTTCTATGGCTGAATTAGCAGTAAGGATATGGGAATAGATGGTGTAAATTATGTAGTTCATGTAAATGTCATTGTAGATATGCACAGAGTAGATCATATTACTGTCATGCCTTTGTATATTTGTCTATGGCAGATTAGCCATGATTGAATGGGAATATATAGTGAAATCTACAGTACCAGTCAAAAGTTTGGACACACGTACTCATTCAAGGGTTTTTCTTTATTTTTACTATTTTCTGCATTGTAGAATAATAGTGAAGACATCAAAACTATGAAATAACACATATGGAATCACGTAGTAACGAAAAAAGTAATAATTAAACAAATCAAAATATATTTGAGATTCTTCAAAGTAGCCACCCTTTGCCTTCAGGACAGCTTTGCACACTCTTGGCATTCTCTCAACCAACTTCACCTGGAATGCTTTTCCAACAGTCTTGAAGGAATTCTCAAATATACTCAGCAGTTGTTGGCTGCTTTTCCTTCACTCTGCGGTCCAACTAATCCCAAACCACCTCAATTGGGTTGAGGTCAGGTGATTGTCGAGACCAGGTCATCTGATGCAGCACTCCATTACTCTCGTTCTGGGTCAAATAGCCCTAACACAGCCTGGAGGTGTGTGTTGGGTCATTGTCCTGTTGAAAAACAATTATAGTCCCACTAAGCACAAACCAGATGGGATGGCGTATCGCTGCAGAATGCTGTGGTTGTAATGGGTGCGTGTTGGTGGCAGGGAAGTCAGGCGCAGGAGAACGAACTTGGTATAAACGGAGTCGTTTAATAAAAGTTAACAAAACTCCAAAAAACAAAATATATAAAATAATCAAAGTGGGTACAAAATCCGTCGCGCACCAACACATAACTTGCACAAACATACAATCAAACAATCACCGACAAAGACATAAGGGGAAACAGAGGGTTAAATACACAACATGTAATTGATGGGATTGAAACCAGGTGTGATGTAAGACAAGACAAAACCATCGGAAAATGAAAAATGGATCAGCGATGGCTAGAAGGTCGGTGACGTTGACCGCCGAACACCGCCCGAACAAGGAGAGGGACCAACTTTGGCGGAAGTCTTGACAGTATTTCAAGGAGCCAGAACGGCTGATACCCCAATACACACTGGAAGGGAGAGAGGTTAGTGGAGGAGTGGCGGAGCGAGTTCTGGGCCATCTCTGCCCAGGGTACGAATGCTGCCCACTCTCCCGGCCAGTCCTGGCAATAAGACCTCAGAAACCTACCCACATCCTGGTTAACTCTCTCCACCTGCCCGTTACTCTCGGGGTGAAAACCTGAGGTAAGGCTGACCGAGACCCCCAGACGTTCCATGAACGTGATGATGGCTCCAGACCCTGATGGCTCCAGACCCTCGACGTGAACTGGGGCCCCGATCAGACACTATATCCTCAGGCACCCCGTAGTGCCGGAAGACGTGAGTAAACAGGGCCTCTGCAGTCTGTAGGGCCGTAGGGAGACCGGGCAAAGGGAGGAGACGACAGGACTTAGAAAAACGATCCACAACAACCAGGATCGTGGTGTTACCCTGTGAAGGTGGAAGATCGGTTATGAAATCCACCAACAGGTGCGACCACGGCCGTTGTGGAACGGGTAAGGGTTGTAACTTACCTCTGGGCAGGTGCCTATGAGCCTTACACTGGGCACACACAGAGCAGAAGGAAACATAAACCCTCACATCCTTAGCCAAAGTGGGCCACCAGTACTTCCCACTAAGACAGTGCACCGTCCGGCCGATTCCTGGATGACCAGAGGAGGATGACGTGTGGACCCAATAGATCAGCCGGTCGCGGAGAGCAGACGGAACGTACAGACGCCCAGCTGGACACTGAGGGGGAGCGGGCTCTGCACGTGACGCCCACTCAATGTCCGCGTCCAGCTCCCACACTACTGGCGCCCCCAAGCAAGAGGCGGGGAGTATGGGAGTGGGATCCATGGGCCGCTCCACTGTGTCATACAGCCGGGACAATGCGTCTGCCCTAACGTTCTGGGAACCTGGTCTGTAAGAAAGGGTAAACACAAAACGGGTGAAAAACATGGCCCACCTTGCCTGGCGAGTGTTCAGTCTCCTCGCCGCCCGGATGTACTCCAGATTGCGGTGGTCAGTCCTGATGAGAAAAGGGTGTCTAGCCCCCTCAAGCCAATGTCTCCACGCCTTCAAGGCCTTGACGACAGCCAACAACTCCCGGTCCCCCACGTCATAGTTTTGCTCCGCCAGGCTGAGCTTCTACGAGAAGAAGGCACAGGTGCGGAGCTTCGGTGGCGTACCCGAGCACTGAGAGAGCACAGCTCCTATCCCAGCCTCGGATGCGTCCACATCCACTATGAACGCCAAAGAGGGATCCGGATGGGTCAGCACGGGAGCCGAGGTAAACAAAGCCCTCAGGTGACTAAACGCCCTGTCCACCTCAGCTGTCCACTGCAAGCACACCGGGCCCCCCTTCAGCAGTGAAGTAATGGGAGCCGCCACCTGACCAAAACCCTGCATAAACCTCCGGTAGTAGTTGGCAAACCCTAAAAATCGCTGCACCTCCTTTACCGTGGAGGGAATCGGCCAATTACGCACGGCTGCAATGCGGTCTCTCTCCATCTCCACCCCTGACGTGGAAATGCGATACCCTAGGAAGGAGACGGACTATTGGAAGAACAGGCATTTCTCAGCCTTGACGTACAGGTCATGCTCCAACAGGCGACCAAGCACTCTGCGCACCAGGGACACATGCTCGGCGCGTGTAGTGGAATATATAAAAATGTCATCAATATACAACACTACACCCTGCCCGTGCAGGTCCCTGAAAATCTCGTCTACAAAGGCTTGGAAGACTGATGGCGCATTCATCAACCCGTACGGCATGACGAGGTACTCATAGTGCCCAGAGGTGGTACTGAAAGCCGTCTTCCACTCATCTCCCTCTCGGATACGCACCAGGTTGTAAGCGCTCCTGAGATCTAGTTTGGTGAAGAAGCGTGCCCCGTGCATTGACTCTATCGCTGTGGCTATGAGCGGTAGCGGGTAACTATACCTCACCGTGATCTGATTTAGACCCCGGTAGTCAATACACGGACGCAGATCTCCCTCCTTCTTCTTCACAAAAAAGAAACTCGAGGAGACGGGTGAAGTGGAGAACCGAATGTGCCCCTAACGCAGGGATTCGGAGACATATGTTTCCATAGTCTCTGTCTCCGCCTGTGAGAGGGGATACACGTGACTCCTGGGTAGTGCAGGGTCTACCAGGAGATCTATCGCACAATCGCCCCTTTCGATGAGGTGGTAATTGAGTCGCCTTCTATTTAGAGAAGGCAAGAGCCAAATCGGCATATTCAGGGGGAATGCGCACGGTGGAGACCTGGTCTGGACTCTCCACCGTAGTAGCACCAACGGAAACCCCTAAACACCTACCTGAGCACTCTCGCAACCACCCCGTGAGAGCCCTCTGTGGCCAAGAAACAGTGAGGTTATGACAAGCTAACCAGTAGGTAGGTCCAGCACCACGGGAAACGCAGGAGAGTCAATAAGGAAGAGACTAATTCTCTCCGTATGACCCCCCTGCGTCACCATGCCCAAAGGAGCGGTGACCTCCCTAATCAACCCTGACCCTAATGGTCGACTATCTAAGGCATGAACTGGGAAAGGCACATCCACGGGAAAATTTTGATTTTTTGGGGGGGTCGAAGACTGCCCGGAAACGGCGGGTGAACTCCTCAAACTGGTCCAGGGCTTTCCCGGTGAGGCACGAGACGAGGGCGGACACCCTCTCACGGTCCGATGGAGCTGGGTGGACCGTGGCCAGATAGAGGTTTAATTGAAGGAGGAACCCCTGGCAGTTGGCAGCACTCCCGTTGTACTCCTGTGTCAAGGAAAGACGGATCCCACTGGGTTCAGGCGGGAAAGGGGCACTCAGGGGAGACCCCGGTTGTGCTGGTGGAGGCGCTGGAAGAACTCCCTGTCTCTCCCAGCGGTCTATTGTCTGGACAACGCGGTCCATGGCGGTGCCAAGATGGTAAAGTTTTACTGCATGCTCCTGGACGTGCTCCTCCACCTCTATGGCCGGGGTACCTTCTCCTGCTGACTCCATAGAAAGGTTGGTGATTCTGTAATGGGTGCGGTTTGGTGGCAGGGAAGTCAGGCGCAGGAGAACGAACTTGGTATAAACGGAGTCGTTTAATAAAAGTTAACAAAACTCCAAAAAACAAATATATAAAATAATCAAAGTGGGTACAAAACCCATCGCACACCAACACATAACTTGCACAAACATACAATCAAACAATCACAGACAAAGTCATGAGGGGAAACAGAGGGTTAAATACACAACATGTAATTGATGGGATTGAAACCAGGTGTGATGTAAGACAAGACAAGACCAATGGAAAATGAAAAATGGATCAGCGATGGATAGAAGGTCGGTGACGTTGACCGCCTAACACCGCCCGAACAAGGAGAGGGACCAACTTCGGCGGAAGTCGTGACAGTGGTAGCCATGCTGGTTGAGTGTGCCTTGAATTCAACAAAAAAAATCACTGACAGTGTCACCAGCAAAGCACCCCCACAGCATCACACCTTCTCCTCCATCCATTCACCTACTCTGCATCGCACAAAGATAATGCGGTTGGAAGCAAAAATCTCAAATTTGGACTCATCAGACCAAAGGACAGATTTCCACCGGTCTAATGTCCTTTGCTCGTGTTTCTTGGCCCAAGCAAGTCTCTTCTTCTCATTGGCGTCCTTTAGTAGTGGTTTCTTTGCAGCAATTCGACCATGAAGGGCTGATTCATGCAGTCTCCTTTGAACAGTTGATGTTGAGATGTGTCTGTTACTTGAACTCTGTGAAGCATTTATTTGGGCTGCAATTTCTGAGGCTGGTAACTCCAATGAACGTATCCTCTGCAGCAGAGGTAACTCTGGGTCTTCCTTTCCTGTGGCGGACCTCATGAGAGCCAGTTTCATCATAGCGCTTAATGGTTTTTGCGACTGCAGTTGAAGAAACTTTCAAATTTCAAAAAATGTTCAGGATTTACTGACCTTCATGTCTTAAAGCAATGATGGACTGTCGTTTCTCTTGCTTATTTGAGCTGTTCTTGCCATAATATGGATTGGCTCAAACACATTAATAAGAAGGAAATAAATTCCACCAATTCACTTTTAACATGGCACACCTGTTAATTGAAATGCATTCCAGGTGACTACCTCATGAAGATGTTTGAGAGAATGCCAAGAGTGTGCAAAGCTGTCATCAAGGCAAAAGGGTGGCTATTTGAAGAATCTCAAATATAAAATATATTTAGATTTGTTGAACACTTTTTGGTTACTACATGATTCCATATGTGCTATTTCATAGTTTTGATGTCTTCAATATTATTCTACAGTGTAGAAAATAGTAAAAGTAAAGAAAAACCCTGGAATGAGTAGGTGTGTCCAAACTTTTGACTGGTACTGTTTGTAATGCAGTTCATGTAATTATACGTAGATATGTGTAGATTAGATCATATCATCAAATTATAATAGACAATCATTTTGCATGTACAGTCAATGGGAAGGCCTAATGTATATTGCAGCCCCTCCCCTCGAAACCTCGCTGGAGCTCATGCTTAATTCAGCTTAACTCCCAGCTACAACATAACTTTAGTTCAACAATGAAATATTAAGCTATTTCTCTATTCTGTCTTCATCTATTTTTCTCTCTCTTCCCTTCTCCCCCTTTCTCTCTATCACTGTGACATTTATTGAATTCACTCTCTTCGTCGGAATGAAGTATCTTACTGTGCTTGTGTTGTTTGTATTTTTGTGTGGGACTAGGGTATGGTGATGCCACAGAGGACAGAGTGCTCAGGGCTGTGAGTAATGGGTTTTTCTTTAACCTTGTGTATGGTGAGTGGACATACTAGTGATCTGGCTCTCTGAGCAGCCCATGTCCAGTCAGACCACTGACAATGCAGAAGTAGTTACAACGCCTCTGAGGCTCAGACAATCGGATGACAGTATTCATGGTGAGATAACAGACCTATGTTCAGGTATTTGTGTTAATGTGTGTTAATGTTCCAGTGGCGTTAAAGACTTGTAAGGGTGAAAATTTGTTCCTGTCTTTGTGTGTGAGGTTGGAGAGGGACCTGATGTGTGTGTGTGTGTCACAGGTGGCTGGTGTCAACTTAATTTGGGAGGATGGGCTCATCGTAATGGCTGCAATGGTATAAATGGAATGGCATCAAATACATCAAACACATGGTTTACATGTGTTTTATACCACTCCATTCACTTGATTCCAGCCATTATAATGAGCCGTCCTCCCCTCAGCAGCCTCCTGTGGTGTGCATGTGCGCGTTAGTTTGTGTGTGAAGACACACTACTCTCACACATCCTGCTCTGTAACACTGGCAAACTCATGTGAAGCCCGAGAGAGATGCACCAAAAGAAAACAAATGAATAATTTATTTACTTTCTGGATGCACTGTGAAAATATGTGAACGTCAGAAGAAATATGTGAACAAATTTCTCTCCCTAAAGCGAAACCAGCACAGGGTTTCTCCCTAACTAACCTTGTTCATGCTCGCCATGAGGATTCAATTCAAGTTCATTAAAAGATCAAAACATCAAAACAATGTAGTCTAAATTGGAATTACTAATGACTGGACTCATGCTATTACTGTAATGATTGCTATTGAACTAATCTAAAGGAATACAGTCTGTTCTGAATACTCATCATCAGTCATACAAGAGCTGGATGGCAAATTATGGGATGAGACCAGTAGGGAATCTAGCAGTTCCCCTGTTTCCATGGAGACTGCTATTTCTCTGATCAGAGTACCTCATATCAGGACACCTATGCCTGTCAACGCTGGTCTCACCTTTAACGACACAGGTCACAAACTCTGATGACACGTCAAAGACATACTCTGTCTCTAAATTGCAAGTCTGTGTAGTTTTGATGCTAGATAGATGCACATACAGGACACAGTGGATAACAAACAGACAAATTATTACCATAGAGACCATTATTTATGAGGTAGGATGTGTAATTCTTGGATCATAGGTGCTTTGTATGCACCTAGGCCTACATGTACACAGCAAATTGGCCAGTGTTGATTTTTCAGTGTTACATTTATAGTGTTGATTGAGGAGTTAAATTCCCTCTGTAAGAGTGAAATTAACAGTCAGTGGTGTAAAATAACTCCCAGTGTTGGTATTAATAACCAGAGTTATTGTTTTACACTGTGGAGTGTGATAACAGTCCCATCAAAACCACAGTCATCATTATCATATTTCCCAGTATGCTCTACTGCATGTTGATTTTGTACAATTGTTTTTAATATCTGTGTTTTGCATGTACATTGATTAATCTTATGCTACACAAAGATAAATGACACATTTCTCTAAACTAATCCAATCAGTTAGTTAGATTTATTGAGCCCATTACTGAAATGGTTGTTCCAGTTTAAATGGTTTAGGTAGTCTCCTTTATCAATTTCCATGATCCTGAATGTCATTCTGAATGTTGTGGGTGAATAAGAATTCCAATTGTTGGATGTCCTAACTCTGTCTTGATTCCAATAAGAATTACACATCACTTTGCAAGCTAGCATAATGTGACTTGTAGCCCTGATGTGGCCTGTAAACCAGGAGTTTCCTAACACTACTGAATTAAGATAAAACTAGGCCATCAAAGTAAGGCCTTATGATATAAAGTGCCTTCAGAAAGTATTCATACCCCTTGAATTCTTCCACATTTTGTTGTGTTACAGCCTGAATTTTTTCTCACCGATCTACAAACAATACCCCATAATGACAAAGTGAAAACATGATTTTAGAAATGTTTGCAAATGTATTGCACATGAAATACAGAAATATCTAATTTACTTAAGTGTTCACATCCTTAAGTCAATACTATGTAGAAGCACCTTTGGTAGTGATTACAGTTGTAAGTTTTTCTGGGTAAGTCTTTAAAAGTGTTCCACACCAGGATTGTGCAACATTTGCCCATTATTCTTTACAAAATTCTACAAGCTGTCAAATTGGTTGTTGACAACCATTTTCAGGTCTTGCCAAAGATTTTCAAGTAGACTCAGCCACTCAGGAACATTCACTGTCTTCTTGGTAAGCAACTCCAGTGTAGATTTGGCCTTGTTTTTTAGGTTATTGTCCTGCTGAAAGTTGAATTAATCTCCCAATGTCTGGTGGATAGCAGAATAAACCAGGTTTTCCTCTATGATTTTGCCTGTGCTTAGCTCCATTCTGTTTATTTTTATACTGGAAAAACTCCCCAGTCCTTAACGATTAAAAGCATACCCATAACATGATGCATCCACCCCTATGCTTGAAAATATGGAGAGTGGTACTCAGTAACGTGTTGTATTGGACTTGTCCACTTTGTATTCAGAACAAAAAGTAAATTTCTTTGCAACATTAAGTATTACTTTAGTGCCTTGTTGCAAACTGGATGCATGTTTTGCAATATTTGTATTCTGTATAGGCTTCCTTCTTTTCACTCTGCCAATTAGGTTAGTATTGTGGAGTAACTACAATGTTGTTGATCCATCCTCAGTTTTCTCCTATCACAGCCATTAAACTCTGTAACGGTTTTAAAGCTACCATTGGCCTCATGGTGAAATGCCTGAGCAGTTTCCTTCCTAACTGAGTTAGGAAGGACGCCTGTATCTTTGTAGTGACTGGGTGTATTAGTACACCATCCAAAGTGTAATTAATAACTTCACCATGCTCAAACGGTTATTCAATGTCTGCTTTTATTTTTTTTACGCATCTACCAATAGGTGCTCTTCTTTGCGAGGCATTGGAAAACCTCCCTGGTCTTTGTGGTTGAGTCTTTGTTTGGAATTCACTGCTCAACTGAGGGACCTTACAGATAATTATATGTGTGAGGTACAGAGATGAGGTAGTCATTCAAAAATCATGTTAAACACAATTATTGCACACAGAGTCCATGCAACTTATTATGTGACTTGTTAAGCACATTTTTAATGGTTAACTTTTTTTACAGTGCTTTCGGAAAGTATTCAGACCCCTTGACTTTTTCCACATTTTGTTACGTTACAGCCTTATTCTTAAATGGACAAAATAGTTTTTTTCCTTCATCAATCTACACACAATACCCCGTAATGATAAAGCAAAAACAGGAGGCCACTGTGTTTGTGGGGACCTTTAATGCAGGTAGAAACATCTCAGGGATGATCAACTGAAACAGGATGCACCTGAGCTCAATTTCGAGACTCATAGCAAAGGGTTTGAATACTTATGTAAACAAGGTATTTCTGTAACATAACAAAATGTGGTAAAAGGGAAGGGGTCTGAATACTTTCCAAATGCACTGTAGGCTTGACATATTAAAGGGGTTGAATACTTATTGACTCAAGACGTTTCAGCTTTCAATTGTAATTCATTTGTAAACATTTCTGAAAACATAATTCAACTTTGACGTTATGGGGTATCGTGTGTATGCTAGCGTCCAAAAATGTAAATTTAATCAATTTTCAATTCAGGCTGTAACACAACGAAATGTGGAAAATATCAAGGGGTGTGAATACTTTCTGAAGGCATCACAATGTATACTGTAGATTTTCATAGTTTGATAACATTTGCCTAGCAACTCAATTGTTGAACGCCACAGCCTTTTTAAAGGGAATAATTCAACAACCATGTCTGTGTCACTAACAAATACTCTCATGGGTGGTAACTCTACAATTCACTCAAAAAGAAAAGGCACCCCAGGAAATATTGCAATGAGGTTTACACTACACAGCATTTCATTATATTTCACTCCACTGTAGAGTGAAATTGTGTGATTTTTTTCACCCCACAGTGTGTGAGTGCTTGTTTTGGATATATTGGGTGGGAGACATTATAAGGACTTGGCCCTATGGCAGGAGTAGCCTACATTCCATCACATCACTATCTAATCTGTGACTGAATTGTTATGGGTCCACAGCCATCCACTAAATCCTTTTGTTTTTTTCCCTTTAAAAACACAGAGATTACTACTCAAAGCTGTCTATCGTTTACATTTACACCACAACTTATTTTTAAGGGTTAGGCAGGGTTAGGCAGATATATTGGAGTGTTTTCAATAGGGATATTCAGCTGTATTTTCATCATGGTTTATTTATAGTGTAAACACTGCCAAACAGTGCTCAGGTATACTATGCCAAACCAAAATATTTGGGCAGCCCCTCTTGATTTCAAGTTAGCTCTAGCTGAAGTGCTGAATCCCATATATGTTGTAAACTGGTTATAGGAATCATAAGGCTTTGTGTTTATTCTCAGCTCATAGGATTAATCTATGGCCCTGTATATTTTGGAGAGAGAAATTGAAAAGCAAAAACACATGCTGTTAAATAAATCTCAAGACTATTATTATTGGTATCATAAAATTCAAGACCTAATATTTCATTCAATAAAAAGTGGCATGTAATATCCCATGCCCATACCAAGTGTATGCTCTATCCGATTTACTGCATGTGAATACATTTGGAAATTGTAAAATTAATCGATTTAGTCACGCCTTTTGGCCAATTGGAGTGGGTCGGTGTCAGTCCTTACTGGGTGAATTGTAGAAAGTAGCCCGTGGGGCGTGGTTTCTGCTTGGGGGTGGGATTGTGTGGCATGCTAGTTAGTCTTTCAAATGACAGGGAATACGAAATTACAGCGCTCAAAGGGAATTTCTTCCAACCAGGAAATGACATACAAGGAATACACCTAGGGAATATTCAAAAAATATTGATTTAAAACTGAATTTGCAGAAGAAGGACGATTCGAAGCCGTTGAAGAACAGCAACTGATCCTTTTGACTAAGCTATTGATCAGAAACACATCTGAAATGTGAGGTTATTCTCGCGGTGTGGGTTTATCAATATATTTGTGCCCGAACAACGCTTTGTGTAGGCTATGAACAACACTCAATTCTCTGATCAACGATAATAGACGTTTTGGATACTTTTATAAACAATTAAAATACAAAAAGTAGGCTACTGTGGTTAATTTGCGGTGGATTCGGTCCATTGACGAATTCGCTCGGAAGTCCATCCTATGGCACGTTAATATTGTATTATGTTCTGCCGCTAGAGCGCCCGCCCATCGACTCCGAGTGTTTTTTTGTTGTTGTAGCGAAGCAGTGAAAGGAGATTGACTTTACTGAACCAGCGTGCGTTTGGATAGCGCTATCTCCCCGGAGGAAGAGGACGCCCATGGAAATTAAGTATTTTATGTACATTCTCAGCAGAAGGACTTTACGTATTTATTTGACATATTGATCCGAAAAAATCTTGGTGTTGGCAAAATTCTAAATAGCGCACTAACAAAGCAAGACATCCACACACGCTGGACTTTCCCTGCTGAGGTGGTTTGGCTTTCTACAGCGAAGGGCCTCCGCAGTCTCTCTGTCCGATGCGTAGGAAAGGAAGAAGGGTCAGGGTAGGCGTCTTTTATGGGTGCATATCGTCATTGACAATAGGATAGATACAGAGAAACGACACCCGAGTCTACCAAGCCCCGCATCTCAGAGCAGGATACGGGCAGTAGGCGACTTCGCTATAGCGGAGGGGATCTCAGTCTCAAGTCAACCCAGCAGGTTCGATCCCCGGGGGGCACCAGACCTACCCGTTCGTCGCCCGCACAGGTGGTCTGCCATAGATCCCAAAATTTCTGCCTCAAAACAGACGGAAGTTTTGCCTCGCCAAACGGATTATAGGAACGGTGTCTGAGGGGAGAGAAAGAAGGAAGACAATGGGCATCCGCACGCTCCTTACTGCTTGTGCGCTGCTTGGTAAGTCACGCCTGTACCTATTGCTTAGATTGGACACATAGTCATCTTTCTCTTCTCTATTTAATTACATGAGATAACAAATAAGAACCCCGAATGTTATTCAATTGTTACCATGCACTTTCAAAAAAAGATAGCTCAGATGTGCGAGTGCCTTTTTAGAATTGTGTCTATTTAATTAAGAAGAACAGTTCGTCCCCAGACTCTGACACCTGAGTCATAGCACACCTGCATGCCAAGACATCTGCATGATGACACACCTGAATGACAAATCCAAACTCTGAGTGTATGTAGGTGTGAGAGTGTGTGTTTGCCAATCCCACCTCAGTAGGAGTCACTAGTCTAGGGAGGGGGCATTGTCTTAGTCACTACCAATGATGTATATAAATCCATCATTGCTCACTACTCACTTACAGAGATGCCTTTGGGACAGCTGTGTCTGCGTGTTTATCCGTTTGTGTTTCACAGCTCTATTATAGCTGTGAACAAGTTATTGTTTTTCTATCATAGTGTGTGTGGAGGGGGGAGAACTAGCTTCATGTGATATTTGGGTGTAAGTCTCAGATTAACCCCGCAGACTCAAGCTCCTCTTTCTCTGGATGAGTTGGATAACAGTGACCACATCCCCTTATTAGTGCCTGTAGTCAATACACACAGACACTTTACATTTTTCACTTTATATAGCACCTTGGGACGCTCGACTATTCTCTCTCTGTCATGCACATTACATACACTTTCACTGACACATATAGCATAGCCTACCCAGTACACACACCAGATGGCTGCTCTGTTCCTGGATGGGAGGCATGTTATTGCTGTGGGGGGATGGATCCCTGCCATTGGGTTAGATTAACAGTCTTCTTGTTAGTTCACTTGCCCTTTCAGCTGGTCAACTTCATGTAGGAGATATTGATTGATTGATACATTTGAATAATTTTAAGGTGAAAGGTGAAATTAAGGTGTAGAATGAAATACAATACATCATAGAAATGCTATGGTTTTCCTATAGAGATGGACAGCAGAAAAACAGAGTACAATATGTTGACTGTCTAATTTTCTACTTTACAGAAAGCTCTTACACATGGTGGTAATGTAGGGTGCTGTGTAAATGATGCGTGTATTACCCTGTAGTCGTGGCAGAGAGAGAGAGCTCTGAATCCCTGAACCGTTCTGGTTTATATAACTAATAGAAAGTCTAATGTGTTGTTCAGCAGGAGGCTGGCTGGTTAAACAGTAATGGAGAGATGCTTCAGTTGTCTATACTGGCTCAACTGACTGCAGAATAGTTAGTATAGGCTCTCTATGACTGTTTGCTGCCAAAGCCTCTGTATGCACTGATCTCAGGCCAGTTTCACTGTGTAGTTTAAATCCACCAGTTGAGTCTCATGGAAACCAATAGTTATGAGGCAGTCTAACATGCAAATGTAAGTCTAGCTGACTCGTCCCTGCTAGTGCAGTATCCTAATTGCTGTCAGTTATTAATTTTACTGGCATTGAATTCACTCAACTTTGTCAATATTGTTAATGGAAGGCCAGTCTAAATGGTGTTTCCTTCTGACTATCCAATGCTCCCCACAGAATGACAGCTGTGTGTCACAAACACACACCCACACACACTTTTAGAATGAGAGGAATTTTACCTCTTGGTCAAGGAAGAGTCAGCATTGTTTAAACATTGCTGTGCGTTTGAGTGGATCTGTCGTGTCTTTGTGGATGTTACTCTGATGCTAAAACTAAATTATTGGTGGTATATGACACGCTTTAGGCTTCTAACATATATTCCAGCTGTTTGGCCAGCAGATGACCTGGGTTTGTGTATCTATGTGCGAGTGCCTATATATATACAGAGCAAGCATGTCTAGACAGTGCTCATAATGCAATCGCTCACCCTGTCCCTGGCTGTACATCTGTGTGCATTCTACAGAGGCTTGGCTGGGAAGCGTGTTTCTCCTTTGTGTGCATGTTTTTAGGATATTCCCGGTTTGTAAAGGTTTTTGACTTTGCTTTTATGTTTTATTTTGCTAATATGTGACTCATTTCAGGAAACTAGATGTATGTCACACATCTCTACTTCACAGGAGAAGACTTTGAATGTAAACATGATTCTTAGGGGGAAAAAATCAATATGCATTTTTTTTGGGCAGAAATGCCATCTGGACCATGTGAACTGTCATGTGCCTTATTAACAAACGTGTATGCCATCTGTAAATATGAGTAAAATCGTTAAATTACAAACCTAGTTGGTTTAGCCACGGAAAAAGACAGGAACTTTCTTACTAGTCAGGATTGGCTGACATAATGGATGGGCTGGACATGCTGAGAGATGAGTTCGGATTGTTTGCCATGTCGCATGCTTCTGTCTATAACATGAGCTGCTTAGTATGTAGGCTTTAAAAAACATGTATAATGAAGAACTGCACAAGTGTTGCTCCTCCTCTCCACTTTCTGGAAGACAATCCTGACATGCTGACTCTCTCTGACTGAAAATGAATCCGACAATGAGGAAATCCCTGATTTTAGGTAAAAACATTGTAATTGAACCAAACATTGTAGAGTCTTCTGATGACATTGACGGGGAAGCCAACAGTGTTGTTGTCACAGAAGAAGTGGACCGAGTTTAGAAATTAGTTGAATGCCGGTGGATGATAGCCAAGGAGAGGGCAACCGTGACAGAGAGGGACATGTGTTCATCCCTGTATACGGGTAAGATAGTCTAGCTAGCATTTTCAGATATTATATATTTGTAATTTTGTCAAAGTCATTTTCATTGCCAGTTAAAGTGTACTGTTAAAGAACTAATGTTAGTTGGCTGGCTCGCTAGCTAACGTTATGTGTATGATCTGTGTAGTAATAATATTCATATCTCAGAAATCCATTTGCATTGCTAGTTATAGCCTAATGTTAGTTAGCGAGCTAACATTGAACCTAGTTGATTATCTTTAGCTACTTGCAGATTCATGCATGGTGGCCAGCTATGACAATCTGTTTGTATTGCTAGTAGTATGGGAACTGGGAACTGGGAAATCGCCGACTTCAGTGCAAACATGACAACTGGGAACTCGTTTTGAACGGTCATCCAACTCGGAATTCCAACTCGGGAACGCGGGCCTCTTTCTAGAGCCCCAACTTTATGACCTGAAGATCACTGATATCATGATTTGACCTTGTATTATTCCAAGTTCCCAGTTGTCTTGAAAGCACCATTAGGTTAATTGTTTAGCTTGCTAGCTGCATGTCTAAACAAACGACTCCACTTCACCAGATGATTACATGACCCATCAAGTTAGCCAGGTGTGGGTAAGAATCATCTAATAATTATAAAATATTAATCTGGAAACATTCTATTTTTGATATTGCTACTGTGCAAAAATGCAAGTCACCATTTCACTGTACCATTTACATCTTCTGTATCCTGGGCATGTGACAAACTTTGATTAGGATATAGGACTCGATAAAGTGTTTTTTTTATCAGGGGTTTTTCCTTATTGGAGGCTACTACTTTAACCACTTTTAGTTTAGAAATCTTAGGTTGTTTACTACACTAACTTACTCTCTCTGTTTAGCACATGGCCTCACATGTGAATCCTTAACGTGTGGGTGGGGCTAAGGCTTATGAAGGTGTTAACTATGCTGAATAGGTGTAGATAAGAAGAGCTCTCCAGTAGGTGTCCCGAAATATTCAAGGGCCATTTTCTCAAAAGTGAGGTTACAAGTTTATCAACTTTCAAAGCAGAATTACTTTTCCATTGTTCCTCAACTGCATTGTATGATATACCATTTTGTAGTCTCTACTTTTATCCAATGTAAATCTGGAGGCTTTTCTGTGTGTGTGTGTTTGTGTGTTCTGAAAGTGTGTTTGTAGTGTACCCATAACATCATGCTACTTCATCACATTGTTTCCCTCTATCTGGCTTGTTTACCTGACAACAGCAAGACCACTACAAACGTCATTCACTTACTGTAGCCCACCTGCTTCTCTTTCAACTCCTCATGAATATTCAGAGATACAAGTCATTGATAGGTTGTTGTCCGCTCAGCCCAACGTTTTGATTGGTGAAGGATCAGTAGACCAGAAAGATCAAATGAGTCTGGACATCAGACCCAGACCTGCCTCAGTAAGTACTTGGGTAGTTTGTTTCCTTTGATGGTAAGTCTTTAGAGAACAGTGTGTACGCAGCCAGAGCAGGAGTCAATTTTACAGTTGCCCTCAGGGCTAGAGAGGACCCTGTAATGCTGAGTTAACACAAAGGTAGGGACATTCACACCTAACTATCACCGCTGCTAACTACCGCCTCAACACACACTCCTCTCACACTGGAGGGTTTTAACAGTCAATTTTACTAAAGCACTGCGACCTACTGTTACACTCAGTAAAAACCTGGTGCTGCTCTCTCAACATAGTTTAGGATACATTCTCTGGACATTAAAGATAAATTGGAAAATGGCCTGCTTATTTTTAATCTCCTTCCTGCTTAAATGAATCCGGTGCCTGTCTGCAGCATCTGGTTTGTGTCTGGATGGAGTAACTCTGTAGTGTCTGCCTTGTTTCTTTCTGTAGTGGTGAACTCTCTTTGACCTCAGAGCTGATCACCAGAGTTCCGACAGCTGTTGATGATTTTACAGTTGTGATTGCAGGCCTAAATCATTTACAGTGCACATTTTTTTTGTGGGTTTTTGTGTGTCTTTATGTCTGAGGTACCTTCTCTCAGATAAGATAAAAGGCAGTTTAACTGGTCTGTTGGGTTTGGGTGGTTATTTTCTTGACATCCCACCCCCTCTTCACTTTAAATACCACCATAAACTACCATCCACTTTGAATACCTCCCCCTTTTTAAATATTTTATTTTACCTTTATTTAACTAGGCAAGTCAGTAAAGAACAAATTCTTATTTTCAACGCCAGCCTAGGAACAGTGGGTTAACTACCTTGTTCAGGGGCAGAACGACAAACTTTTACCTTGTCAGCTCAGGGATTCGATCTTGCGACCTTTCGGTTACAAGTCCAATGCTCTAACCACTAGGCTACCTGCCGCCCCTTCTCCCCTCCCTGGTTTAGAAGGGTGAGTAGGATGAGGTTGTCCCCTAGACACTGGTCCAAAATCAGTTTTGCCTAATGGTTAGGATTTATAGGGGGTAAGCTGATATTAGATATGTGCCTAGGTGCAACTTCTACTCAGAGCTCTGTTAGATAACAGGGTAGCCCAGATTCCACTCCTCCAGATCCACCCACAATACTTGGGTTTACATACCCAGAATCCTCGCTGGATTCTCTGCCCAAACACAGCCTCAGTGGGATGCGTATGAGACGCAGGGTTACTATGGAGACAGCTCCCCTGCTGCACAGCACATCCACAGACTCTGTGACACACACACACTTACATAACAATGCACACCACCCCACACACCTCCCTATAGTGTCACCCCCCCCCCCCCCCCCCCCTGTCTTACACACACACACCCCCATGGCTGTTTTTTTAGATTGAAAACAAAAGGTGAATAGGATACAGTCAGCATGGGTCTGAGCTAAGATAACCCACAGGGACATTGGAGGCATCTGATCTGATTCTCAAATCAAATCCCTGTAACTCAAGAGGAAAACACTGTGTGTGTGTTCGTGAGAGAGACCGAGAGAAACTGTGTGTGAGAGACTGTCTTTGTGTACGAGCTTGTACGTGTGTGTGGCTTTGCTTCACTCGCATCCTGAATGCCAAATTGACTGACAATGGTAGAGAAGTCTGTTTGAAGAGTCTAATTATTAGTTAATTAGTTTCCTTTCCAATCTGTGGCTTAATACACAAACGGGGAGAGATGGAGAGCAAGCTGTCATACAGAGCTATTAACGTGTGGGTTTGGATAATTATAGAAGACTGGAAGTTGGATTTATAGTGTTACATTAACTTGAGCAGCTGTCTGGAGTTTGTACCTACACGTGTTAGGAGTGTGTGTGTGTTCCTGGATTGCAGATGTGTGTCTCATTTCAAGGAAAGGTGTTTGTAAAACCTTAAACTGTTTTTGTTGATGATGTTCTGTGTTTGTGAATGTATGGGGATAGTTCTATGTCCATCCCTTTGTCGTGCTGTTGTGTTGTTGGCTGGTCTGATAGGGTTTAGGGCCCTGGGGAGCAGAGAGGGCTTTTGCACAGGGAAGCAGGTGGCTATATGGAGTTAATGGACTGTGGGAAGGGGGGCAGAGGGCGACACTTCAGATGGGACAGGACAGGGGGCAGAGTACGGTCTCTGTGTGTGAGGGAGTGTGAGACACTGGCTGTGTGCTACAGTAGGTTTTTTATATGGATGAGTGAGTTGGTCACAAACACTAAATTTTTAACCATGTCCATTATGGACAGAGGCGAGAGAGGAGCTGGGCAACTTTAGCCTTCCTCACCATCAACTTCAATTATGAATGAATTATGGGTCGGGATGGGTAGAGACACACTCAGAGAGGTAGTTACCCCCTGGTGTTCTTGGCCTGGTCTCAGCAGCTGTGATGGGCGGGCACACAGATGGGGTCATGCGTATGGTGGCCCAGGAGGGCCATGAATTAGAGCTAGTTGACATGAAGAGACCAGGACCTTACATGACACTGAACTAACATGAGAGGAGACTCCCCAAAGTGTAAGAATGAGCCAGCTCTGCCTCTGCCTCTGTGTGACTGACTGAGCAGTGCTTGATGTTCTTTGTACACTCAGGCTGCGGTCTCTGTTCTTGCTCAGAGGTTGGACCTTAGCCACAACACAACTGCTTAACAAAACTCACCTTCTGAGCCTTTCTCTCCCTCTCTCTATACCCATCTGCGCCCCCATGTTGAGATGAGGTAATAGCTGACATGATGGTTTGGTCTATCTCTCTCTTAGCCTGGCCTTGTTGGTGGCTGCAGGGCTAATTTTGACCTGAGAGAAGCAGGGAGAGGGAAGGACTGAGGATTGCTTAAGGGACGGAAATTACTGAGTTGAAACACAAATGCCCTTTTCCCCTCAGTCTCTTTCCAGCCATTTCTCTTTCTGCCTTTATATTTTTTCTCCTTTTGCTCTATTTCTTTCTCATTTTCCCTCTCTCTCCTCCTCTCGCTCCGTCTCCTGTCTGTTCCCTCTTTCCCCTCCTCCCTCTCCATTAGTCAGTGGTTAGGGCTGGTGGTCAGTCATCACAGTGCTCTGCCGGCCTGTCTTTTAACTGGTGTGTGATGGTGGGTAAATTACACAGAGGATGTGCTGCTGGACTACTCTGCTGTGTGCCTTGAGTGCTTTGAAGCTGCCTGTAAAAACACCCTCTCAGCCCCACACTGTCTACTGACTGACTGTCTACTGACTGACTGTCTACTGACTGACTGTCTACTGACTGACTGTCTACTGACTGACTGTCTACTGACTGACTGTCTACTGACTGACTGTCTACTGACTGACTGTCTACTGACTGGGCCGAGGAAGGCTGAGGGCAGAGATGGAGTCTGTTGCATTGTGATTGTTTGACCTCATAAACCCACAGAATGCCCATGTACAGTGTTGCCATAACTAAAGCCTGTCTCTCTTCCACATCTTTGAAAAGAGATGTCAATTAGGATAGGATTTTGAGAGGGGTAAAGTGGTAAGAAAAAAACATTTTTTTCTTCTTACGGGCAGGTGGGACGGTAGCATCCAATTACTCTTATCTAGAGTGACTTACAGTAGTGAGCACATACAGTTTCATATTGGTCCCCTGTGGGAATCCAACCCACAACCCTGGCATAGCAAGCGCCATGCTCTGCCAACTGAGCCACACAGGACCAGTTCATTTCGGAGTCCTATAAAGGCTAAAGATGAGATCTCTCCCTTACTCTGACTCATACTGTATGTAGTGTGTGTCTGTCTGTTATACTGGCTCTGAGAGAGAGGTCTGGCTGTCTGTTATACTGGCTCTGAGAGAGAGGTCTGGCTGTCTGTTATACTGGCTCTGAGAGAGAGGTCTGGCTGTCTGTTATACTGGCTCTGAGAGAGAGGTCTGGCTGTCTGTTATACTGGCTCTGAGAGAGAGGTTTGGCTGTCTGTTATACTGGCTCTGAGAGAGAGGTCTGGCTGTCTGTTATACTGGCTCTGAGAGAGAGGTCTGGCTGTCTGTTATACTGGCTCTGAGAGAGAGGTCTGGCTGTCTGTTATACTGGCTCTGAGAGAGAGGTCTGTCTACATTACAGCTTCTCACAGAATAACACTGGTGAAAGGATCCCATCTATAATAAAATAGATGTAATGTAAGAGCAGCATTAATATGAATCCAGGCCCATATTAATGTAATATGTAGAGAAATAGGCTTTACATCTGCAGTGCTCTGAAATGAATTGATGGCTAACATGGTCCATTTCTTTCAAATGAAAATTAGAATTTTCTGTCTGTCTGTCTGTGTCTGTCTGTCGTAATGGGTGTTAATAAAGGGGCATGATGTTAAGGGATTCCATAGGGAGAGATTTAACCCGAGTCTAGAGCGGGAAAACACACACACACAGTGAAATATACTCATTGTGTTTGTGTGCCTCCGGCATGTAGCACCGGTTTGTGTCAAGAACTGCAACGTTGTTGGATTTTTCGCACTCAACAGTTTCCCATGTGTATCAAGAATGGTCCACCACCCAAAGGACATCCAGCCGACTTGACAACTGTGGGAAGCATTGGAATCAACATGCTATCGACACCCTGTAGAGTCCATACCAAGACGAATTTGGGCTGTTCCAAATGTTTGGTATACTCAGTGTAGGTCTACAATTGTCTTTCTCAAAAAAATTTACTCACTCAAGTAATCGAATACTAATAAAGATATTATATTCCCATCCGTAAGGCTGAGCCCATTTATTTATTTATTTAATCTATATTCATAATCTATCCCCTTTTCAGTGCCTCCAGTTGCCTTACCGCCACACTTCTTACCCCTCAAAGTAGTGTGTTTGGTGGAGGAGTTGAGACAGGACTGGGATTGTGTCCTCCTCTACTCTGTAGTATGGCCCATATGGAGGAGCCAGCTGTGTGTGTGACAGAAATAGATCCACCTGGGCATTGGACCAGCCAGGCAGCGTTGGCATGTGCAGCGCTCAGCCCTTAGCATCCTGGGTATAATGAAGGGGGGAGGGGGGGGGAGAGGTAACAGGACTGTCTTATGTCTCCACTGATGCCAGCAGGATGACAAAAGATGGATGGCTTCAAATATGATAAGCTGTACCGTGTGTTTGTGTGCAACTCCCACCTTAGCAGGTGTGTGTAATTATCCTGTGAGGGTTGGAGTAAGCTGGTGGTGTGAGTGCTAACAGTACAGTGCTGTGAGATGATGCTGTTTTCCAGCCACAAATGATTGGATTAGTGTTTACCCCCCTTCCACTTAGCATAATCCTCTTTACAGCTTCCTCTTTTGTGTGTGTGTGTGTGTGTGTGTGTGTGTGTGTGTGTGTGTGTGTGTGTGTGTGTGTGTGTGTGTGTGTGTGTGTGTGTGTGTGTGCATAAGTTGTTGTTCATGCCCAAAGCTTCCAAGTCCATTCCTCTATGACCCGCGCTGAACAGCAGTTTAAAACGGCTCTGAGGTCAGATTGAATCTTTTTAGTGACATTGACTGCCTGCCTTTGCCTGACCCGAGGGGCTGAGGTGGCGACGGTGTTACAGTGAGAGACTGACAGTGGGCTGTTGGTGGTAGAGAAAGCGCTATAAAGGGCTTGTAAATGAACGCTACCAGTCCCAGGGGCAGCGAGTGATAAAGGCAGTGCAGCCAGAGGTGAAGAGGCAGCCAGATGGAGGGTACAGAGGGATTAGTTTGTAGGGATAGAGTGATCAGTTAGAGGTCTGGAGGGGTTGGCATGTAGTTGTCAGCCTCTCAAAACAGCCTGCAGAGTGCTGTGTTGCTTTGAAGTCTCACAGAGCCTCTTAAATCCTGCCTGAAAAGATGCAGAGAACCGCGAGGCACGGAGGAGAGACAGGAATTTACTCAGAGAGAGAGGAAGGGAAGCTGGAGAGAAACTGGAGGGAGCGAGAAAGCGTAGAGGGGGAGAGGCTGGGTGTATGAGGAGAGGGAGAGTGATGAGAGAGAGAGAGACGGGAGAAGGAGAGAGAGCCTGACAGAAACGGAGAGTGAGAGGTGGGGGAGGTGAATAATGGTTTCAGTGCTCATACAATATGAGCAGTAGCAGCCTAATCATGTGGTGAGTAATGTATTGTTGGCAGTAATACTGGACCAGGGCAGCAGTAACATGAGCATCAGGGAATACAGCACCGTGACTCTGAGCTCTATGTGGTCAGACTGAATGGCGCCCTGGTTACTAATGGTCTGGTATTATGTTAATATCTTCTCTTACTGACAAGACAACAGAACCACAGAGAGTGGACGAGAGAGGACAGAAAGAGAGTGGACAAGAGAGGACAGAAAGAGTGGATGAATTATGACAGAAATTGAGTAGAAGAGAGACTACAGAAAGAGAGAGGAAGGGAACTGATAAATGTAATAAATGATAAACGATGACAACCTCCAAATATCAAACCAGTGAGGTATTCCACACATTAAATATCACACATTTAGTGCAGATAAAAACATCAGTATTTTGGCAAGATTGCTATTTTCCTGGAGGCCTCTCTCTTCTCTTCTCTTCTCTTTATCCCCCTGAGACGTTTTGGTGTGTTTAACTGTCCTGCCTGTGAGTTCATGGCCAGTTCTATCTTATTGTGGTCCATTGGAGAAGTGAAGCCTCGGAGTGATTCGTTTTTATATTTTTTTTGTTCTGAATCGCTGTTCTTATTGAATTGAAATCCCTTTCAACTGAGGCAGCCAAAAACAAATCAGAGATTTGTAACGCTTTTATGAGCTCATGAGCAAAATGTGCCTCAAAATGGGAAAAAAAATACAAAGGACCACAAAACAAAACCAAGAAGGATCGAAATAATATGAGGAAAAACACAATCTTACTCTCACACTATAGCGCGCGCACACACGTTTTCTCTCGTTTTGTCGACTCGCTGAGCACAGTCTGCATGCATTTGTTCATTTTTCAACAAGATAATCTTTTCTGCACGCATGCGCAGACACACACCTGATCACCGACAACTATGAGGGAGGTCAGAGACCTGGTCAGAGACCTGGCAGTGTGGTACCAGGACAACAACCTCTCCCTCAATGTGAGCAAGACAAAGGAGCTGATCGTGGACTACAGGAAAAGGAGGGCCGAACAGGCCCCCATCAACATCAACAGGGCTGTAGTGGAGTGGGTTGAGAGTTTCAAGTTCCTTGGTGTCCACATCACCAACAAACTATCATGGTTCAAACACGCCAATAAAGTCGTGACGAGGCACGACAACACCTTTTGCCCCTCAGGAGACTGAAAAGATTTGTCATGGGTCCCCAGATCCTCAAAGTTCTACCGCTGCACCATCGAGAGCATCACCGCCTGGTATGGCAACTGCTCGCCATCCGACCGTAAGGCACTACAGAGGGTAGTGCGTACGGCCCAGTACATCACTGGGGCCAAGCTTCCTGCCATCCAGGACCTATATACTAGGCAGTGTCAGAGGAAGGCCTAAAAAATGGTTAAAGACTCCAGTCACCCAAGTCATAGACTGTTCTCTCTGCTACCGCACGGCAAGCAGTACCGGAGCGCCAAAAGGATCCTTAACAGGTTCTACCCCCAAGCCATAAGACTGCTGAACAATTGATCAAATGGCCACCTGGACTATTTACATAGACACCCCCCCCCCCCCCCCCCCCACACACCCTTTGTTTTTACACTGCTGCTACTCGCTGTTTATTATCTATCCATAGTCACTTTAGCCCTACCTACATGAACAAATTACCTCAACTAACCTGTACCCCCGCACATTGACTCGGTACCGGTACCCTCTGTATATAGCCTCGTAATTGTTATTTTAGTGTGTTTTATTTAATAAAGATTTTCTTAACTATTTCTTCAACTGCATTGTTGGTTCAGGGCTTGTAAGTAAGCATTTCGCTGTAAGGTCTTCACCTGTTGTATACGGCGCGTGTGACAAATAATAAAAAGTAACACAAAATAACAATAATGAGGCTATATACAGGGGTACAAATCTGATTTTGACACACACACACACACAGTCAGTCATAACAGTGAATGAAAAATGGAGAATGGGAGAGAAAGTTACTGCGAGAGAGTGATCAACGAGGAAGAGAGGATGTTGGAAGTTTAAATCTGTTGAAATATTAACGTACTTTGTTGTGCCTACAGACACAGCCTCTCTGTGAGGTCTCTGAAAGACACACACACACACACACAGCTGTGTTCTGCAGTTGGTCATGTAGACAGGAAGCAGTGTCTAGTCCCCTTCTGTTTGGGATTGGTGTGTGCCTGCATGCTTTTGCCTGTGCTGCTGTGTATTGTCTGCTCTTCTTTCAAATGTATGTTTTTTTTAATGGAGTCTGTGTGTACTGTGATCTCCCTCAGCTGAAACTGACCACAGGTGTTTCAATTGACATGCATGTCCTCCACCAAGAACTAAAATAACAACCTTGCATGACCCCTGTCCCGTGTGTGGTGCGCATGACCTCCTCTCAGTTTCATGGCTCCTGGTCACAGTATTTTAACAGCCTGACACTGACCTCATATTTCATAATTCCCCACGGTCTCTCTCTCTGTAGTGTGTGTGTGTGTGTGTGTGACACTACAGGGCTGTTTCTTCAGGACACTGAGTGGACATGTCATGTTGACTCTGTTCCTCTTGGGAGAGTGCTGAAGCTAAAGCTCACAGGATGCTAAATGTTTTAACAGCAGTTTTGTAACCAATGTTCTTTGCGTCTCTCCCTCTCTCCCCTTTTCTCTCGTCTCTCCCAGCAGGCGTGAGCGTGGCACAGAGGGTAGTGACCGTTCAGAGCGGACCGCTGGTACGGACGGAGGGCAGTCACGTGACCATCTGGTGCAACGTGACTGGCTACAAGGAGGGTGTGGCGCAGGACTTTGAGTGGTCCATGTACCTGACCTCGGTGCCTGACCGCGAGATCCGCATCGTGAGCACGGCCCAGTCCAACTATGCGTACGCGGTGTACGCCCAGAGGGTCAACAGTAAGGAGATCTGGGTAGAGAGGCTGACCAGGGACTCAGCCCTGCTTCACATCACCAAGGTCCAGGCCAGAGACCAGGGGCTGTTTGAGTGTTACACCCCCAACACAGACGGACAGTACCTCGGCTCCTACAGTGCCCGCACCAACCTTACCGGTGAGTCCATGTTACAACACAATACACCAAGGCTGTGTCCCAAATGGTACCCTTTTCTCTGTATAGTGTACCACTTTTAAACTGGGCCTACATGGGGCATAATCACTAGCTGTTAGGATGTCTACATATGATACAGTGGTCTCCAACCCTGGTGTTTGAAAGCTACATGGTGTGGATGTTTCTGTTCTAGCCAAGCAACAACACATCTTATTCAACTAATCAATGTCTTGATAGAGGGTAGGTGCGTACATAGAGGGTAGGTGCGTACATAGAGGGTAGGTGCGTACATAGAGGGTAGGTGCGTACATAGAGGGTAGGTGCGTACATAGAGGGTAGATGGGGTAGATGTGTACATACAGGGTAGATGTGTACCTACAGGGTAGATAGAGGGTAGATGAGGGTATATCTGTACATACAGGGTATATGAGGGTATATCTGTACATACAGGGTAGATGAGGGTAGAAACAGGGTAGATGAGGGTATATACAGGGTAGATGAGGGTATATCTGTACATACAGGGTAGATACAGGGTAGATCTGTAGATGAGGGTAGATGCGTACACACAGGGTAGATGAGGGTAGATACGTACATTGCTCAGGGCAGTTAACCCAAGGTGTACACTGTGAGAAGTTATTGCTTTGGCAATGGGGTCATATGGGAGGATAAGCCTAGTCATTGAGAATGTATGTGACTGGATCAGAGATCGGGAGGAAGTGTTCAGTGTGCCACCTGTCTTGGGTCAGGGAAAATCTTGCCCCATCTTTCTCTCACCATCCCCCTCCTCCTTTCCCCCGTGTCTCTGTCACCAGCATCAATTTCTGTGTGACACACAAACACACACATAGAAATCCACTCAAACATTCCCAGAGATCTCAAAGCACAGCTGGTATGGGTGAGAATTCCACTCCCAGGTCAGAATCTGGTTCCTGTCATGTCTTCATCTCTGAGGCTGGTGAACTTGCTCTGAGAGAGAGGTCAGAGTTCACGCCAAGTACTCATGGAGTAACCTATGTTAACCCACAATATGTTAATAAACTCACTGTCAACTGCATTTATTTTCAGCAAACCTGACATGTGTAAATATTTGTATGACCATAGCAAGATTCAACAATTGAGACATAAACTGAACAAGTTCCAGAGACATGTGACGAACAGAAATTGAATAATGTGTCCCTGAACAAAGGGGGGGAGGTCAAAATCAAAAGTAACAGTCAGTATCTGGTGTGGCCACCAGCTGCATTAAGTACTGCAGTGCATCTCCTCCTCATGGACTGCACCAGATTTGCCAGTTCTTGCTGTGAGATGTTACCTGACTCTTCCACTAAGGCACCTGTAAGTTCCCGGACATTTCTGGGGGGAATGGCCCTAGCCCTCACCCTCCGATCCAACAGGCCCCAGACGTGCGCAATGGAATTGAGATCCGGGCTCTTTGCTGGCCATGGCAGAACACTGACATTCCTGTCTTGCAGGAAATCACGCACAGAACGAGCAGTATGGCTGGTGGCATTGTCATGCTGGAGGGTCATGTCAGGATGAGCCTGCAGGAAGGGTACCACATGAGGGAGGAGGATGTCTTCCATGTAACGCACAGAGTTGAGATTGCCTGCAGTGACAACAAGCTCAGTACGATGATGCTGTGACACACCGCCCCAGATCATGACGGACCCTCCACCTTCAAATCGATCCCACTCCAGAGTACAGGCCTCGGTGTAACACTCATTCCTTCGACGATAAACACGAATCCGACCATCACCCCTGGTGAGACAAAACCACGAGTCGTCAGTGAAGACCACTTTTTGCCAGTCCTGTCTGGTCCAGCGATGGTGGGTTTGTGCCCATAGGAGACATTGCCGGTGATGTCTGGTGAGGACCTACCTTACAACAGGCCTACAAGCCCTCAGTCCAACCTCTCTCAGCCTATTGCGGACAGTCTGAGCACTGATGGAGGGATTGTGCATACCTGGTGTAACTCGGGCAGTTGTTGTTGCCATCCTGTACCTGTCCCTCAGGTGTGATGTTCGGATGTACCGATCCTATGCAGGTGTTGTTACACGTGGTCTGCCACTGTGAGGACGTTCAGCTGTCCGTCCTGTCTCCCTGTAGCGCTGTCTTAGGCGTCTCACAGTACGGACATTGCAATTTATTGCCCTGGCCACATCTGCAGTCCTCATGCCTCCTTGCAGCATGCCTAAGGCAGATGTGCAGGGACCCTGGGCATCTTTCTTTTGGTGTTTTTCAGAGTCAGTAGAAAGGCCTCTTTAGTGTCCGAAGTTTTCAGAACTGTGACCTTAATTTCCTACCGTCTGTAAGCTGTTAGTTCATTAATTGTTTATGGTTCATTGAACAAGCATGGGAAACAGTGTTTAAACCCTTTACAATGAATATCTGTGTAGTTATTTGGATTTTTACGAATTATATTTGAAAGACATGGTCCTGAAAAGGTACGTTTCTTTTTTTGCTGAGTTTAGCAGGGTGATATTTATCGGCGTACATTTTTTTTGACGCCATTAATCGTACCTCTATTTCTTCACCGCACAGGACTTTTTAAGCCACGTGTTTCCGCATGGACCCTTTTAAGCGTAGAACATAACATGGAACACAGCTACAGTCATATATATATATATATATAGACTGTAGCTGTGTTCAATATACATACATACATACATACATACATACATACATACATACATACATACATACATACATACATACATACAGTGGGGAGAACAAGTATTTGATACACTGCCGGTTTTGCAGGTTTTCCTACTTACAAAGCATGTAGAGGTTTGTAATTTGTATCATAGGTACACTTCAACTGTGAGAGACGGAATCTAAAACAAAAATCCAGGAAATCACATTGTATGATTTTTAAGTAATTAATTTGCATTATTTATCTCAATACTTTGTTATATATCTCAATACTTTGTTGGCAATGACAGAGGTCAAACGTTTTCTGTAAGTCTTCACAAGGTTGTCACACACTGTTGCTGGTATTTTGGCCCATTCCTCCATGCAGATCTCCTCTAGAGCAGTGATGTTTTGGGGCTGTTGCTGGGCAACACGGACTTTCAACTCCCTCCAAAGATTTTCTATGGGGTTGAGATCTGGAGACTGGCTAGGCCACTCCAGGACCTTGAAATGCTTCTTACGAAGCCACTCCTTCGTTGCCCGGGCGGTGTGTTTGGGATCATTGTCATGCTGAAAGACCCAGCCACGTTTCATCTTCAATGCCCTTGCTGATGGAAGGAGGTTTTCACTCAAAATCTCACGATACATGGCCCCATTCATTCTTTCCTTTACACGGATCAGTCGTCCTGGTCCTTTTGCAGAAAAACAGCCCCAAAGCATGATGTTTCCACCCCCATGCTTCACAGTAGGTATGGTGTTCTTTGGATGCAACTCAGCATTCTTTGTCCTCCAAACACGACGAGTTGAGTTTTTACCAAAAAGTTATATTTTGGTTTCATCTGACCATATGACATTTTCCAAATCTTCCTCTGGATCATCCAAATGCTCTCTAGCAAACTTCAGACGGGCCTGGACATGTACTGGCTTAAGCAGGGGGACACGTCTGGCACTGCAGGATTTGAGTCCCTGGCGGCGTAGTGTGTTACTGATGGTAGGCTTTGTTACTTTGGTCCCAGCTCTCTGCAGGTCATTCACTAGGTCCCCCGTGTGGTTCTGGGATTTTTGCTCACCGTTCTTGTCATCATTTTGACCCCACGGGGTGAGATCTTGCGTGGAGCCCCAGATCGAGGGAGATTATCAGTGGTCTTGTGTCTTCCATTTCCTAATAATTGCTCCCACAGTTGATTTCTTCAAACCAAGCTGCTTACCTATTGCAGATTCAGTCTTCCCAGCCTGGTACAGGTCTACAATTTTGTTTCTGGTGTCCTTTGACATCTCTTTGGTCTTGGCCATAGTGGAGTTTGGAGTGTGACTGTTTGAGGTTGTGGACAGGTGTCTTTTATACTGATAACAAGTTCAAACAGGTGCCATTAATACAGGTAACGAGTGGAGGACAGAGGAGCCTCTTAAAGAAGAAGCTACAGGTCTGTGAGAGCCAGAAATCTTGCTTGTTTGTAGGTGACCAAATACTTATTTTCCACCATAATTTGCAAATAAATTCATAAAAAATCCTACAATGAGATTTTCTGGATTTTTTTTTCTCATTTTGTCTGTCATAGTTGAAGTGTACCTATGATGAAAATTACAGGCCTCTCTCATCTTTTTAAGTGGGAGAACTTGCACAATTGGTGGCTGACTAAATACTTTTTTGCCCCACTGTGTATATATATATATATATATATATATGTGTGTGTGTGTGTATAGATATATAGATTACCCTTTTGCAATTATTTTAGCACAGCTGAAAACCTTTGTGCTGATTAAAGAAGCAATAAAACTGGCCTTCTTTAGACTAGTTGGGTATCTGGAGCATCAGCATTTGTGGGTTCAATTACAGGCTTAAAATGGCCAGAAACAAAGAACTTGCTTCTGAATCTCGTCAGTCTATTTTTGTTATGAGAATTGATGGCTATTCTATGCGAGAAATTGTCAAGTAACTGATGATCTCGTATAACGCTGTGTACTACTCCCTTCACAGAACAGCGCAAACTGGCTCTAACCAGAATAGAAAGAGGAGTGGGAGGACCCGGTGCACAACTGAGCAAGAGGACAAGTCCATTAGAGTGTCTAGTTTGAGAAACAGACGCCTCACAAGTCCTCAACTGGCAGCTTCATTAAATAGTACCCGCAAAACACCAGTCTCAACATCAACAGTGAAGAGGCGACTCCGGGATGCTGGCCTTCTAGGCAGAGTTCCTCTGTCCAGTGTCGGTGTTCTTTTGCCAATCTTAATCTTTTCTTTGTATTGGCCAGTCTGAGATATGGCTTTTTCTTTGCAAATCTGCCTAGAAGGCCAGCATCCCGGAGTCGCCTCTTCACTGTTGACGTTGAGGCTGGTGTTTTGCGGGTACTATTTACTATTCAAGAACATTGTTAAGAGGGAGCGGCCTACTGAAACATTGGGAGTATTAATGTTACAGTGACGTTTGTTGTTTGTTGTTTGTTGTTTGTGGGGAAAATACTATTAAAACATTTTGATGTAGATCATTTTGTGTTTCTGTCCCTTCCAATTAAAGTATGCCTGAAACTCAATGCACTGCTTTTTAAATGGAAAAATCTTTCTTTAGGGCCAAATTTGAGCAAATTAAAAAATTGTGATCAATAGCTATTTAACTAATGCCATTAACTCTATAAATGATTTGAATGGTTTGACAGCCCTAGTTAATAGTCATACAGTATGGCACTGTGAGAGTTGATAAATTGACCAGTGAAGTGTTGTCAGTGTGCCATTCTAGTTTTTAGTTTGTCACTCTGTTAGTCGCGTGTAGTAGACACAGACCTGTAGTTAATCAGGATTTCATTAATTTCTAAGGGAAAGCGTGATGGAAAGAGATTTTGTCGTGGGGCCGGGCACAAAGGTCCCTGTAGTAAATGTAGTATATTGGTGGCATTACAACAGTATGCGCTCTGTTTTGAATGTGGGGCAAGGCTCAGGCGTAAAGCACTGCAAAATGGTGTTGCTGGTGGCATACTGTATTTATAGACTCTGTGTGTGTGTGTATGCGTGTCTAGGTGTTGAGGGACTGCGTTATATGAGCCCCTCTGTCTCTAACCTCTTAACCCAGTTCCCCACAGTCAGGGGCATGTTTCAGGGGTCTTCTCCGCTCTCTCTCTCTCTCTCTCTCTCTCCCCTCCATACCCTCATCCACCTCTTTTAGCAGCTGCACGCATCCGGACACTCAATACCCTGTCCTTCCTTCAATTCAACACACTCCTTAATTCTCTGTCTCTCTGTCTATCTGTCTCTCTGTCTCTGTCTGTGTGTCAGCTCTATTTATCAGCTCTCTATTTGGGATTGAAGATGTTCTCATCTCGAAGCAGGAAGTGTGTGTCACAGGACAGGAGGGAAGCTGGCTATCTAATCAGAGAAGAGGAGGAAGTAGTGTGAGAGGGGTTGAGTGGGAGTGGAGTAGTGGGGGGTGGAAATGGATAGGAGGAGAAACTGGGTGTAATCAGTGTGCTGAGTTACAGACGGTGACACACAGTGATCAATGTCCCCTCTGTCACAATGGGTTCTGTGAGAGTGATTTTATAGATGTGGAACAGTATACACACTCTGTCCCCAGGGGAATGTTTTCAGCAGCACACCTGGCTTTGTTCCTGCCTGCCCGATACTGTATCATCATTGTTTTGTGAGAGTGAGGTGTGTCTATTGTGTGTGGCAGTAGAATACGACTCCTGGGCCGTGTGTATGGCTGATTGTTCAGAAAGATGATACCACCAAACTGTGTGTCTGACACACCTTTTTATAATGCGACAACAGTCTACAAGTGTCTGGCTGATGTGGGCCAACTGGAAAAACTGCCGCCCTATTACAAAACAACTCATAAAAGCACTAACAAGCTATTGAAAATAAATCTTAAAAATAATAGTAACTTTTCAGACAATTTGAGTGTGGACTGTACAATATATTACCGGTATGTGATATCTACAGTATGTCCTTTTTGGTTGTACAAAGCGACTAAAGACTTCCCAGTCACAAGGCCTGGAGAAGTGATGTTTTCTAACTGATCAGTGTTGTAACACGGATGTCCTGCCAGGTTAAAGGTGAAAGGCTAACATCACCATGCGTAACCGTTTGTACAGAAGTATCTCCAGGTCAGGGGTCAACCGCAGTCTGTTTTCACCCACATGACGGACCACTCATTCAGGAGCCATGGTTCCAAGACGGGGGGGTCCCAGGAGACAGCCTTGGCATCCTACCCACCAGCCTGTGTCTCCTAAACATTAACTCATGAGATAAAACTACAACATGAAATGGTCCTACCGTGTGTGTGTGTGTTCGTGTTCCCATGCATGTCCTACGCACCAGCCTGTGTTTGAGTGTGTCCAAGGCACCAGCTTGTATGAGAACAGGGACCAACAGCAGACTTCTCTTCTCTTACTCAGCCATGAGGCTCAAAAACACAGTCATGTCCAAGACCAATTATTAACTCTGTGGCAAAAATACAGTACATCAAGTGCTCTTTAAAGTAGATCATTCAGTTGTTAGTCACTATCACAGTATGACGGTGCTACTTCGCTCCATGACAGCTTCCATACTGCTGGACACGTGTATCATATTCTCTCACACTCATGTCTGTTTTATCTTCTCAGTCTATTGGCTTAAGGGGCTGGTTTACAGTACAGAGTGTGACTGATGGAGAGAAACAGAGTGTGTGTGACGGAGAAATGATGAGCCGTTTCTCCTGACTCCAGTCTGATTGGCTACGTCTCCCCGGGCACTACCCACAATGCGGCTGGTGCTATAGGGGCATGTTTTACATAGTCTCTGTGTCTGATATGACTATTAGGGTTACTGCCTTGCCTACCACCTATGATCATTCTCAAAGCAACTAGTTAGGAGAAAGATGTGTGTTGGCATGGTTGGGTGTCGATGTATAGCTGTGTGTGTGTTGACTCCTGTGGAATGGGGAGTTTTAAGCACCCTTTTAGAATCTTTCTCCTTTTCTCTATTTCGCTCCCTCTTTTTTAGAAGAGAATCAGAATTTAGCAGACACTCTTATTTAGAGCGACTTACAGGAGAAATTAGGGTTAAGTGATTTTTCACCTAGTCTGCTCCGGGATTCGAACCAGCGACCATTTCAGCTATTAGCCCAACACTCTTAACCGCTAGGCTACCTGCCACACTGAGGTAGGTAGACCATTTTTATGTCATTCCACCGAGGATGGATTCACCCTGCAACTCTGTGGTATATGCTGCACTGATAGTGGCTCTCATCTATCCCCATCCGCTCTCTTTCTCGATCTCTCTTTCTCCGCTCTTTGTCTTTAGCTGTCTAAGAAGCAGGTCTATGGTTTTGTCAATAAATTTCTTGCCTCTCCAGCCCTGTCAGATTAAACGAGGAGGGAGAGAGGAGGAGAAGGAAGAGGGGGGAGGGATTGAGGATTGAACATAGATATAAGGAGGGATTGAGAGCACTAGATGGAAGAATGGAGAGAAATGAAGGAACAAGGTAGATTTACCGAGGGATAGCGTGATAGAAAGATGCCGATCGGGATAACGTCTTGGGCTGATGGAGGGAGTGGGATAAGGAGAGATAGAGAGTTACTGGAGGTGAGAGGAAGGCTGTATCAGTCTGCTGTCTGTTGGTATTGATTGGGAGTGCTAGGCTGTGTGACTGGAACACTTTATCTCACAGATTTCCTCCTCAGTGACATTGGCTCTCTCTCGCTCTCTCTGACCTCACCATCTCCTTTTCTCTATTTAATTTACAATCACCCTTCTCTCTTCCACTTGGCTCTGAGTGAATGAGTGTGTGCTCTCTGAGCTGGTGAATGGGCACTGGTCCAAACGGAATGAGAGATTTTATCACTGTCTACTCTGCCATTTCCCTGCCAATCTCATCTCCTCCAAGTGACAGGGGTTCCTGCTCAATGACATTTCTGCCACTGACTGCGCGCGCACACACACACACCGCCCGGGCGCTGTCCTGTCAGTCAGAACAAATGTTCTGGTGGTAATTGACTCTGTGAGAGGCGCGTCTGAAGAGCCCCCAGTGGAAATGGGAACAGCACCGCAAAACAATACAGAACGTCTCTTACGGAACACAACCCCACAGTACACACAGAGGCACATTAGAACCACAGAATAGAACATAGAGCACCAAGAATATAACACTGCAAAGCAGGGTGGAACAAGATGGTAGATGGAAAACAAAGAGAGGAGAGGAAGTAAACAGGACACAGTATGACAAGGAGGGCATAGGGGCCGTCTCAATACTCTGAACAGGACACAGTATGACAAGGAGGGCATAGGGGCCGTCTCAATACTCTGAACAGGACACAGTATGACAAGGAGGGCATAGGGGCCGTCTCAATACTCTGAACAGGACACAGTATGACAAGGAGGGCATAGGGGCCGTCTCAATACTCTAAACAGGACACAGTGAGTATGGTTACATGCACACAATATTGCAATTTTTTGTGTAGAGTCAAATTAATGTAATAGTTTGATTTAAGAAGTTTACATGCTTTGCAAGAAATGATTTCCTAATAATCCTGTTTACTTGGACACATCTGAAATCATGCTACCTGATGGCAGAACATCGCAAATCAAAATAAACATTCCACCACAGTGACCATGTTACTTTTGGGAAGCATATTTGATTCTGAGTTTGGACATATAAAGTTTGTATGTAAAAACTACTTCTCAGTTGTTCCTAATTCACTTCACTCGCGCTAAAGAGGGAGGCTAGTGTTAGCACATGCGCAGGTCAAATACACCGCTGAAGTTTACGTGTCCTAATAATTTGAAAGATTGCTCAGAAAACCAAGTGTTTTAATTGGTGTAGTCTTACGTCGATTTTGATCTTACTCCGATTTAAGATTAGGTGTTTACATGACTAATAATCAGTTTATTATCGATTTACTACTGTGCATGTAAACGTACTCAAGGTGACAGGGAGATCATAGGAGCAATCTTAATAATCTGAACAAGACACAGTGTGATAGGGAGGGCATAGAGGCCAAGTGGCTACCTGCCCTCATCTTCCGCCTCTCCTCCCTCATTTGCACTTATGCTAAGTCATGAAGTGTTTGTTGGAGTCACTAGCTCAAGGCTGAAGCTCTTTGTCATTCACCACACACACACACACACACACACACACACACACACACACAGGCATCTACACACGCTGGCAATCTTGGCTATTGTCAGTACAATAATAGAATATACAGTACCAGTCAGACATCAAAACTATGAAATAATACATATGGAATCATGTAGTAACCAAAACAGTGTTAAACAAATCAAAATATATTTTATTTTTGAGATTCTTCAAAGTAGCCACACTTTTGCCTTGATGACAGCTTTGCACACTCTTGGCATTCTCTCAACCAGCTTCATGAGTTAGTCACCTGGAATGCATTTCAATTAACAGGTGTGCCTTCTTAAAAGTGAATTTCTGGAATTTCTGTCCTCGGTGTGTTTGAGCAAATCAGTTGTGTTGTGACAAGGTAAGGGTGGTATACAGAAGTTGGCCGTATTTGGTCAAAGACGAAGTCCATATTATGGCAAGAACAGCTCAAATAAGCGAAGAGAAACAACAGTCCATCATTACTTTAAGACATGAAGGTCAGTCAATACGGAACATTTCAGAACTTTGAAAGTTTCTTCAAGTGCAGTCGCAAAAACCATCAAGCGCTATGATGAAACTAGAGGTCGACCGATTAATCGGAATGGCCGATTTAATTAGGGCCGATTTTCAAGTTTTCATAACAATCGGAAATCATTATTATTTTTTTTACACCTTTATTTATCCTTTATTTAACTAGGCAAGTCAGTTAAGAACACATTCTTATTTTCAATGACGGCCTAGGACCGGTGGGTCAACTGCCTTGTTCAGGGGCAGAATGACAGATTTTTACCTTGTCAGCTCGGGGATTCAATCTTGCAACCTTACAGTTAACTAGTCCAACGCTCTAACCACCTGATTACATTGCACTCCACGAGGAGACTGCCTGTTACGTGAATGCAGTAAGAAGCCAAGGTAAGTTGCTAGCTAGCATTAAACGTATCTTATAAAAAACAATCAATCAATCATAATCACTAGTTAACTACACATGGTTGATATTACTAGTTTATCTAGCGTGTCCTGCGTTGCATATAATCGATGCGGTGCGTATTCGCGAAAAAAGGACTGTCGTTGCTCCAATGTGTACCAAACCATAAACATCAATGCCTTTCTTAAAATCAATACACAAGTATATATTTTTAAACCTGCATATTTAGTTAATATTGCCTGCTAACATGACTCGTTGCGAACTGTGAAGACTATTTCTTCCTAACAAAGACAGCCAACTTCGCCAAACGGGGGATGAATTAACAAAAGCACATTTGCGAAAAAAGCACAATCGTTGCACGACTGTACCTAACCATAAACATCAATGCACTTCTTAAAATCAATACACAGAAGTATATATTTTTAAACCTGCATATTTAGCTAAAAGATATCCAGGTTAGCAGGCAATATTAACCAGGTGAAATTGTGTCACTTCTCTTGCGTTCATTGCACGCAGAGTCAATGTATATGCAACAGTTTGGGCCGCCTAATTTGCCAGAACTTTACGTAATTATGACATAACATTGAAGGTTGTGCAATGTAACAGGAATATTTAGACTTATGGATGCCACCCGTTAGATAAAATACGGAACTGTTCGGTATTTCACTGAAAGAATAAACATCTTGTTTTCGAGATGATAGTTTCCGGATTTGACCATATTAATGACCCAAGGCTCGTATTTCTGTGTGTTATGTTATAATTAAGTCTATGATTTGATAGAGCAGTCTGACTGAGCGGTGGTAGGCACCAGCAGGCTCGTAAGCATTCATTCAAATAGCACTTTCGTGTGTTTTGCCAGCAGCTCTTCAAGCATTGAGCTGTTTATGACTTCAAGCCTATCGACTCCCGAGATTAGGCTGGTGTAACCGATGTGAAATGGCTAGCTAGTGAGCGGGGTGCGCGCTAATAGCGTTTCAAACGTCACTCGCTCCCCTTGCTCTGCATGGGTAACGCTGCTTCGAGGGTGGCTGTTGTCGATGTGTTCCTGGTTCGAGCCCAGGTAGGGGCGAGGAGAGGGACGGAAGCTATACTGTTACACTGGCAATACTAGAGTGCCTATAAGAACATCCGATAGTCAAAGGTATATGAAATACAAATCGTATAGAGAGAAATAGTCCTATAATTCCTATAACAACCTAAAACTTCTTACCTGGGAATATTGAAGACTCATGTTAAAAGGAACCACCAGCTTTCATATGTTCTGAGCAAGGAACTTAAACATTAGCTTTTTTACATGGCACATATTGCACTTTTACTTTCTTCTCCAACACTTTGTTTTTGCATTATTTAAACCAAATTGAACATGTTTCATTATTTATTTGAGGCTAAATTGATTTTATTGATGTATTTACATTAAGTTAAAATAAGTGTTCATTCAGTATTGTTGTAATTGTCATTATTACAAATAAAAAATATTTTTTCATCAGCCGATTTAATCTGTATCGGCTTTTTTTTGGTGCCACAATAATCGGTATCGGCGTTGAAAAATCATAATCGGTTGACCTCTAGATGAAACTGGCTCTCATGAGGACCGCCACAGGAAAGGAAGACCCAGAGTTACCTCGGCTGCAGAGGATACGTTCATTAGAGTTACCAGCCTCAGAAATTGCAGCCCAAATAAATGCTTCACAGAGTTCAAGTAACAGACATCTCAACATCAACTGTTCAGAGGAGACTGTGTGAATCAGGCCTTCATGGTCAAATTGCTGCAAAGAAGCACTACTAAAGGACACCAATAATAAGAAGAGTCTTGCTTGGGCCAAGAAACACGTGCAATGGACATTAGACTGGTGGAAATCTGTCCTTTGGTCTGATGAGTCCAAATTTGAGATTTTTGGTTCCAACCGCAGTGTCTTTGTGAGACGCAGAGTAGGTGAACGGATGATTTCCGCATGTGTAGTTCTCACCGTGAAGCATGGAGGAGGAGGTGTGATGGTGTAGGCACACTTAACCAGCATGGCTACCACAGCATTCTGCAGTGATACGCCATCCCATCTGGTTTGGGCTGAGGGGGACTATCATTGTTTTTCAATAGGACAATGACCTAACACACCTTCAGGCTGTGTAAGGGCTATTTGACCAAGAAGGAGAGTGATGGAGTGCTGCATCAGATGACCTGGCCTCCAATCACCCGACCTCAACCCAATTGAGATTAGTTGGACCGCAGAGTGAAGGAAAAGCAGCTAACAAGTGCTCAGCATATGTGGGAACTCCTTCAAGACTGTTGGAAAAGCATTCCAAGGGAAGCTAGTTGAGAGAATGCCAACAGTGTGCAAAGCTGTCAAAGGCAAAGGTTGGCCACTTTGAAGAATCTCAAATATAAAATATATTTTGATTGGTTTAACAATTCTTTGGTTACTACATGTTTCCATATGTGTTATTTCATAGTTTTGATGTCTTCACTATTATTCTACAATGTAGATAATAGTAAAAAAATATATAAAAACCTTGAATGTGCAGGTGTGTCCAAACTTTTGACTGGTACTGTACGTCAGCACGTGAGAGAGTGCTGTCTTTAGCTTAGCGCCCGCGCTAACGAGCTAGGTTAATGAGAGAGGGTTTAACGTGTTAGCGTTATGAGGGTGTTAACAGGGAACGTGTGTGTGTAAATGGGAAATGGGCCAAAAGCGCCACTGCACCTCTGTTGTGATTTGATTAGCTTAGCTAAGCGCTAACCCTCAGGGGTGCTCTGCCTCTTCTCTGTGTGAAATTAATGCAACGCAGTGGCTAGGCTACATGAATATGAATGCTACAAGAATATCTATATTAATAGGAGAATGCTAGTGCTACATATGTATTCGTGTTAGTAAGCTGGTATTCATAAAACAGGCAGGAGACAAATGTGAGGATTAAGCTGGTATTGGAGCCCGGGACGTTTGTGTTGGTTTGAAGTCTTATCTCAACAGAAAAGAAAACTCGAGGTGCTTGTAGGTTTACTTTTCACAGGAACTGCTGATAACCCTGCTCTGTCTACCACACACATGCACACAAGCAGATGCGTATACGTGTGTCAATCTAAGTAACTTAATAAAAAAATCCCCATCAAAACCCGTCAGTTAAAGCTAGAGATACGGTAGCAGTTTTTTTGGGCATGGGCTGCGTCGGCTTTCCGTGTCTGCGGTGGAAGGTGGCCGAGCTACAGCGTCGTTTGTTAGACAAGGAGAAAATCGGTCTTCTCACGAAAACGTCTGGCATTCGAACGGTTTGGCCTATAAATATGTATTTTAATTGAATTGTTTTACATTTCTTTAGCTTTCTTAGATCTCGATATATAAGAAAAGATGCAGCCTGTTTTGTCATTTATGAATGTGTTATTCAATGCGTTTCTATTGGCTATAGTAGTAAAGGCCAAATTCTATATTTGATCAAATAAAATAAAGTTAAAAAAAGATATCTGTATATAATAGCCAAATGATGCATGGAATGACCATCTTAAAAAAATGATGTTTGCTTTGTAGAACCCCCCCCTTCAAGGCTTAGAATTTCAGAGGTTAAAGATTACTGCATGCGTAACATGCACTTGGCTAATACAGTGGTATAAGTGAGAGAAAGCATTATTAAACCAGTCAATCCTCCTGCTCGTTCTGTCTCTCTCTCCGCCTGTCTCTCTGTGTGTGGAGGTAGTGCTGGTATCAGCTTCGAGATTAACATCGTGATCGCCTCGTTAGCATGCTAATCAGCCCCTCATTATTTGGAAAGAAATTTTTTGATTTAGTTAAAATGTCTACTGTAAAAGCTTTCAGTATGGGCTCTACAGCCCCAGGCTGTCTGTCTGAGCCTCTATGTGGAAATTGAGGAAAACTAACTCAGCCTGCAGTCTGAACACACTACACAGTAACACGGGCTCCCGAGTGGTGCAGCGATCTAAGGCACTGCAACTCAGTGCTAGAGGCATCACTACAGATACCCTGGTTCGAATCCAGGCTGTTTCACAACCGGCCATGATTGGGAGTCCCAAAGGGCGACGCACAATTGGCCCACCGTCGTCCGGGTTTGGTCGTTGTAGTCTGCCATTGTAAATAAGAATTTATTCTTAACTGACTTGCCTAGTTAAATAAAGGATAAAAGACTTCCACTCGATAACTATGTCCTCAATCTCCATAGCATGAGATTGTACCTACCACACACACTCTCTCTTCCTCCGTCTTTCCCTCCGAACAGGCGGGTGCAGACATATGTCACCTGTGCCACCTGTGCCCCTGTGCCAGGGTTGAACTCTGCCAGAGAGAGGGGATGTGGGTGTGTGTGTGCTGGCAGTTGCTCCTCTCATCTGCTACCCTGCTGGACTGGTTCCTAGTGGTTCTACTCTACCCACTTTCACCCCAGACTTCACATGCATGTCCCCGCCCCACACACACACACCAGACGGTATTTCCCCACCCTACCCTCCTGGGAAGCTCCAGACTGCACATTCCTGTCCCACACAGACACACACACCAGGTTTAGCATATTCCAGCCCCTCCCCACCCTGAACCCCTTTCTTCAGACACAGTCCACACACACACACACCCATCAGCCTCCCTACCCTCCTCCACACACTCCCCTCCCCCATCAGGTCACCATGTGAAATGGCAGAGTTCAACCCTGGCACAGGTGGCAGCATATGTCTGCACCCCTGTCTCTCTCTTGGTCTCCATGGCTGCATTGCTCTCTGTGGGTGCATGGGGGTTGATCTGATGAAGGAAATGACTAGCCCTGTCTTACAGACCAGACCTCTACCCTATGCTCCTGCTATAATCTGCACGTGCTTCTGGAGATCGGCTTATTTTCCAGTTATTCACACAACATACACACATACATACACAATCCTCCAAAAGCAAGCAGCACCACCTGGAAGTGGCAACGAGACAAAGCCTGCAGTGGTCTAAACACACACACACCACACACAGTAGTGTTGGTCAGATGGCTGAGGCTGTAACTGGCGCTCTTCCCGGGGTTGTCTTCAGTTGGTCACAGTACTTGACCATCTGGGGATGGAAGAGCGGGAGGGATGAAAAGAGAGGGCGGGGTGCTTCTCTAGGTGTAAGAGGCAGAGCGAGGGATGAAAAGAGAGGGTGGGGTGCTTCTCTAGGTGTAAGAGGCAGAGAGAGAGAGGGATGAAAAGAGAGGGTGGGGTGCTTCTCTAGGTGTAAGAGGCAAAGAGAGGGAGGTGAAGCCCTGTAACAAAAAGAGTAACTAGGTTACATACAGTAGATTACTGCTTTTATTCTGGTTACATTGTGTTTGCACTGTTTTGGGAATTCATCCAATCTTAGACAATATACAGTATGGTTGAGTACAGTAGAATGTTTACAGTACACGAGTCAGTACGGTTAGAGGAGTGAGAGACGAGGGGAGAAATGGAGGGAGAGGTGGAGAAACGGGGGCCAAGGGAAATGGACGGGAGGGAAATACTTAGGTTGAGAGCGAGTCATAGAACGAGAAACCGAGGTAGAGAACAGGGGAATGAGATAGAAAGCGAGTGATGGCAGGAAACGGATATGTTTTCTTCTGTTTTAAAAGCATCGTGTGTATGTATTTGATGCTCCCAAGGATTTTATTCAGCGACAGCATTGCCTGAACACTTCTCAAACGCTCATCTTAGGAAGATTTGTCTTTCATACACCCACCTCTCTTTCCAAACTATCCCTCCTCTCACGCCTCTCTCTTTTTAATCTCTCGCTGTTCTCTTTCTTCCCTAAATCTCTCTTTCTCAAGCTCCTTCCCTTGATGGGCCTCTAGGAGGATAGGAATCGTGTCAGAGAGAAAGCGAGTGTGTGTGTGTTTTCAATGTTCAACCTGCTTCCATGCTCTCGTGTGTGTGTGTGTGTGTGTGTGTGTGTTAAATCTGTTCTCCTGTCTTTGTGTAAACAGCTTCTCATGCTACATCCTCTCTCCATGAATCAGCCTACTAACTCCACCTCACCATTCAGCTGCAGATCGCCATGTGTCCCTTTTTGAATACAGTGCTCTCCCCATCGGTCTGTGACTCTGTGTTTCAGTGAAGAGGGGAGGGGAATTGGCTAGTTGAGGGGGTGAAGGTGAGAGAGAGACGTGTGTTGAGAGAGAGCAGCTGTCCCCTCAGGGCTCCCATACTGACATGTGTGTGTTGAGAGAGAGCAGCTGTCGCCTCAGGGCTCCCATACTGACATGTGTGTGTTGAGAGAGAGCAGCTGTCTCCTCAGGGCTCCCATACTGACGTGTGTGTGTTGAGAGAGAGTAGCTGTCTCCTCAGGGCTCCCATACTGACGTGTGTGTGTGTGTGTGTTGAGAGAGAGCAGCTGTCTCCTCAGGGCTCCCATACTGACGTGTGTGTGTTGAGAGAGAGCAGCTGTCCCCTCAGGGCTCTCATACTGACGTGTGTGTGTTGAGAGAGAGCAGCTGTCTCCTCAGGGCTCCCATACTGACGTGTGTGTGTTGCTGTGTCGCTCTGTATGTGTGGTTCTGTGGTTCTTTTTGTGAGTGTGTGTTAGGTGTGCCAGAGGTGTGTGTGTGTGTGTGGCACACAGATTTTCATCTTGGTATAGTGAGCAGTCATATTCACAGGGGGTCTTCTCTCACCCGTACATCTGGTCTAGTTGTGATTTTATGAAATAATCTATGTTCAAAGAGTGTGAGGGGAGAGACATGGCAGCTTGCATGTACAGCCCAGTCAGCAAGGTAGTGTGAGAGAAAAGCTCACTATCAGTATCAGCCAAGTATGTGTGTTGTGTGATTGACTAGAGGATAGAGAGAAGGAGAGTGAGAAAAGCAGAATGTGATAATTGGGTGCTGACAAACAGCTTAGCTAAAGAAAGAGAACCATGAGACTGTGAGAGAAAGGGTGCATGAAAGAGTGTGGAGAGCGTGAAGAATTCAGAGTAAAAAAGGCAAAGAATGGAAGAGTAGGAGTGTGAAAAAGGACAGCGAGAGGCTGATTCAGCGGCCCTTGTTTAACAGTAGAGCCTTCACGTGGGCTGCAATCACAGTGACACACCTGTATGTGGTTAATCCATTAGCTGGCCGCCAGATGTCTGATGTTGAATGGCTCAGAACTATTTCTGCAGACACACTTGAGTGTCTTGTCATCCCTTCTCCCACTACCTCTTTACCGCCCTCCCTCCCTTCCTCCATCTGTCTCCTCTGTTCATTTTAGGTGATTGGACACGGTGTGGTTTTTATAGCACTGTGTGGGAGACTGAGAGATAGCTTGGGATATGTTCGTGAGAGTGTACACACACACACAGACAATGTTTAATAGGCAGTATGGCTCATTGTCTGTATGTGTTGTATTATGAATGTGCCCCCTGCTGTGGCCCTAGATCCAACACTGTGGCTGTCTTCTTTCTCTGTTCTCCTCTCCTCTGCTCTCCCCTCCTCTCCTTTGCTCTCCTCTCCCCTCCTCTCCTCTGCTCTCCACTTCTCTGCTGTCCTCCCCACTCAGAATATGTTCACTCAACATCTAAAGTGAAGCTCAAAATGTGTATGTCAGAGCATCGGGCCTAGCAGAACACTCATGATCCTCTTCCTCAATCATCCTCCTCTCTCTGATCAGCATCATCCTCATCCTACTCCTCCCTCTTGCTAATCCTGAGAATGTATTCATCCCTCTCTGACTCACTACTAGCTCTAAGCCTTAAGAGAGGAAGACAGAGGGAAATAAATAGTACACATATGCCCATTCCTCTAGTCATCACTGGATTCGTATGCATCTCCTGTGCGCACACACACACACGCCCACCTTCTCCATTTTCCTCTGAGCAGCAATCTCTGTTTCTCACAGAGCAATTACTGCTAATTATCCTACCTCGTCCTCACCATTCTCTGCTTTCTCTTCTCTTATAGTGTTATGTTCTATAATGTCTGTTTTCACTAGTCTGACTAACACTTTAACTCTCAAAGTTCTCTGTTGATGAAGGGGACTGTGCTTTTACTGGTTGGCTCTCCTCGGTGTCTTTCTCACTCAAACACCCACATTACACAGCCTTCTGAGCGCCGCCCCAGTTGGATTTTCAAATCCAAACAATGACAGGTCTCAACCAATCAAACCTGTCACACAATTTCTGAGCGAATATGGCATTAACAAATGGCCTCCTTTCCAGATCAGTGTGGTCACAGCTCTCCCTGTGCTGAGTCACATGGGTCGTGTCAGCCATACTGTTTGCCCCTCCACATTTGTATTTCTATTGAGGGTAACTCAATGCTTGGATTATTACTAGTAGTTGTGTGTCAGTGGGCACTTCCAAGTGACTCAGCTCTGCAGAGAAATCTGGTAACGAGGATTGACCCGTCACAGTCCACAGGAACACACAAAAGTACACACACATTATTTGAATCTACTCCGATGGCTTTCTTCAAAGAGGAGAATTTGTTCAGTGTAACTTATTAATGGTTACATAAAGGTTAGATGTTAGTCAGGACAGGGTTTTGAAGTTGACATTGCAGATCAAACTGCTCAAGTTATCGTCTTTACCGCTCTTTCTCTGTCTCTTTTCCTCGCTTGTTCATCCGGCCATGCCATCCCTCTCAGATGTTTTGGGACTACATGAAATGCCGGCCAGAGGGACTAGCGACAATGAGAGGGAGAGAAAGGGGGAGGGAGAGACCCTTCCTCTGTTATTTAATAACTAAGGTCTAAGGCAGGGCTATTCAACTGGCGGCTCGCGGCCAAATCTGGCCCGTTTGTACATTTTAGAATAGCCCTTTGATCAATTCTGAAAATCATTGATTAAACAAAATCAGCAAAAAATACTACGTTTAGTGCGAAAAGGAGCCTTCGTTCAAATGTTCTACAATGGGAGAATCTGTTTTTCTGCCCATTTTTAAATGCTGTGTATATATATGTGTATATATATATATATATATATATACACTGCTCAAAAAAAGAAAGGGAACACTAAAATAACACATCCTAGATCTGAATGAATGAAATATTCTTATTAAATACTTTTTTCTTTACATAGTTGAATGTGCTGAAAACAAAATCACACAAAAATGATCAATGGAAATCAAATTTATCAACCCATGGAGGTCTGGATTTGGAGTCACACTCAAAATTAAAGTGGAAAACCACACTACAGGCTGATCCAACTTTGATGTAATGTCCTTAAAACAAGTCAAAATGAGGCTCAGTAGTGTGTGTGGCCTCCACGTGCCTGTATGACCTCCCTACAACGCCTGGACATGCTCCTGATGAGGTGGCGGATGGTCTCCTGAGGGATCTCCTCCCAGACCTGGACTAATGCATCCGCCAACTCCTGGACAGTCTGTGGTGCAATGTGGCGTTGGTGGATGGAGCGAGACATGATGTCCCAGATGTGCTCAATTGGATTCAGGTCTGGGGAACGGGCGGGCCAGTCCATAGCATCAATGCCTTCCTCTTGCAGGAACTGCTGACACATTCCAGCCACATGAGGTCTAGCATTGTCTTGCATTAGGAGGAACCCAGGGCCAACCGCACCAGCATATGGTCTCACAAGGGGTCTGAGGATCTCATCTCGGTACCTAATGGCAGTCAAGCTACCTCTGGCGAGCACATGGAGGGCTGTGCGGCCCCCCCAAAGAAATGCCATCCCACACCATGACTGACCCACCGCCAAACCGGTCATGCTGGAGGATGTTGCAGGCAGCAGAACATTCTCCACGGCGTCTCCAGACTCTGTCACGTCTGTCACATGTGCTCAGTGTGAACCTGCTTTCATCTGTGAAGAGCACAGGGCGCCAGTGGCGAATTTGCCAATCTTGGTGTTCTCTGGCAAATGCCAAAAGTCCTGCACGGTGTTGGGCTGTAAGCACAACCCCCACCTGTGGACGTCGGGCCCTCATACCACCCTCATGGAGTCTGTTTCTGACCATTTGAGCAGACACATGCACATTTGTGGCCTGCTGGAGGTCATTTTGCAGGGCTCTGGCAGTGCTCCTCCTTGCACAAAGGCGGAGGTAGCGGTCCTGCTGCTGGGTTGTTGCCCTCCTACGGCCTCCTCCACGTCTCCTGATGTACTGGCCTGTCTCCTGGTAGCGCCTCCATGCTCTGGACACTACGCTGACAGACACAGCAAAGCTTCTTGCCACAGCTCGCATTGATGTGCCATCCTGGATGAGCTGCACTACCTGAGCCACTTGTGTGGGTTGTAGACTCCGTCTCATGCTACCACTAGAGTGAAAGCACCGCCAGCATTCAAAAGTGACCAAAACATCAGCCAGGAAGCATAGGAACTGAGAAGTGGTCTGTGGTCACCACCTGCAGAACCACTCCTTTATTGGGGGTGTCTTGCTAATTGCCTATAATTTCCACCTGTTGTCTATTCCATTTGCACAACAGCATGTGAAATTTATTGTCAATCAGTGTTGCTTCCTAAGTGGACAGTTTGATTTCACAGAAGTGTGATTGACTTGGAGTTACATTGTGTTGTTTAAGTGTTCCCTTTATTTTTTTGAGCAGTGTATATATATATAACACCGCTGTAGCTCTGCCACCTATCGCAGATGCTGAATGCCGACATTGGCGAATGCGGTAGATTGATCCCATGCAAAAAACAGACAGATTTTGGTAGTGATATTTTTTTATACGGGTGCGTTGGTAAATTTACTCTGGCTATGTACTCCTGACAGAGCAGAATAACAGATTAATTTGCGAACGCGTAACACCCGTTAAATATGACCGGTGTCAGCAATAAAATGTCATTAAATTGTTGCCATCAGCACAATTAGTCACCAACGCTTTAGATAACGTGTAAAAACAGCCTAACCACCTCTGCTAGGGCAGGTAAAATGTTCAGAGTGAGGTGTTCTCTCATTTGTGTCTGGAAGTAGCTAGCTAGCTAACCAACTTTAGCCAGTTATCTCAGGTGCTTGACTGCCGTTGTGAGGTCAGAACTCTTGGATCAACCCTACTCCTCGGCCGGAGCGTACAGTGTGCACTCTGAATTTACGAACGCCCAGAGCGCACTCTGGCACTCCAGAGTGAATTTTTGCGGGGGAATTTACATCAACTCTAGGTTTTAACGCACCTTGTGACGCATTCAGACGTGACTCATGACGATATGACCAAACCGGATGTAATTGTTTACTGTGAGACCACAATGGCATTTTAGACAATGCCAATGGAAAATCTGGTGGGTGGCAACAAACTATCTGTCATGGCAGCAATCATGCCAACCACAGGATGTGACCAAGTTGTGATTGTAGATGTTTGTAGCCTGTTTTCATAGTACTATCTCTTACTTAAGAGAAAACAAGTCCACGTACCAGCAGTAGTATGGGCTGGCCAGGTGCCTGTCCTGGAAGTCTCTCCCAGATTCAGGCCAAGTCCATACTCCTGCAGTGTATGCGCAGGCTTGCATGTTTGCTTCGTCTCATCCTTAATCCTGCTCAGATTGAGGTCAAGGGGCGATTATGAGAATCTCAAGTAGATCACATCAGTGTGTTTATCAACCGGGCTCTGACCCCACGACCCCAATGGGTAATGTCTGATTGGTTGAATGCATTCTAGACAGGATTTGATTGGCCTTGGGGGACAGTACAGTAAGTGGGGTATGTGTTTTTTTTTGTGTCATCGCCAACCCAGCTGTTTTGTGGACCTGTCAACCCAGGGATGTAGAGAAGAGCAGCATGTTTTCATTTTGCAGTTATCCAGAGTCTTTGGGGGGAGGGGGGCCAGGGGAAAGATGTATGGAAGTGGAGATGTTGTTATGGCAACTCCGGGCTGTTTTAGGGGGAACCTCAGTAGTGTAAAGTAGGTGGGTTGTTATGGCAACAGGAGGCTGTAGCATAGGAGGGTTGTTGTGGAATGAGTAGGCTCTCCCTCTCCTTTTTTCTCTTTCTTTCTCCCTCTCTATCATGTTGTAAATCTTTCCCTCTCTCCTGTTCATCGGGGTGGTATAGTGTGGTCTCTGTGTGAGAGCTGCTCTCTGCTATGCTTTTCACACACCAAATAAGGCCTCTGTCACGCCAACGAACATTCTCTCCCTAAGTAGCCTTTAGACATCTGAAATGCCCTATGTATCACAGGCAGCATCAGGAGACTTCCATACAGAGCCTCTCTCATTCAGCCCTCTCATGGAACATTCAAGCTACCCTATCAAGGAACAGCACCATGTGCCAGTTGGCTTACTCCAGTGCCAACGGAGAATTTTATAAGACACAAACACATTTATTCTCCATCCATATGGATCCAAGGCAGAACACATTGGCTAGGAGTGCTACCGTGGTTAACCTGCTACTTGTTGGCAATCGATTGATAGTACAGTTGTACTCGTCGCTAAGTAAAATATATTTGGTATTGACACGGAGAAAACCATGTAGACGCTTCAAGCGACTTTTACCCTTAGTGACAGGGATTGCCTGTAACTCATTCAACCCTCGTCAACTCAGATCAACTCCAAACTATTTCAGTGAATTCAAAGTCATTTCAGCTCAATACAACCCAAATCTGTATACTGACATGCTACATTTTCCATTTCCGGAGCGTACATGAGCACTATTTCAATGGGAATGAAGGACAAATGTAATTATTCCCTGTCATTTTCATCCCTCTCCTTTCATGTTATGTTATTCTCCCCAGTGATAAACTGCAGTAACCAGATCCTCCCCTCTTATTCAATCTCTCTGATCGCTCTGTCGTGGTGTCTGTCTCTCTCTTATTCCTGCTCCATCTCTCAGAATCTGTCCCCTGTTCAAGTGTGCTGGCGCGCGCGCACACACACACACACACACACACACACACACACACACACAGAGAGAGAGCTGGACGATATGGACAAAAATCCATATTGCAATAAATCGCCTGAATTAAGGCGATAATGAAAAATGGAACGATAAGTTTATAACATTAATGTACACCACCGTAGTTTTTTTAATTGTATTATCCTTTAAACTACTACTATTGGTTTGATGGTTGTAGCCATCAATTGTCCCATTAACAATCACTCGCATTTCTGTAGTGTAGGCTACATATTGTAATGAACGATATACAGTGCATTCGGAAAGTATTCAGACGCCTTGACTTTTTCCACATTCCACATTTACAACTTTATTCTAAGATTGATATAAATTTAGTAAGAGATACTGATCTCTGATATAAATCCATCTACACACAATATCCCATAATGACAAAGGGAAAACAGGTTTTTGGAAATTTTTGCACGTTTTATAAAAATATAAATACCTTATTTACAAAGGTATTCAGACCCTTTGCTATGAGACTCAAAATTGAGCTCTGGTGCATCCTGTTTCCTTTGATCATCCTTGAGATGTTTCTACAACTTGGAGTCCACCTGTGGTAAATTCAATTGATTGGATATGATTTGGAAAGGCACACACCTGTCTATATAAGGTCCCCCAGTTGACAGTGCATGTCAGAGCAAAAACCAAGCCATGAGGTTGAAGGAATTGTCCGTATAACTCAGACAGGATTGTGTCGAGGTACAGATCTGGGGTACTAAAAAATGTGTGCAGCATTGAGGGTCCCCAAGAACAGTGGCCATCATTCTTAAATGGAAGAAGTTTGGAACCACCCAGACTCTTCCTAGAACTGGCCGCCCGGCCAAAATGAGCAATCGAGGGAGAAGGGCTTTGGTCAGGGAGGTGACCAAGAACCCGATGGTCACTCTGACAGAGCTCCAGAGTTCTTCTGTGGAGATGGGAGAACCTTACAGAAGGACAACCATCTCTGCAGCACTCCACTAATAAGGCCTTTATAGTACGGTGGCCAGACGGAAGCCACTCCTCAGTAAAAGGCACATAGAGTTGAAGTCAGAAGTTGACATACACCTTAGCCAAATACATTTCAACTCAGTATTTCACAATTCCTGACATTTAATCCGAGTAAAAATTCCCTGTCTTAGGTCAGTTAGGATCACCACTTTATTTTAAGAACGTGAAATGTCAGAATAATAGTAGAGAGAATTATTTATTTCAGCTTTTATTTCTTTCATCACATTCTCAGTGGGTCAGAATTTTACATACACTCAATTAGTATTTGGTAGCATTGCCTTTTAAATTGTTTAACTTAGGTCAAATGTTTCGGGTAGCCTTCCACAAGCTTCCCACAATAAGTTGGGTGAATTTTGGCCCATTCCTCCTGACAGAGCTGGTGTAACCGAGTCAGGTTTGTAGGCCTCCTTGCTCGCACACACTTTTTCACTTCTGCCCACAACTTTTCTATGGGATTGAGATCATAGCATTGTGATGGCCACTCCAATACCTTGACTTTGTTGTCCTTAAGCCATTTTGCCACAACTTTGGAAGTATGCTTGGGGTCATTGTCCATTTGGAAGACCCATTTGCGACCAAGCTTTAACATCTTGACTGTCTTGAGATGTTGCTTCATTATATCCACATAATTTTCCTGCCTCATGATGCCATCTATTTTGTGAAGTGCACCAGTCCCTCCTGCAGCAAAGCACCCCCAAAACATGATGCTGCCACCCCCGTGCTTCACGGTTGGGATGGTGTTCTTCAGCTTGCAAGCCTCCCCTTTTCTCCTCCAAACATAACAATGGTCATCATGGCCAAACAGTTCTATTTTTGTTTCATCAGACCAGAGAACATTTCTCCAAAAAGTACGATCTTTGTCCCCATGTGCAGTTGCAAACCGAAGTCTGGCTTTTTTGGCGGTTTTGGAGCAGTGTCTTCTTCCTTGTTGAGCGGCCTTTCAGGTTATGTCGATTCAGGACTCGTTTTACTGTGGATATAGATACTTTTCTACCTGTTTCCTCCAGCATCTTCACAAGGTCCTTTGCTGTTGTTCTGTGATTTGATTTGCACTTGTCGCACCAAAGTACGTTCATCTCTAGGAGACAGAACGCGTCTCCTTCCTGAGCGGTATGACTGCTGCGTGGTCCCATGGTGTTTGTACTTGCGTACTATTGTTTGTACAGATGAGCGTGGTACCTTCAGGTATTTGGAATTTGCTCCCAAGGATGAACCAGACTTGTGGAGGTCTACATCAGGTCTTTGTTGATCTACAATCAGGTCTTCACTGATTTCTTTTGATTTTTCCATGATGTCAAGCAAAGAGGCACTGAGTTTGATGGTAGGCCTTCAAACTCACACCTCCAATTGACTCATATGATGTCAATTAGCCTAACAGAAGCTTCTTAAAGCCATGACATTAATTTTCTGGAATTTTCCAAGCACAGTCGCCTTAATGTATGTAAACTTTTGACCCACTGGAATTGTGATACAGTGAATTATAAGTGAAATGTGCCAAGCTTGTAGCGTCACACCCCAAAATACTTGAGGTTGTAATCTCTACCGAAGGGGCTTCAACAAAGTACGGAGTAAATGGTCTGAATACTTATGTAAATATAATTTTTCTTCTTTTTTTAAATTTCTTTTTTTAAACATTTTCAAACATTTCTAAACTGTTTTTGCTTTGTCATTATGCGGTTTAGTTTGTAAATTGATAAGGGGATAAAACGATTTAATCAATTTTAGAATAAGGTTGTAACGTAACAAAATGTGGAAAAAGTCAAGGGGTCTGAATTCTTTCCGAACTTTCCGAAAATGCCTGTGATAAGTGATTGGTATGGTTGGTGTTAATCATTTTAGGTTCATCATCCCAGCTCTAGACACAGACAACAAGACAGACAAGCAAGCTGTTAGCATATGTGCTCATTCATACCAGGAAAGCTTCGGGATAGATGGATACCACCAGGCTTGAAACCAGCCCATGCCCATCTCCACAATATCAATGCTTATGTGTTTCAATTGCTTTGCAATACCATGCTGCACAATGCACTCCAATATCATATATGTTGACAAAGCCCTTGAAGAGCCAAGCGTCTTAACCAGGGCTTGACAATACTGCACTGTATTACTGGAAAGCCTACTCTGTCCCTGCATTTTTCCATTCCCCATTCATTTGTCTAGGTCAGCTAAAATGATGACTGCTGCTGCACATTGTGTCCTATACACTGTCTTTATACTTACTAGGGCAGAGTGTGTGTGTGTGTGTGTGTGTGTGTGTGTGTGTCAATCATTAGATGTTAATCACATCAAGCCCCTGACCGGTTAGATGAGCCATTTCCTACTGAGATAATAGGACCCAAACAGGATATGAATCCAACTGACAGACATTTAGACAGGATGTATCTTCACACACTCTGACTGCTGCTGGGACATTTAGTCTTCCATCCCATAATAATCCTGCCGCCTGCCGATCCCTGTCTCCAGACAGAGTAACCAGGGTTTATTTCTGGAGATGTATAGAGTGTTTTACCACTCCTCCCTCTCAAACCTGTCATGTCACTCTCTTCTTCTCTCACGCTTTTCCTTTCTTTCTCTCTGTTCTTAACCGGCCGGGTTTGACTCTCTCTGTTGTCAGTTATAGATGCTAGCTGATGCTGAAATGTGTTCTCATTCCAAATACATTGTCTGTATATCTAGAGTGTGTGATCTGGTAGACCTCCGTCTGAGGCTTCACAGGGTTAGGGCTGTCAGTCAGGAGAACGTGCCCTGGCTTGTTGAACACTCTCTCTCTCTGTGTGTGTGTGTGTGTGTGTGTGTGTGTGTGTGTGTGTGTGTGTGTGTGTGTGTGTGTGTGTGTGTGTGTGTGTGTGTGTGTGTGTGTGTGTGGAGTTACAAGTTTCAAGTTTTATTAGTCGTATGTACAGGATACACATTGTATACACCATCCAACAATGCAACAACAATAAGAAATATAAAATATAAGAATATGAACATAAAGGAAATAGCTCAGTAAGGTAAAATATTTGATTTGATTTATTCTATTTGTCACATGCGCCGAATACAACAGATGTAGTAGACCTTACAGTGAAATGCTTACTTACAAGCCCTTAACCAACAATGCAGTTTTAAAAAATCGGTGTTGAGTAAAAAAATTGATAAGTAAAACATTTAAAAGTAACAAATAATTAAACATCAGCAGTAAAATAACAATAGCGAGGCTATTTACAGGGGGTACCGATACAGAGTCAATGTGTGGGGGCACCGGTTAGTTGATATAATTGAGGTAATATGTAGGTAGAGGTAAAGTGACTATGCATAGACAGAGTAGCAGCAGCGTAAAAGAGGAGTCTGGGTAACTTTTTGATTAACTGTTCAGGAGTCTTATGGCTTGGGGTTAAAAGCTGTTTAGAAGCCTCTTGGACCTAGACTTGGCGCTCCGGTACCGCTTGCCGTACGGGAGCAGAGAGAACAGTCCATGACTAGGATGGCTGGAGTCTTTGACATTTATAGCATAATTATAATACAGAAAGGCACAATTTATAGTGCGATATTTACACGTGTTTTGGGGAAGGGGGAATTGGGGGGGGGCAAGTGTTTTTTTTTAATTGTGCAATATTTAGCAATAATAATAAGAGGTGTGAGTGAGCTAAAGTGTAAAGAGTCTGAGCAAGTGTTCAGCAGTCTGATAGCTTGTAGATAGAAACTGTCTCTGAGCCTGTTGGTATCAGACCTCATGCCGATACCGTCTGCCCGATGGTAAGGGAGTGAACAGCTTGTGTGTGAGGTCTATGGGAGGAGGGAGAGGTACTGTATGTTTGAGAGGGTTATGCTATATGCAGGAGAAGGTGTCAACGCATAGGGCTGATGTAACAGAAATATAACAACACTGTCCTATAGCAAATGCCACTTTGTGCCAGAAATGCCACTAAAGCCACTTAAAGTTTACATGTGTAAATATAGTATATGTGGGAACAACTTTGATCCATGTGCTAAGAAAACACTGAACCACTGATGTGACACATCTTTTCTCTTCTTCTTTCTCTCCTCTCCTCTTGCAGTCATCCCCGACTCCCTCACCATCACCGCGCCGCCACAGACCCTCTCCCAGGTGGAGGGAGACACGCTCCAGCTCAGCTGTGAGGTTTCCCGGGCGACGGAGCAGCACACACACCTGTCTGTGGGTTGGTACCTGCGCTCCCCGGAAGACGCTGTCGCCCCACCCCTGGAGATCCTCACCCTGTCCCGGGACTTTGTCCTCCGGGCCGGCGGGCCGTACAAACAGAGGATGACCTCAGGGGACCTGAGGTTGGATAAGACCAGCGCTACATCCTACAGGCTGACCATCCACCGGCTGCAGCCTGCTGACCAGGGCCTGCTCTACTGCCAGGCTGCAGAGTGGATCCAGGACCCCGATCGCAGCTGGTTTGCTATGACCCGCAAGCAGGCCGACAAGACCCAGCTACGTATACAACCCACTGGTGAGTAGGGGGCGATGGGAGTGGCGAGATTGTTTGTGTGTGTGTTGTGACTCGTCATACACACTCTCCGAGGGCTGATCAGTATCTCTTACTAAGCTCATTAGAGCACTAAGGAGAGCTTACCAAACCTCTATGGACTGCCCTTATCAGTGTATTCGTGCATGTGTTGACTGGCATACAGGAAACACAAAGCTGGACTGTTACAAGGGTCAGAGATTGCACAGGGTCAAGAAGCAGGAAGTACACACACCCTGACAATAATGGAGTGTTTCATGCTGACGTGATAGTAGTACGTCATCTCATTGGGCTTCCTGTGACCTTGAAGTCAGAGACGAAATGTAATTTCTATTCCTCACTGTTCCCTCTGTGTCTCCTACAGTGAAACTCCCTTTGTGTCTGGGCTAGTCTACTGTATATGAGACATACTGCTCTGTTTGTGACGAGAGTTAAATCTCTCAGCAATCCACAGTTACTCTGGGGAAATTCCCCCAGAGATAGGAGGGTGGAGCGGAACAGGCGAGAGAGCGAGACCAAGGAGATAGTATGCTTCTTATGATAATGATCTTAAAATTAGCTGTCGACCTCTAACCCAGCAGACAGGGCACAAGAACAGAGTCTGAGCTACACACACACTACTATCCTTGTGAGGACTTCTAGTCGTTCAGGATAGTAAAAACCCCCCAAAACACACACGTTACATACAGGGCCACTGTACAATACTGTCTTTCTCCAGATCCAGGAACACCATTCCAGTAGATAAATGGTGCAAAACATTTCTATACATTTTTTTGCAGAATGACGGTGGAATTCTTCATTGGTTGTTAATGGCGCCCCAGATCGTGATCAGAGGATGTTCGATAGGAAGACTCTGTTTCTCAGAAGAGCAATAAGTTAGCCAAGAGAGGCACATAGAGCTCTGCATCTTACACCCCCTCTCTTCTCTCTCTTCTCTCTCTCTTTTATAATCTAAAATGGATGGGAGTGTTGTAGTCTGACAAAGGGAGTAGAGCAGGGCGTGTATGTGTCTACTGATTATGTGTGTGTATACACCTGTGTGTGTGTTGGAGTCTCTTTCATTAGGCTGTGTGTATTGAAGGGAGGGAGAGAGAGAGGACCCTAAGACAGCCCCATCACTGGCTAATCACCCACAGACAGAGGAGAGACGCTAGACAAGAACAGAATCCTAATGGACCTCTTCTCTTTCCATCTCTCTCTCTCCCTCACTTTATTGTTCTCTCCCTTTCTCGTTACATCTCTCCCTCTACACATCTTTAAACCTCTCTTTTTTTAATGTTTTTTCACTTTATCTTTCTTGTTCTTTCTGTTATCAGACCCTGTCTGTTTCTCCCTTTAACGTTTCATCCCACATCTCTCCCTTGCCCCCTTTTATCTTTTCCCAACTCTCTTGTTTTCTAACTTCCTACTCTCTCGCTGCATCTGATTGGCCTGTTTCTTTTCACGTTTAATTTATTACAAACCGTTGACAGGTGCATGTCTCCACTTTTAGCTCCTCCCTTCCTCCGTGTCTCTCACCACTCAGTATTGCCCAGGCACAGTTCATGGTAGTATTCATGAAGACGCGTCATAGCAAAAAGTTTCAAAACATTGTGCAATGGAAAACGTAAAAAAGCATTTCTTATTGGACAAGTTGAGATGGTACCTCCCCATTTTCATCTGTTTGCTTCAGTTTGGTGCCTAGTGAATACGACCCAGTTTCCCATGGCCATGTTTGTTGCTGAACTCTAAGTTGTCCTTGTAAAGCAGGTCACAGCTCCATGAGTTTAGATCCAACCAGGAATACAGATCTGATGTCACAATGCAATATCCTGCCGCTTCATTGGTCAATGATCGTCACTGGCCTTTGTTTTGGCATCTGCGTTCCACTCTGTTAGTAATGACCTGTGTGTGTTTGTGTGTGAGTCTGCTTGTATCTGTCCAGGCAGTGCCAGACTGTTAGTATTAGGCTCATTGTTATTTTAGAGACAAGCGCTCAGCATGAAAGTTCACTGTGTGTGTGTACGTGTAAACAGTCACCCCCCTCCCCTCTTCAAATGGCAGGCTTTGAACTTTTCCACGACTGTGTTTTCTCAGGAAGTCTGTTTAAAGTCTTTATAATTACAGCCAGGGGCTAGCACCTCCTCTGAGAGCAGAGCGGGAATGAGATGCACAGAGCATACCGCCGCTCGTCATGTTGAAATGAATACTGTAAATAAACCGCTGGTGCCGCCGTGTGCGGAGTTCATCTATAATTGGGAGCCCAGTCAGAGGTGTATGCAGAGACGGCTACACTGATAATGTTTGCTCGGCCTCCTCTCCTCTCTCTTCTGTCAGGAAGAGCGAAGGAGACGAGCGGAGTGGCCAGGCTTTTTTCGTCTGCTGTAGAGAATCTTAATTTGCTGTGTTTCTGTGTTGGAGGTGAAACCAAGGGGAGAGGAGGATGAGAGAGGAGAGGAGGAGACTGTAGGAGCTGTGCTTCACTGTGGGCATAGCTGACCCCTTGTGACCCCCCCTCTTTCTCTTTCTCCCTTTCTTTCGTCTCCTCTTTCTCTCGCTCTCTCTGCACCCAGTGTAACAGGCAGCAGACATTAAAGAATAGGATGTGTTAGTGTGATGCATTTTTATTTCATATGCTGGTATTTAAAGAAGGTCTCTATCCCGAGCAGCTAGTCATGCTCTCATGCGTTATATGAGGATAAGGGAACATGTGATATGCAACAGCTAAATCAGAGTTGATGACTCCTTCCCTCTCTCTGTCTTTGGGAGAAACTGGCAGCTGAAACCATACTGATGCTAAATGTTAAAATAGTGGATGACAATTTATCTTATCCCTCTCCCCTTTCCTTCCCCCTCTCCTTCCATACACCCAGATCGGGACTTCAGCATCCTGGTAGAAATTAACATCCATCTCTTTTCATTAAGGACTGGAGTGTGAAGATGTGTTGACATGTGCTATCTGGAGACAGGAGGAGCTAAACTGCTTTTTAACTAATTTTATCTCTCTCTCCCCCAGATCGGGACTTCTCTATCCAGGTGAGCACGGAGCGGCGGTCCTTCACGGCGGGCGAGCCGCTGGAGCTGCGCTGCACCATCGATGCCCAGAGCGTGCCCGAGCGCTTCTTCTCGGTGTCGTGGGTGTTCAGCAGCTCGTCGGTTGCCGTGATAGGGCCCAGCGCTGTGCCCGTCCTGGGACCCGACTATGTGGCGCGCGAGGCCGCCGGTCACATGACCGTGCGTAAGGAGAGCCCCGCCGTGCACCTGCTAAAGTTGCAGCGCCTCCGACCAGAGGATGCTGGGAAATACATCTGTAGAGTCACGGAGAGGGAGAAGACACCCACTGGGGACTTTATAGACCGGAGCAAGAGGTCACGCAACGTCCAGATCACTGTGCAGCCCATCAGTGAGTATCAACACGGCATGCTATTGGCCCCTTTGGTAGTAAAAGGCCTCTCATTGGCCTCTTGGTCAGGTAAACCAAGGGTTCCCAAACTTTTTCACTTGAGGGCCCCCCTTCCAGCACTGGGGAACATCCTGCGCCCCTCCCTGCGCGCACCACATCTATTTCTATGGGCACAAGCACTGTTCATGACACAAACTGTTCATTCCCCTCTTGTTAGTGGAGAGAACATTTAGCAGGTTTAAAGATTATTTCCTGCAATTCTACACATTTTGTCATAGGGTGCAAAGAACATTTAGCAGTTTTAAAGCAAATTTTCTTGAAATTCTATACATTTTGCCATATCTAATGTGTATTCATGTGATATTTGATTGCCCAAAAAATTACACCAATATCTATGGGCAAAAAAAATTTAGCATACATGGGCAAGTTGATCTGGACATTTCTGACCGGTTATAAATAGCTCTCTAAGGTATGCAATGACTAACATGACAAGAGGAACTGATAATGCACTACCCAATTTCTAAATTGCACCTTGCATTATACTATTACAATTTTCAAGAATAAGTTTAAAGAATTGGGGCCCCCGCGCCTCTTCACCCCACTGCCGACCCCTCGCGTACCCCACGGGAGGCGCGTCCCTCAGTTTGGGAACCACTGAGTTAAACAACATCTGATTGGCACTTTGATAGTAGTATGCTTTTCTAATGATATACATTATGCATTCTCCCAGAGCGGAGGTCAGATACCTTTATTCCAGAGAACAATAGAGCCTCTATTGTGGACTGTGAGTCTCACTGAGAATAAAGCGCTCTTTATTACACCATTATTTTCTATAGGGCTGAGAATTGCCTGGGACCTCACAATATGATATTATCATGATACTTGGGTGCCGATACGATATGTATTGTGATTCTCGCGATTCGATACTGGGATTTTATTGCGATTTTCTGTTCCAAACATATGGCTCACTATACACTGAGTACACAAAACATTAGGAACACCTTCCTAATATTGAGTCCCAGCTTTTATTTCTTTCATCACATTCCCAGTGGGTCAGAAGTTTATACACTCAATTAGTATTTGGTAGCATTGTCTTTAAATTGTTTAACTTGGGTCAAATGTTTCGGGTAGCCTTCCACAAGCTTCCCACAGTAAGTTGGGTGAATTTTGGCCCATTACTCCTGACAGAGCTGGTGTAACTAGGTCAGGTTTGTAGGCCTCTTTGCTCGCACACGCTTTTTCAGTTCCGCACACACATTTTCTATAGGATTGAGGTCAGGGCTTTGTGATGGCCACCCAAATATCTTGACTTTGTTGTCCTTAAGCCATTTTGCCACAACTTTGGAAGTATGCTTGGTGTCATTGTCCATTTGGAAGACCCATTTGGAACCAAGCTTTAACTTCCTGATGATTCCTGATGTCTTGATGTTGCTTCAATATATCCACATAATTTTCCTGCCTCATGATGCCATCTATTTTGTGAAGTGCACCAGTCCCTCCTACAGCAAAGCACCCCCACAACATGATGCTGACACCCCCGTGCTTCATGGTTGGGATGGTGTCTTCTTCCTTGTTGAGCGGCCTTTCAGGTTATGTCGATATAGGACTCGTTTTACTGTGGATATAGATACTTTTGTACCTGTTTCCTCCAGCATCTTCACACGGTCCTTTGCTGTTGTTCTGGGATTGATTAGCACTTTTCGCACCAAAGTACGTTCATCTCTAGGAGACAGAACGAGTCTCCTTCCTGAACGGTATGACGGCTGTGTGGTCCCATGGTGTTTATACTTGCGTACTATTGTTTGTACAGATAAACATGGTACCTTCAGGCGTTTGGAAATTGCTCCCAAGGATAAACCAGACTTGTGGAGGTCTACAATTTTCTCTGAGGTCTTGGCTGATTTCTTTTGATTTTCCCATGATGTCAAGCAAAGAGACACTGAGTTTGAAGGTAGGCCTTGAAATACATCCAAAGGTACACATCCAATTGACTCAAACGATGTAAATTAGCCTATCAGAAGCTTCTAAAGCCATGACATAATTTTCTGGAATTTTCCAAGCTGTTTAAAGGCACAGTCAACTTAGTGTATGTAAACTTCTGACCCACTGGAATTGTGATACAGTGAATTATAAGTGAAATAATCTGTGAACAATTGTTGGAAAAATGACTTGTGTCATGCACAAAGTAGATGTCCTAACCGACTTGCCAAAACTATAGTTTCTTAACAAGAACTTTGTGGAGTGGTTGAAAAATTAGTTTTAATGACTCCAACCTAAGTCTATGTAAATTTCCGACTTCAACTGTACTACCATACCCCGTTCAAAGGTACTTACATTTTGTCTTGCCCATTTACCCTCTGAATGGCATACATACACAATCCATGTCTCAATTGTTTCAAGGCTATAGAAGGACAAATACTGGAGTTTGGGTGCAGGTACAGATGACTAGCGGTAGCTAACAGTACCTAGCAATTCAAATATTATTCGTACTTGGAGTCAAAGTATCAATTTAATATTGTTCAAAATAATATTGTGATATGGAACTGTATCGACTTTTCCCCCATCGCTCATTTTCTGTCTGAGTGGATCGCTAAATATTGGTAATGCAGTATTATGGTCCTTCTCATTCCCTTAGCTCAGAGCTGCGAGTGAGCTGCTAGGTTGGATAATGGAGAGAGCTGGAGAGGAGGATGCAGGAGGCTGAGCTAACAGCCGTGAAATGAGAGTGTGAAGAAGGAGAGAGGAAGGAATGGGGCCTAGCTCTCCAGGGCCCACTAATGGATCCTTGGGCTAAATTAATGTGTTCTGCTGGAGCTGAGTGACTCAGCTGGGCTTTCAGAGTGTTGGCCGCTAGGGGCGTGCTGGAACACTGGGAGGCGATATGAAGCCTAATCTAGCTAATACAACCCTCCCAAAACCTCCAGTGCCCAATGTTCTCATCCTCTCTCTTTCTATCCTGATGTATCCTCTCTGTCTAGTAGTTCAGTGCCCCCCCCCCCCCCCCCCCCCAGTCTGCAGCTCTATAGCCTCTCTATCCCTCACTCTCTCTTTCTAAGGGCTGGTGTTGAATGCTAAAGCCTGCTGTTCCCAGCATAAAAACACAATAACAACCCACCCCAACTCACCCTAAATATGCCATCATCCACCACCTGCACCCAACCATCCTGACCTTACCCAAGCACCCCCCACTTCACTCCACTCCCACCCAAACTGTCCCAAAACAAAGCCCCCCTGGCCCCCACATGGCCCCAGTAATCCCCAGGGATTCTCCCTAATGGGACCTTTTTGTTTCCCTAACAAATAGATTTAATGTTCTATAAAAGCATTGTATGTTTAATAACCATGGTTACAGCAGGGAGGGAGGTCTTAATGGAGAGTGGGTAGAGGGGTATGGGGTCAGGTTGACCCCCCCCAACTCACCCGCCTCTAGTTACCATCCCTTGTTTCTGGACCCATTAACAGCGGTGATGGGGTAGTATGGGTGAGGGTTGAGAGCAGGAGGATGGGAAGAAAGAGGTGTAAACAGTGCTGACAAATCAGTCCTGATGAATGAGAATACCTTGGGCAGGGAAGAGGGGTAAACGCGCTGCTATGAATTACAAACACACAGAGAAAAGGGAAAGAGGGAGTGAGAGACGGGCAGTAGAGAGAGAGCGAGAGAGACACACAGAAAAGGAAGGGACTGAGAGAGAGTGGAGTAAAGAGAAAGAGGGATAGAAACACACAGAGGAGAGAGAGAGAGACCCATGAACAGAAAGGGAGATGGTGGGAGAGAAGGAACAATTGGGAGACGGGGAGAGAACTGAAAGAGGAGAAAGACAAAAACAGGCGGGTTTGAAGAGGAGAGAAGCTGCCCTCTGCCTGCCTAACCATCTGTGATATTCATACAAATCCACATTGACACTAAGAGCCGAGAGACAGAGACGATGTATAATGTATTTAACATGGGGAAAAGCTGTGGTGAAATTAAAAGAGAGAGAAGAAGAGAAAGGGATGGAGGCCTTCCATTTGTTCATGTAAGTGTGGAAAGGCTGCTTCATTCTGTATTCTCCCAGGGCTGGGGCTTGGTAGGAGGGGTGGTTAGCACCCAGTCAACCCCTCATACTCTGACGGCAAAGAAAACGAGATGGAGGGAATGAGAAAGAGAGAGAAAGAGAGCAGGAAAGAAGCCCTCCCTGTAGACTCAGATCACCCGAGGGTTGAAGGGGGTGTTGGGGCCGGGCAGCGCTCTGCCAGGCTCTGCAGTGTGTGAAAGGCGCTGAAGTGATGCGAGAAGGAGAGAGATGGTCTGTTTTAAAGCACGGGACGGGCAGCTAAAGACTTTTATCCTTCTGCACTTTCTTCTGAGGAGGAATCCCTCAGACGCTGGGTCGTGTGATCTCAGGCCCGGCCCCCAAGCCCTGGGTGGACCGGGCTATCAGCTGCATTACATTAGGTGTCAGAAGTGGGATCGGCTAACGACAACGCATCAGTCCACTGGGGTCTGTGTGTGTCTCTGACAGTTCCTCTCTCTCTCTTTTTCTCAGCTGCCCCAAGTTCAGAGTCGAGTGATCATCTCCACAGATACAGGCTGCTGTGACATAAATACAGTACATGCATAGGCTAGTCAGTAGTATACTCCAGTCACTGGTAGACACGATACTGCCCGTGGTTCTTTTTGTCCTTTGAATTGTTTTACATGTGAAGCCTGGTTCTAGTGTATAATTATTTAAATGTAAATCCCTGTCAAAATGTCATTGGAGAGGTTTTGGTCCATTTTGACTTATTTTGTATATGTTCTGTCACTCCTTCTACCTCAACCCTCCCTCTCTGAATTCTCTCTCCCCACTCCTCTCCTCTCTCCACCAGAGAGTAACGTCACAGTGTCTTTGTCCAGTAACTCGTCAGAGGTCCAGGAGGGGGACGTGGTCCAGCTGACCTGTTCCATCCACTCCACCACGGGTCCTCTCTCTGTGGCCTGGCAGTGGAGTGAGAAGCAGGGCTCCACCTCTCCCCAGGATCTGGTCTCCGTAGACCGCGACGGGACCGTCCGACCAGGCCCTGGGTACCGTGAGCGTTCCAGCTACGGGGAAATCCGGGTAGAGAGGGTACGGGAGGACATCTATACCCTGTCCCTATACAACGCCCTGCCTGGGGACGAGGGGCTGTACCGGTGCACGGCCACAGAGTGGGTGGAAGCCGGGACTGAGCCAGAGCAGAGCTGGGAGATAATAGGAGAGAAATCAGCCACCAAGACCATCACTGTTAAGACCGTGGGTGAGTGTGTGTAGCAGGGACTCATGACTCAGGAAGACATATATATCAGGAAGATATCTATATATCACACACACACACGGAACCCTGACACACACAGAGTATATAAAGGGAAAGGGGATACCTAGTTAGTTGTACAACTGAAATGTGTCTTCTGCATTTAACCCAACCTCTCTGAATCAGAGAGGTGCGGGGGGCTGTCTTAATCGACATACACGCCATCGGTGCCCGGGGAGCAGTGGGTTAAATGCCGTGCTCCGGGGCAGAACGACAGATTTTTACCTTGTCAGCTCGCACACACATACAGTATACACATCAAGGTCATCTCTGTCACGGCAAGTTGTAAGCTTAAGCAACAGGCGAACACACACACACACACACACACACACACACACACACACACACATTAAGGTCATCGCTGGCATTTCTTTAGCTTTTCTCTAGAGTGAGCACCCAAATACACACACACAAACAAACGTCCAGTCCTTCCGGGCCTAGAAAGTTGGTAAGCGTGTGCAGGGGGATGTCAGGAGCACACAGAGGGCAGTCATTTTCCTACCTGTTGTAAGAGATTGTGATGAATAGCTCACTGAGAGGCTGGAAAATAAAGCATGCTTTATTCATGCAGAGCCAAGGGGTGTGTGTCACTACAACACACACACACACACACACCATTCTGACTTCAGATATAGTTCTTCTTTTTCATGATATTATGGACACAACACACACAATCTTGACTTGAGACACACTCGCACTACTTGCGTACACGCAGATTATCTAGAATTATTCAAATGAAAATGTGTTTAGCAGTGGGCAGGCTTTCCTCTGTCAGTGAGTTAAGCTGAACATCACTGGTACAGACTGACTGAGAGAGGCAGTGGAGTAGTGCACTGGCTGAGGCGCTGGGGGAACCAAGGGCTCAGTGCACAGTCACACACACACACACACACACACACACACACACACACACACACACACACACACACACACACACACACACACACACACACACACACACACACACACACACACACACACACACAGAAGGGATTAGTCCCTGCAGCAGAGTATTGTGGTGCTGTGGAGGGAGAGAAAATATGTCTGTTTTTTAATTGGCCATTTGTTGTGTTTTAGCAAAAACTGATGAATTACAGGTAACTGACTAAATACAGGAGACTCCAACATAAAATGCCTTTATAGGGCATTGGGCCACCATGAGCCAGAACGGCTTCAATGTGCCTTGGCATAGATTCTACAAGTGTCTGGAACTATATTAGAGGGATGTGACACCATTTTTCCATGAGATATTCCATCATTTGGTGTTTTGTTGATGGCCACCGCTCCAGAATCTCTCATAAGTGTTCAACTGGGTTGAGATCTGGTGACTGAGACACACACTCTAAGCTACTTTGAGACCCCTCTTTCAAAGTCACTGAGATCTCTTCTAGCCATGGTAGCCAAAATAATGGGCAACTGGGAATTTTTATACATCACCCTAAGCATGATGGGATGTTAATGACTTAATATACTCAGGAACCACACCTGTGTGGAAGCACCGGCTTTCAATATACTTTGTATCCCTCATTTACTCAAGTGTTTCCATTATTCAGGCAGTTACTTGAATGTAGATTATGTAGATGTTTATTTTGTTATTGTTCCTACACATTTTTATTTTATTTGTGTGTACAGTATGCCTGTCTCTGTGTATTTAGTATGTGTGTCAGTTTCCCTGTGTGTGTTTGTATCACGTGTTTGTGCCTCTGCGCGCGTCCTTGTGTCTTCAAGATGTGTAGCATCTGCTTGCCTCAGTCTCTACTGAAGTCTCCTCTGAAGAGCAGTGACAGTCAGCCAAGGTATAAATAGGCCTGCACTCCTTTCCCCTGTTCATCCTCTCCTCTATTCTCTCTCTTCTCCTTTAATCTGTTTCTCCTTCTGTTCTTCCATTCCCTTTTTTCACAATGCGTCTTTTTCCAAGTTGGCTGTCTGGCCCTTGGGGATTAGTGATGGTGTCCTCTGGGGTTTGACAGAGAGGTGATGCGTTGCCATGGTGAAAGTGTTCATTAGGGGATCCTGGTAGCTGATTGGCTGAAGAGCGCCCAGGAGTGATTGGGTTGGCAGGTCTGTGATGATGACAAGCCCAGGTTCTTAGACCTAACAAACACATACACATACATAAGCAAACATGCACACACAGGATAGGCATACACTTACAATCGACTCACAACGACATATACATAGGAAAGGGCATATTAAGGTAATATAATAGGAAAGGAATTATCAGTGTGAACTTTTCTCCCATCAGAGGCCGACAGTGATGGAGATGGATGGAAGAAGACAGAGAGAGGGAGGGAAGGGCTGAACGAGAGATGGAAGGAGAGCGAGAGAGGAGAGTTATTGTCTAATGTAGAATTATGGACTGTGGCTGCTGTCCCAGCAGTAGCCAACAGTCTGGACATAAAACCATCGATTACACACCCTGAAGGACACAATGGACAACTCACTGCCAGGAGAGAGGGATGAGGAGAGGAGGGAGGGAGCAAGGGAGGAGGGAGAGATGACAAGTGAATAATGGAGAAATCTGCACAGTCTCATAGACATGAATTATCGGATCTTGTAAAAATCAGAAAGAGGTCTCACTCACTCACCGCTTCTCTCTCTCTCTCTCTGAAATACATGTATATGAGGGCAGTAAGATACTGAAATGGGTTGATGTCAGTATGAATCGCAGACTAGAATGGAAGATGTTACGGAGGGATATCTGCGTGGAGTGAAGTGTACTGTACCAGGGAATCTCCCCTCCTCCTCTTTCTCAACTCTCTAAGTGGTGTAGTGTAGGTCTATGTTGGCCCTATTAACTGGACCAGGGTGACTTATCTAAATGAGGAAGGTTTGGATTGGCTAGAGAAAGAAGCAGGTCGAGTATCAGCTCTTAGAGCAAATCTCTCCCTGGAGCCTTCTTTGGTGTTGCATCACCATTAGTTTTGAACTCTGCTATCACACACACACACACACACACACACACACACACACACACACACACACACACACTTCGATGAGACACGCATACATTCACTGCCGCACGGGCAGTCATGATAAATTGATCTGTGCTCCGTTGGCACAGGGCTCTAGAACTAAGCCCCGGTGCACCCTGGGTAAATGGGTGCTAATCTCAGCACGAGAGTCCTCCCCCGTTCAACCACCGGTGACCATTAACCCTATTAGTGTTGCATGGTATACCGACTCTTCACTACTTTTTCGATACTAGAACATGAAATGCGTCTCACGTCGTCTACTGAGAGAGGATCAAGTCTGTCTATTAGCGCAGCCCATGTCTCCTTATAGTGTGAGAGCACCATTTCCTGCTCCGGATCCACTTACTGGTGGCCAGCTCTAGCCTGTCCTGAGGAACCACTACACTCCCTGCGAGTCTGGGCTGTATCACCACTTCTGCTGCATAAGCAGATAGCAAGATGATCTTTGCTCGAGTCTCGAACTGACCGTGTGTGTGAATGACAGCATGGGGCTTAAAGAGACACTTGTAAAATAAGAGATTGCTTTCTTCTATACAAATGTTGTTGATCAGTACAATAAAATAAGTCCCAAATGGAAGGGAAATAGATTGTTTTTCATCTGTAGCACAATGAAATCAGCTAAAACCAGGTCAATAACTCAATGCATGCAGTGTGTCCTATTGAATATGCATTCACCTGTATTGTGAATAGGCCTAGGCTACATCTTGATTTACCATTCAAATAAATTATTACTATTATGTTATGTAGTAAGATGGGTAAACAACTAAGTCAAATGTATTGTATAATTTATTAATTAAAGCATACATTCAACAACTGCCTCACCTAAAGCCCATTATTGTGGAAACTGCTATAGACCAAGTGCTAACAGTCAGTATTTGGAAAATATGTGTGAAATGCTTGATAATGTATGTGTTATCAACAGAGAAGTATATTTTCTGGGTGGTTTAAATATTGACTGGCTATCAAGCTGCCCACTCAGGAAAAAATTCAAACTGTAACCAGTGCCTGCAACCTGCAACAAGTCAGTCAATTTACCAGAGTAGTTACAAACAGCACAGGAATTAAATCATCAACATGTAATGATCACATTTTTACTAATGCTGCAGATATTTGCTTTACAGCAGTATCCAAATCCATAGGATGTAGTGATCACAATATAATCTAGGAAAACCAAAGTTCCAAAGGTTGGGCCTAATATAGTGTATAAGAGGTCATACAATAAGTTTTGTAGTAATTCATATGTTGATGATGTAAAGAATATTTGCTGGTCTGTGGTGTGTAATGAGAGCAACAAGACGCTGCACTTGACGCATTTATGAAACTACTTATTCCAGTTACTAATAAGCACGTACCCATTAAGAAAATGACTGTAAAAACTGTTAAATCCCCTTGGATTGATGAGGAACTGTATGGTTGAGAGGGATGAGGCAAAAGGTATGGCAATTAAGTCTGGCAGCCCAACTGATTGGCAAACGTACTGCAAGTTAAGAAATCATGTGACTAAACTAAATAAAAATAAACTACACTATGAAACAAAGATGATAAATTATATAAAGAAAGACAGTAAAAAGCTTTGGGGTCCCTTAAATTAAATTTAGGGAAAAAAGCCAACTCGGCTCCTTCATTTATTGAATCAGATGTCTCATTCATCACAAAGCCCACTGATATTGCAAACTACTTTAATGACTTTTTCATTGGCAAGATAAGCAAACTTAGGGATGACATGCCAGAAACAAACGCTGACACTACACATCCAAGTATATCGGACCAAATTATGAAAGACAAGAATTGTACTTTTGAATTCTGTAAAGTCCGTGTGGATGTGTTGAAAAAATTATTGTCTGTCAACAATGACAAGCCACCAGGGTCTGACAATCTAGATGGAAAATTACTGACGATAATAGCAGACAATATTGCCACTCCTATTTGCCACATCTTCAATTTAAGCCTACTAGAGAGCGTGTGCCCTCAGGCCTATAGGGAAGCAAAGTCATTCTGCTACCCAAGAATAGTAAAGCCCCCTTTACTGGCTCAAATAGCCGACCAATCAGCCTGTTACCAACCCTTTAGTAAACTTCTGGGGAAAAATGTGTTTGACCAGATACAATGCTTTTTTTAAAGTAAACAAATTGACAACAGAATTTCAGCAAACTTATAGGGAAGGACACTCAACAAGCAAAGCACTTACACAAATGACTGATGATTGGCTGAGAGAAATTGATGATAACATGATTGTGGGGGCTGTCTTGTTAGACTTCAGTGCAGCTTTTGACATTATCGATCATAGTCTGCTGCTGGAAAAACCAATGTGTTATGGCTTTACACCCCCTGCTATAATTGTGTTAGGTGTTCTTTAATGGAAGCCTATCAAATATAACCCAGTTAGAATCAGGAATTCCCCAGGGTAGCTGTTTAGGCCCCTTGCTTTTTAAAATTTTTACTACCGACATGCCACTGACTGAGTAAAGCCAGAGTTTCTATGTATGCGGATGACTCAACACTATACACGTCAGCTACTACAGCGACTGAAATGACGGCAACACTCAACAAAGAGCTACAGTTAGTTTCAGAGTGGGTAGTGAGCACTAAATATTTCTAAAACTAAAAGCATTGTATTTGGAACAAAACACTTACTAAACCCTAAACCTCAACTAAATCTTGTGGAAATTGAGCAAGTTGAGATGACTAAACAGCTTGGAGTAACTAGATTGTAAACTGTCATGGTCAAAACATATTGATGCAGTAGTAGCTAAGATGGGGAGAAGTCTGTCTATAATAAAGCGATGCTTTGCCTTCTTAACAACACTATCAACAAGGCAGGTCCTACAGGCCCTAGTTTTGTCGCACCTTGACTACTGTTCAGTCGTGTGGTCAGGTGCCACAAAAAAGGACTTAGGAAAATTGCAATTGGCTCAGAACAGGGCAGCACGGCTGGCCCTTGGATGTACACAGAGAGCTAATATTAAAAATATGCATGTCAATCTCTCCTGGCTGAAAGTGGAGAGATTGACTTCATCACTACTTTTATTTATGAGAGGTATTGACAAGTTGAATACACCGAGCTGTCTGTCTAAACTACTGGCACACAGCTCAGACACCCATGTATACCCCACAAGACATGCCACAAGTGGTCTCTTCACAGTCCCCAAGTCCAGAACAGACTATGGGAGGCACATAGTACTACATATAGCCATGACTACATGGAACTCTATTCCATATCAAGTAACTGATGCAAGCAGTAAAATTAGATTTAAAAAACAAATTAAAAAAACACCTTTATGGAATAGCGGGGACTGTGAAGCAACACAAACATTTGCACACACACACACAATAACATACGCACTACACAGTTGAAGTCAGAAGTTTACATACACTTAGGTTGGAGTCATCAAAACTCGTTTTCAACTACTCCACAAAGTTCTTGTTAACAAACTATAGTTTTGGCAAGTTGGTACATGACACAAGTAATTTTTCCAACAATTGTTCAGACAGATTATTTCACTTATAATTCACTGCATCACAATTCCAGTGGGTCAGAAGTTTACATGCACTAAGTTGACTGTGCCTTTAAACAGCTTGGAAAATTCCAGAAAATTATGTCATGGCTTTAGAAGCTTCTGATAGGCTAATTGACATCATTTGAGTCAATTGGAGGTGTACCTGTGGATGTATTTCAAGGCCTACCTTCAAACTCAGTGCCTCTTTGCTTGACATCATGGGAAAATCAAAAGAAATCAGCCAAGACCTCAGAAAAAAAATTGCAGACCTCCACAAGTCTGGTTCATCCTTGGGAGCAATTTCCAAACGCCTGAAGGTACCACGTTCATCTGTACAAACAATACTACGCAAGTATAAACACCACTGCTCCAAAACCACCATTAAAAAGCCAGACTATGGTTTGCAACTGCACACGGAGACAAAGATCGTACTTTTTGGAAAAATGTCCTCTGGTCTGATGAAACAAAAATAGAAATGTTTGGCCATAATGACCATCGTTACGTTTGGAGGAAAAAGACAGATGCTTGCAAGCTGAAGAACACCATCCCGACCGTGAAGCACGGGTGTGGCAGCATCATGTCGTGGAGGTGCATTTCTGCAGGAGGGACTGGTGCACTTCACAAAATAGATGGTATCATGAGGATGGAAAATGATGTGGATAAATTGAAGCAACATCTCAAGACATCAATCAGGAAGTTAAAGCTTGGTCACAAATGGGTCTTCCAAATGGACAATGACCCCAAACAAACCTGACTTCGTTACACCAGCTCTGTCAGGAGGAATGGGACAAAATTCTCCCAACTTATTGTGGGAAGCTTGTGGAAGGCTACCTGAAACGTTTGACCCAAGTTAAACAATGTTTAAAGGCAATGCTACCAAATACTAATTGAGTGTATGTAAACTTCTGACCCATTGGGAATGTGATGAAAGAAAGAAAAGCTGAAATAAATCACTCTACTATTATTCTGACATTTCACATTCTTAAAATAAAGTGGTGATCCTAACTGACCTAAGACAGGGAATTTTTACTCTGATTAAATGTCAGGAATTGTCAAAAACTGAGTTTATACATGGATTTAGTACTGTGTATATGTGGTAGTGGTGGAGTAGGGGCCTGAGGGCACACAGTGTGTTGTGAAATCTGTGAATGTATTGTAATGTTTTAAAATTGTATAAACTGCCTTAATTTTGCTGGACCCCAGGCAAAGCAGCAGCTAATGGGGATCCATAATAAATACAAATACAAACAACAAAGTCCAATGTAATGATATTGAGTTTGAAAGTTCTGTCTGTCAAGTGCCATTCTGTGACTTTGGCTAATATGCCTTCTTTTTTTGCTGTGGTATTGAGTATCATGATACTGAACCTGGTATCAGTATCGAAGTCAGTATTCTGGTATCGTGACACTAAGCCTTATACGTTATATAATCTATAGACACAGTATACAACCTCTCCATACGGTTGTGTTTCAGAGGACAGTGAATGGATTCTAACAGCTAACTTGTTGATGGAAGGCAATTTATTCAACTCTCACTGAATGCCACTAGGTCGTGCAATCCCTACTCCTTCCCTTCCCTTTTGTCTGTGTATTGAAGCAGAGGGTTGCTCCCTTCAGTCTGTCACCACCATGGCCTCTGTCATGCTGCCTGGCCTGCCACACTGCTTACCTCTCTAATCCTTTCACATACTTCATCAAGTGCCTAAGGAATAGCAGCTAGGAAATAGGAGTTATGGAATAGGAACTAGGGTATAGGGAATAGGAATTAGGGAATAGGAACGAGTAATTCAATTTAGGGAATAGGAGCTAGGGGTCGGTTTGGGATTTAGCCTTACTATCCAACATTAACACATAATTTCCTCTCTTCCTGTTTCCCCAGAATCCTCCTTCGTGGTGTCGGCGTCGTCGCGGACGCCTAGCGTGACCTTTGGCGACTCGTTTGATCTCCAGTGCCTGGTCAAGCCCCGCCATAACCCTCGTGTGCCCGCCTCCGTCACCTGGCGCTTCATGCCCACCAGCTCGGGTTCTGCCGGGGAGGGTGGTGAGGGTGGCACAGTGGGCGAGTTCCGGGACCTGGTGACATTTACCCGTGAGGGCACGCTGCAGTGGGGCGAGCAGCTGCTGGGCCAGGGCACCCGCACCACCGTGGACCGTTCCCATGCCAACACCAACTTCAGGTTGTCTGTGACGCGTGCTGGGCGTAGGGAGGCGGGGACATATCAGTGCTCCGCCCTCCTCTGGAGGAGGAACTACGACAACACCTGGAGCAAAGTGGCCAACAGGACGTCTAACCTGCTGGGGATCAGCGTGTTACAGCCAGGTGGGAGACACACACACGCCTTGAGCCATGTGGCCAACCAACCACACTTCTGGATATTAATTAACACACAAAAAAGCGACACACACAGAATGACTGCGGTAGGCCTGAGGTCGGGGAATGTTTAGAGGTGAACTTATGCTGCACAGGTTTTCTCCTCCCTGTCCTCCTTTGTTCTGTGAGAGTCCTGTACAGACTGAGGAGTGAGTCCTGTATTAGCATTGTGTGTTCTGCCCATTAGGTCTGTGGTGCCATGGACCTATAGGTATTAGTCTCTCTCTGCTGTAATTGCACTCTCTCTCTCTGCTCTAATTGCGCTCGCTCTCTGCTGTAATTGCTCTCGCTCTCTTTTTACGGACTAATTGTGTGTGTGTGTGTGTGAGAGAGAGTGCTTGCGTGTGTGTTTCTGTGCGTGTGTAGCACTGGGCAGGGCTGAACCTCCTAATGGAGCAGTGTAATGTCCCTACTAGAGGTAGTGATCAGAGAGGAAAATAATGGGTGGGAAAAAGAGAGGGGGAAAAAGGAGGAATAGAAAGAAAGGTCCTTGAACTCTTTCCCTCATCAACAATTCACTAACTACACCCCATGGCATCACGCACTGCTGCAATAATAGGCTTTTATTCGCTCACACCCACACACACTGTATACCTTTCATTTGGGATCCCTCATTGTCGACTATGATTTCCCTCCAGGGGTCAGGGTTGTGGTGTGGGTCTGGCTGGCTGGCTGGCCGTGGGTCTGGAGATGGCTGGATAGGCCAATCCATGACCTGGTGATCTTGTCGCATTGGGGGCAGGGGTAGTGATAGGGGTGGCTGTTACACACTGAACAACCCACTGATGACGTTGAGGCAGAGTTTGTGTGTAGTGGAGGTTAATGTCAGTGCTTGTGTTCCTGGGTTCCCAGGTTGTTTATGTAGTTTCTCTGTGAGGAGACTGAATGACATTACTGCCACTCTGGCCTTGAGCTGAGCTGAGGAGTGTTTCTGTTTGTGCAATGTGCACTACCTCATTAAAGTGTGTGGGTGTGCCATGTGTTGCTCTCTGTTTTTCTTCACCATCTACACACACACACACACACACACACACACACACACACACACACACACACACACACACACACACACACACACACACACATACACACACACACACACACACAGAGTCTTGTACAGCTAACCATGTGGGCACACACAATTCAGTCCCATTCAAACTCCTATTTACCCTAACACATACTCTAACCCTAAAACTAACCCTAGCTCCTAAACCTAATTCTAACACTAATTCTAACATTAACCCTAAACCCCCTAGAAATAGCATTTGACCTTGTGGGGTTCAACAAAATGTCCCCAGTTGGTCCAATTTTTGTTTGTTTACTATTCTTGTGGGGACTTCTGGTCCACACACAGGAAGCTCCTGCTTAATGGTAATGGCTTTAGGAAAGCACTGGAGGCAAGCTCTACACCTGTGGTGTTTCTTTTATCCTGCCTGTGAGGCTGTTAGTGGGAGGATCAGCCTGGGGTTATACCACTTTACTGTCACTGAGACAGGCTGTGTGGGGTTATACCACTTTACTGTCACTGAGACAGGCTGTGTGGGGTTATACCACTTTACTGTCACTGAGACAGGCTGTGTGGGGTTATACCACTTTACTGTCACTGAGACAGGCTGTGTGGGGTTATACCACTTTACTGTCACTGAGACTGGCTGTGTGGGGTTATACCACTTTACTGTCACTGAGACAGGCTGTGTGGGGTTATACCACTTTACTGTCACTGAGACTGGCTGTGTGGGGTTATACCACTTTACTGTCACTGAGACTGGCTGTGTGGGGTTATACCACTTTACTGTCACTGAGACTGGCTGTGTGGGGTTATACCACTTTACTATCACTGAGACTGGCTGTGTGTGTGACTGATGTACTACTGATGTGTCAAGGTGAGGCTGATTACAACTCAGCAGGGAGATGAGCTCAGTGACTCTGCTGATCAATAAGACAGCCAGCCATTAGAATATAGTCAACTATACAGGGTTTCTCTCTCTGTCCCACTCCCTCTCTCACACACACACAGCAACCTCAAACCATATGCTCACACACACACACACACACACACACACACACACACACACACACACACACACACACACACACACACACACACACACACACACACACACACACACACACACACACACACAGAGGTCTGTGCTCTGAAGCAGCACAGGGACAGACAGTGTTCTGACCTTAGCCACTCAAGCTGAACACAAGACCCTTCAGGAGCCATTTGGCAATCGATTTATCATCCTGCACGCTTGTTTAGTTTCCCTGATGTGCACTTTACTGTCTTTACCCCTAGTGAAGAGGACCAATGACACGCGCACACACATTTAGAAAATCAATGGAGCTCTCTTTCACTCTCTTCTGGCTCCGCACTGTCTCCATGACGACGTGATCAGTTACCTTGGGAAAGCTATCAGTTACTGTGACAATGTGATCGGTTACATTGGCAATGGCATGAGTTACCATGATGAAGTGATCAGTTATGGTGGCTATATGATAAGTCCATGTATAGGCTTGGGCTCACAGGAGTATTTGATTGGCTGTGAGGTGGACTAATCCAGCTCCCCCATTGGCTCCTCCATACTTTCTTTCTGTTGTTTTAGTCAAATCCTGTTTTCCTCCTCAACTAGGCCTGACACACACGCGCGCGCGCGCGTGTCACATGGCTCCATTTAGAGCTGTGATTCATCTGTCAGAATGTAGGCCGTCTCTTCTGTTTTCCCCTAGCTGTTTTCTTAAATGTTAACCACTCTTCGCTAAATGAGAGGCTGACATTTGCCGTTTCCACTTTCTCTCTCAAAGAAGCAGAAACGAGCGGAACAGGAGAGTGGGGGTAATGAGGTGTGAGCAGAGCTGGAGCATCACACAGCATCTGACCAAATCCATTATTGAGAGACTTTAAATCATGCTTCCAGAGGTGCCTGTACACTGACCCACCAGCCTGCTCAATATGTATGAGCTTCCTCACCACCGTGTGTGTGTGTGTGTGTGTGTGTGTGTGTGTGTGTGTGTGTGTGTGTGTGTGTGTGTGTGTGTGTGTGTGTGTGTGTGTGTGTGTGTGAGAGAGAGAGAGACTGACTGCTATGGTTGGGCGGTATCCAGATTTCATACCGTTTCTGTGCCATAGGGTGTTATGCAGTATTACCGAATGTGCACACAAGGGGCGCTATTGGACAGACGCACAAAACATTTTAGGCAACAGGGGTCTTGATCCAGGAGGGGATTGAATGTCTCTGCTGTAACCGAGAAGCTTGACATCTAGCCAGTTAGTAAACCAAATGCATAGCTGGAGATAATTTATTTGACACATCTTAGATTTCTCATAGTTATACGTATAGCCTTTTTTTTTAACAGTATTGAAAATCATACCGTTGGTATTTGGAAATACTTAGGTAGAAACAGTATATCTCCCAAGCCTAGTGACTGCATAATGCTACTCATATGCATACTCTGCATACATGCAGTTTGCAGCTCCTTCCCTGTGATGGGACAGTGCCTCTGACTGCACTGGGCCTCTGCTGGGCTGATGACGTGTGAAGTGCTAGAAAGGACTAAAGAGATGGAACGTGTGAGGCCTTGGCCTCAGCATAGCCCCAGACCCAGCATAGCCCCAGACCCAGCATAGCACCAGCCCCAGCATAGCCCCAGACCCAGCATAGCCCCATCACCAGACCCAGCATAGCCCCATCACCACACCCAGCATAGCCCCAGCCCCAGCATAGCCCCATCACCGCCCCAGCATAGACCCAGCATAGCCCCAGCCCCAGCATAGACCCATCACCAGCATAGCCCCATCACCAGACCCAGCATAGTCCCAGCACCAGCACCAGCTCCCTACAGCCCTACAGATCCCCAGCTCCCTACAGCCCTACAGAGCACCAGCTCCCTACAGCCCTACAAAGCCCCAGCACCAGCTCCCTATAGCCCTGCAGAGCCCCAGCTCCCTACAGCCCTGCAGAGCCCCAGCTCCCTACAGCCCTGCAGAGCCCCAGCTCCCTACAGCCCTGCAGAGCCCCAGCTCCCTACAGCCCTGCAGAGCCCCAGCTCTTTACAGCCCTGCAGAGCCCCAGCTCTTTACAGCCCTGCAGAGCCCCAGCTCTTTACAGCCCTGCAGAGCCCCAGCTCCCTACAGCCCTACAGAGCCCCAGCTCCCTACAGCCCTACAGAGCCCCAGCTCTTTACAGCCCTGCAGAGCCCCAGCTCCCTACAGCCCTACAGAGCCCCAGTTCCCTACAGCCCAACAGAGCCCCAGTTCCCTACAGCCCAACAGAGCCCCAGTTCCCTACAGCCCAACAGAGCCCCAGTTCCCTACAGCCCAACAGAGCCCCAGTTCCCTACAGCCCTACAGAGCACCAGCTCCCTACAGCCCTACAGAGCCACAGCTCCCTACAGCCCTACAGAGCACCATCCCCAGCTCCCTACAGCCCTACAGTGCCCCAGGTCCCTACAGCCCTACAGAGCCCCAGCTCCCTACAGCCCTACAGAGCCCCAGCTCCCTACAGCCCTACAGAGCCCCAGCTCCCTACAGCCCTACAGAGCCCCAGCTCCCTACAGCCCTACAGAGCACCAGTTCCCTACAGCCCTACAGAGCCCCAGTTCCTTACAGCCCAACATAGCCCCAGTTCCCTACAGCCCTACAGAGCACCAGCTCCCTACAGCTCTACAGAGCACCAGCCCCAGCTCCCTACAGCCCTACAGAGCCCCAGCACCAGCTCCCTACAGCCCTACAGAGCCCCAGCACCAGCTCCCTACAGCCCTACAGAGCCCCAGCTCCCTACAGCCCTGCAGAGCCCCAGCTCCCTACAGCCCTACAGAGCACCATCCCCAGCTCCCTACAGAGCCCCAGCTCCCTACAGCCCTACAGAGCCCCAGTTCCCTACAGCCCAACAGAGCCCCAGTTCCCTACAGCCCAACAGAGCCCCAGTTCCCTACAGCCCTACAGAGCACCAGCTCCCTACAGCCCTACAGAGCCCCAGCTCCCTACAGCCCTACAGAGCACCATCCCCAGCTCCCTACAGCCCTACAGAGCCCCAGCTCCCTACAGCCCTACAGAGCCCCAGCTCCCTACAGCCCTACAGCCCTACAGAGCCCCAGTTCCCTACAGCCCTACAGAGCCCCAGTTCCCTACAGCCCTACAGAGCCCCAGCTCCCTACAGCCCTACAGAGCACCAGCTCCCTACAGCCCTACAGAGCACCAGCTCCCTACAGCCCTACAGAGCCCCAGCTCCCTACAGCCCTACAGAGCCCCAGCTCCCCAGCTCCCTACAGCCCTACAGAGCCCCAGCTCCCTACAGCCCTACAGAGCCCCAGCTCCCTACAGCCCTACAGAGCACCATCCCCAGTTCCCTACAGCCCTACAGAGCACCAGCTCCCTACAGCCCTACAGAGCACCAGCTCCCTACAGCCCTACAGAGCACCAGCCCCAACCTCAGCCCCTCTGGTAGGTGTGTTCTGGTCTTCTCCAGGAACATAAAGAGCTTTTCTGCTGCAGAAGGAGGCAGAGCGTCTGTTCTCCTATGTCCTCTCTATGGAAACTCTGATTCCTTGAACACATTGACTGAATTTAACCCCTAGATTAGAGGCTACCAGACACACACACACACAAACTCCTGGATTCTGTCCCTGTGCATGAGTGTAATTATTTTATATTGGAACATGCTTCAATATAGTCTGACACACGGCTCACAGCACACAAATGCTTCCGGCGCCGACAGAGATGGCCGCCTCACTTCGCGTTCCTAGGAAACTATGCAGTATTTCGTTTTTTTTAACGTGTTATTTCTTACATTGGTACCCCAGGTAATCTTAGGTTTTATTACATAGTCGGGAGGAACTGCTGAATATAAGAGCAACGTCAACTCACCATCATTACGACCAGGAATTTGACTTTCCCGAAGCGGATCCTGTGTTTTGCCTTCCACCGAGGACAATGGATCTGATCCCAGCCGGCGATCCTAAACAACGACGCCGTAAAAGGGGCAAACGAAGCGGTCTTCTGGTCAGGCTCCGGAGACGGGCACATCGCGCACCACTCCCTAGCATACTACTCGCCAATGTCCAGCCTCTTGACAACAAGGTTGATGAAATCCGAGCAAGGGTTGCCTTCCAGAGAGACATCAGAGACTGTAACGTTCTTTGCTTCACGGAAACATGGCTCACTCGAGAGACGCTATCGGAGTCGGTGCAGCCAGCTGGTTTCTTCACGCATCGCGCCGACAGAAACGAGCATCTTTCTGGTAAGAAGAGGGGCGGGGGGGTATGCCTTATGATTAACGAGATGTGGTGTGATCATAACAACATACAGGAACTCAAGTCCTTCTGCTCACCTGACTTAGAATTCCTCACAATCAAATGCCGACTGCATTATCTACCAAGGGAATTCTCTTCGATTATAATCACAGCCGTATATATTCCCCCCCAAGCAGACACATCGATGGACCTGAACAAACTTTATTTGGCTCTATGTAAACTGGAAACCACATATCCTGAGGCTGCATTCATTGTAGCTGGGGATTTTAACAAGGCTAATCTGAAAACAAGACTCCCTAAATTCTATCAGCATATCGATTGCGCAACCAGGGCTGGTAAAACCCTGGATCATTGTTATTCTAACTTCCGCGACGCATATAAGGCCCTCCCCTGCCCTCCTTTCGGAAAAGCTGACCACGACTCCATTTTGTTGCTTCCAGCCTACAGACAGAAACTAAAACAAGAAGCTCCCGCGCTCGGGTCTGTTCAACGCTGGTCCGACCAATCTGATTCCACGCTTCAAGACTGCTTCGATCACATGGATTGGGATATGTTCCACATTGCGTCCAACAACAACATTGACGAATACGCTGATTCGGTGAGCGAGTTCATTAGAAAGTGCATCGGCGATGTCGTACCCACAACAACTATTAAAACATTCCCAAACCAGAAACCGTGGATTGATGGCAGCATTCGCGCGAAACTGAAACTCTGGACCACTGCTTTTAACCAGGGCAAGGTGACCGGAAACATGACCGAATACAAACAGTGTAGCTATTCCCTCCGCAAGGCAATCAAACAAGCTAAGCGTCAGTATAGAGACAAAGTAGAGTTGCAATTCAACGGCTCAGACACGAGGTATGTGGCAGGGTCTACAGTCAATCACGGATTACAAAAAGAAAACCAGCCCCGTCGCGGACCAGGATGTCTTGCTTCCAGACAGACTAAATAACTTCTTTGCTCGCTTTGAGGACAATACAGTGCCACTGACACGGCCCGCTACCAAAACCTGCGGACTCTCCTTCACTGCAGCCGACGTGAGTAAAACATTTAAACGCGTTAACCCTCGCAAGGCTGCAGGCCCAGACGGCATCCCCAGCCGTGTCCTCAGAGCATGCGCAGACCAGCTGGTTGGCGTGTTTATGGACATATTCAATCAATCCTTATCCCAGTCTGCTGTTCCCACATGCTTCAAGAGGGCCACCATTGTTCCTGTTCCCAAGAAAGCTAAGGTAACTGAGCTAAACGACTACCGCCCCGTAGCACTCACTTCCGTCATCATGAAGTGCTTTAAGAGACTAGTCAAGGACCATATCACCTCCACCCTACCTGACACCCTAGACCCACTCCAATTTGCTTACCGCCCCAATAGGTCCACAGACGACGCAATCGCAACCATACTGCACACTGCCCTAACCCATCTGGACAAGAGGAATACCTATGTGAGAATACTGTTCATCGACTACAGCTCAGCATTTAACACCATAGTACCCTCCAAACTCCTCCAAACACCCTGGGTCTCGACCCCGCCCTGTGCCACTGGGTACTGGACTTCCTGACGGGCCGCCCCCAGGTGGTGAGGGTAGGTAACAACATCTCCACCCCGCTGATCCTCAACACTGGGGCCCCACAAGGGTGCGTTCTGAGCCCTCTCCTGTACTCCCTGTTCACCCACGACTGCGTGGCCATGCACGCCTCCAACTCATTCATCAAGTTTGCGGACGACACTAGTAGGTTTGATTACCAACAACGACGAGACGGCCTACAGGGAGGAGGTGAGGGCCCTCGGAGTGTGGTGTCAGGAAAATAACCTCACACTCAACGTCAACAAAACAAAGGAGATGATTGTGGACTTCAGGAAACAACAGAGGGAGCACCCCCCTATCCACATCGACGGGACAGTAGTGGAGAGGGTAGTAAGTTTTAAGTTCCTCGGCGTACACATCACGGACAAACTGAATTGGTCCACCCACACAGACAGCGTTGTGAAGAAGGCGCAGCAGCAACCTCAGGAGGCTGAAGAAATTCGGCTTGTCAGCAAAAAAACTCACAAACTTCTACAGATGCACAATCGAGAGCATCCTGTTGGGCTGTATCACCGCCTGGTACGGCAACTGCTCCGCCCACAACCGTAAGGCTCTCCAGAGGGTAGTGAGGTCTGCACAACGCATCACTGGGGGCAAACTACCTGCCCTCCAGGACACCTACACCACCCGATGTCACAGGAAGGCCATAAAGATCATCAAGGACAACAACCACCCGAGCCACTGCCTGTTCACCCCGCTATCATCCAGATGGCGAGGTCAGTACAGGTGCATCAAAGCAGGTCCCGAGAGACTGGAAAAACAGCTTCTATCTCAAGGCCATCAGACTGTTAAACAGCCACCACTAACATCGAGTGGCTGCTGCCAACATACTGACTCAACTACAGCTCACTTTAATATTGGATATTGATGGAAATTGATCAAAAATGTATCACTAGCCACTTTAAACAATGCCACTTAATATAATGTATATGTATATACTGTACTCTATATCATCTACTGCATCTTGCCATCTTTATGTAATATATGTATCACTAGCCACTTTAAACTATGCACTTTTATGTTTACATACCCTACATTACTCATCTCATATGTATATACTGTACTCGATACCATCTACTGCATCTTGCCTATGCCGTTCTGTACCATCACTCATTCATATATCTTTATGTACATACTCTTTATCCCTTTACACTTGTGTGTATAAGGTAGTAGTTGTGGAATTGTTAAGTTAGATTACTCGTTGGTTATTACTGCATTGTTGGAACTAGAAGCACAAGCATTTCGCTACACTCGCATTAACATCTGCTAACCATGTGTATGTGACAAATAACGATTTGATTTGAAATGGAAGGAGGAATATTATATTCCTCCTGATTGCGTTTTCTCTTTGTCTCTCTGTAAAACATAATAAGAGCAGACACATGTTCAGTCCTGCACATCACCAGGGAAGCTTCAGTCTCATCTCTACACAATCTAATACCAGCTCCTCATAACTCTCCCGCACCACGCGCACACACACACACACACACACACACACACCATTATGCTGATTCTCCGTAATGAAGCCGGAGCTCAGATTAATGATGGTTTGGGGAATTTAATACATTTTCTCGTGTGTGTGTGTGTCCACATAGTTTGAGGAATGTGATATTAACGTTCCCTGGTTGTAGGCTGTGCTGGAATAAAAAGGGTGATGATGGTGTCCTACTTCCTGTAGAGAGAGAGAGATCTGGGGGGTCCACACCTCTAGCCTACATGCTGTACATTTTGACATTTTCGTCATTTAGCAGACACTTATCCAGAGCAACTTACAGGAGCAATTAGGGTTAAGTGCCTTGCTCAAGGACACTTCGACAAATGTTTCACCTACTCGGCTCTGGGATTCGAACCAGCGACCGGTTACTGGCCCAACGCTCTTAACCGCTAGACTACAAGAACAGTATGCTGATTATTACTGGAACTAGCCCACATAGGCTGAGTCAAAAATGGCACCCTATTCCCTATATAGTGCACTGCTTTTGACCTGAGCCCTGCTCAAACTATAGTCAAAAGTAGGGCACTCTATAGGGTGCCATTTGGGAAGCAGACATATAGTATGGGTTGAAGAGCTGACAAAGCAGCTCTTTGTAGCTGATACAGTATACATATGATGACATGTCCATCATGCCTGTGTCAGTAAAGGGTGTCCCCCTGCTATTTCTATCTTCTACTCTCCCCCCCTTTCTCTCGCTCCCCTCTTTCTGTCTCTCTCTCTCCCCTCTTTCTGTTTCTGTCTCTGTCTTTCTCTTTCCCCTCTTTGTCTCTCTCTCTCCCCTTTTTCTGTCTCTCTCTCTCCCCTTTTTCTGTCTCTCCCCTCTTTGTCTTTCTCTCTCCCCTCTTTCTCTCTCTCTCCTCTCTCCCCCTTCTTTCTCTGTATCTCTCTCCTCTCTCCCCCTTCTTTCTCTGTCTCTCTCTCCCCCTCCTCTCTCCCCCCTCTTTCTCTCTCTCTCGCTCTCTCTCTCCTCTTTCTGTCTCTCTACTTTCTCTCCCGTCTTTCTTTCTCTCTCTCCCCCTCTTTCGCTCTCTCTCTCTCCTCTCTCTGCCCTCCTTTCCCCACCCCTTCACTATCCGCCCACCCCCTCCTGGTGGTGTGTTGGTGCCGAGTGCTAGTGAAGTGTCTTCAGTGTTAATGGCAGTAACATCTCTCTCTGTGCCCACGTTCTCTTCATGTCACCCAGCACAGCCCTCCTCCTTCAACCTTGTTATTGATAGCGTTACCATCACCGTGGTGACGGGAGGTTCCCGCTTATCTGTGGATGGATTGCAGCTGTCCGTCTTCATTAGGGAGGAGTCGTCCACCCAACTCTCCAGTCACACGCCACGGGGCTCAGAGTTTCACAACCACCCTGACATAGCCTTCCTCCTCTTTATCTTGTCTTCTCTACCTCCGTCTTTCTCTCCCTTACTCTCCTTACTCTTTCCTCTTCTTCTACTGCCCACAGTGACAGATTCTCTCTCTCTCTCTTGCTCTTGCTTTCTGTCTCTGTCTGTCTCGCTCTCTCTCTCTCGCTCTCCCTCTCTCTCCTGCACCCATCTTGCCTTCCTATTCGTCCTCTGTTCATTTTCTCTCCCTCTCCCCTCATGTCTCTTCAAATGTTGCTGTGGTGTTTTTACAGTGGTGTTGTGACATGGCTGAAGGGGTTGTGACTGGGATATGACATCTTATCATGTTTGAGCTGTGCTGTGTACAGTACAGTTTTGATCTAACCCCCCAGGCACTGGTGTGTCTCCTACTGTCGGATTAGATATCTGCACTCCAAGCCCCCCTTCCTATTCCCCCCACACACACACATTCACACACACAGTAGGCGATGAAATTAAGAGCTATTGTGTGAGAAAATAATTTCATAAAAGGCTTTTGATGAATCATGTCTGATTCAGACACTCAAGGTCAGCTCATCTCTCTGTCTTCCTCACAGACTGCACAGACAGCCCACCACACACACACCTACTGCTCGGGACATACAAGGACACACACACACACAATCTCTAAAAACACACATACTCACCCCCCCCCTAATACACTACACTACACTCCACACAGTCTATTGTGTCCTCTCTCTGTCATTCATCTCCAGGCCAGAGACTGTTCTGCAGCCAGCAGTCAGCACTGGCTTCCCTCAACAATATCTATGACCACATTCCAGCACTGGTTTAATGGACATAAAGTGTTTTATGTTTACTGACAGAGACTCACTTTCCCCTCACACACATGGACCCACACACACACACATCACATGGACCCACACACGCACGGACCTACGCACAGACCCACACACACGCACGGACCCACCCACACACGCACAGACACCCACACACACATCACATGGACCCACACACACATCGCACGGACCCACACACACATCGCTTTATTCTATCCCATTTCCCTGCCTGCTTCTGGGGGGTCATTAATCAGTACCTAGAGTTCCCCTGCCCTGACCCCCCTTGCCTCTCTCCCTCTCTGCTCACCTTCTCTCCCTCTCCTTCCCTCTCTTCCTCCCTCGCCTCCCCCTTTCCAGTTAGGCCAGGCAGAGTCCAGCGATCAGTCTCTGAGACAGCGAGCAGGAGACAGAGGAGAAAGGCAGCTGGGTGTGTGAGGCTGCCATTGGGCGTGTGCAGATCCCCATAATTACCTCAATCTTAATGACGTTGCGGCGGGAGTGTGAGATGTGGGGGTAATCTCCTTTTGACACAAAAGGATCAGAGATACATCGGCATCATTAGCATAGAAATTAGGCTCCCTATTATAGCAGAAGAAGAGAGGAACAGCGGCTCCTCAGCCAGAGTAGAGGCCCATCCCTCATCCCTCCCCAAAGGGAACCCGCTCCGACCTCTCCCCAGAGGCAGGGCTTCGGGCCGGGGGAGCGACCCAGCTGGATTGAGCCGTCCTCGGGGATCAGAGTGTGTCTGAGCCCTTGGTGTTGTATATCCGTTCTGGGCTCAGCCTGTGGCTAGGCTAATGCTAAGGGCGGAGCAGGCCGGGTTTAAGACGTTAAGCCTCCCTGAGTTGAAACCCAAGAGACCCCCCTCTGGTCCTAAATCCTCCCAGGAGAACTCTCTCTCTCTTTTCTTCTTTGCTCCCTCTTTTCTTTTAGCTTCCCCACATCTCCCATGATCCCTCTTCCCTCATCTTTTTGCTGCTCCTCCTGTCTCTTCAACCTGATCTGCTCTTTCTTTATTTAATTCATCTACCTCCATTCATCCTCTAATCCCCCATGTCCTCTCTCTCTGACTTATTTCTTCCCCACTGCCTCAATGACACCTCTGAGGACTTTTATGCCTGAAATACTGAAACATATTTCACCAAAAGGCCCGTGTAGGTGGAGAGACAATAGTGGGCCATTAGGCTGAGTGGGGTCTAATCACATTGTCTCTGGCCCAAATTGCACCCAATTCCCTATATAATAGTACAGTATTTTGACCAGGGCACATAGGGTTCTGGTGAAAAGTAGTGCACCATGTAGGTAATTTGGTGCCATTTGGGATGCATCCAATGTCCCTGGTGTCACACCTTTCAGATGAAAGATCATAAAGCACCAAAATATGAACCAGAGAACCACAACACCTTCCTGTCGGAGTTCTTCATTGGAGCCTCATGAATATACATGAGCCTGTAGGTGAGCCTGCTGAATATTCATGTCCTGGCAGGTGATGAGACTGGCTGTCTGGAGGAATTCTAGAAGGTTTCTTTGTTCTACATACTGTACATCCCTATGGTTGGGCTGTTTTACAACGGTCTGTGGACTGTAGTTGATAGCGTTTCATTGAGTTCAGACAGATGGGCGGTGTTCTGATTAGACTGGTAGAGAGTGATGGTAAGAGGTTGGAAAGATACTACAGAGCACAGCCTTAACAGTGCACTTTCTTTCCCACCTCCTGGACCGTAAAATACTTCCCAAAATATGTTTTCATCTGTTCCCGCACTTGGCTGGGCAAATAAAGAACCGCTTCACAGAGTTGTGGCATATAGCTATGAGGAGAGTGAAGATGGAACGTGTGCATGTGTTGGACATAAAGTTTGTATTCCTGCCTGCGTTCTGGATGTGAATGGGGCTGTGTTTGTGGCCATTGTGTGCTTTACACCACTGATAAATAAGGGTCTTTATCTGGGCTCGGCAGCACACTGCCATTAACACCTTCTGACGATACATTGGACACACTCAGGGAAGGAGGAGAAAGGGGGTGGTTTCGATTAGCTTCTTAGAGAGCGTAAAAGTGTGTGCTCCTAACGATGCCACGTGCTCTGCACACTGCTAACAAACTCCAACCGCCCCACACACACACACACACACACACACACACACACACACACACACACACACACACACAGAATCTTGTTTAATTTTCCAACAAAGAGAAAACACTCACTCTGTTTTAGGAGAGTGAGGGGCTGAATGTTAATTAACTGGTCATTTAATTATGCCTGGCTATGGCAGTGCAGGGCTCTTTGGCCGTGTTTAATTTGGTCTGTTTCCTCTCTGGGAGACCCAGCGGGACTAAGGTATTCTAGCCACACCCTCAGTAGCGTTTACTTCAAGGTTAACTTATATGATCATCTTCTCATATATCATCTAGTATCTGATTAGCTCCCAATTCACAGAATAGGCCCCTTTCACTGACCAGAGTATGGAGGGATAAAAATCATACACAGGATCTCAGCAGTACTCACTATATCTTGTACTGGTGAGAGATTACACAGAGCTGAGGGAGAGTAGAACAAATCTGAGCCTGTTACACACACACACACACACACACACACACACACACACTTTAAATACTTTATTTGAATCCACATTACAACACACACACACACACACACACACACACACACACACAGGCATAGGGCCTGGGTTTGAGTGACACACCAGCTAATGCAGAACATAGATGACAAGTGTTTCCAATTATGGATTTGTCTTACTTTGGGTTGGCACCTACGAGACTCATTAAAGAAACACACTCGCGCAGAACATGCAAACACAATTAACATAGACATTGACAGACTCGCTAAAACACACACACACACACACACACACACACATAATCCAGCAGTAAACGGAACTGGCAATACCTATGCATGAAGTATGGCCTTGTAACAGATGTGTGATTGAACAAGTCTCTACATATATATGCTCTTTTCCCAAAGCATCAACACACACACAGACATACACACAGAAAACGCGGGCGATCCCTGCACATACACTGAGTGTACAAAACATTAGGAACACCGGCTCCTTGACATAGACTGACTAATAATTCTTTATTGATGTCGCTTGTTAAATCCACTTCAACCAGTGTAGATGAAGGGGATACAGGTTAAATAAGGATTTTTAACCCTTGAAACATGGATTGTGTATGTATGTCATTCAGAGGGTGAATGGGCAAGACACGTTTTCAGTGCCTTTGAAAGGGGTATGGTGGTAGGTGCCAGGCGCACCGGTTTGAGTGTGTCAAGAACTGCAATGCTGCTGGGTTTGCTCAACAGTTTCCCATGTGTTTCAAGAATGGTCCACCAACCAAAGGACATCCAGCCAACTTGACACAACTATGGGAAGCATTGGAGTCAACATGGGCCAGCTTCCCTGTGGAACGCTTTCGTCACATTGTAGAGCCCATGCCCCAACAAATTGAGGCTGTTCTGAGGGCAAAAGGGAGGTGTGCAACTCAATATTAGGAAGGTGTTCCTAATGTTTTGTACACTCAGTGTACAGTATGCACGTCCTATTCCCAGTACATGTACTCCTCATCCCCACAGCCCTGTTTTTTGCATCAGTTCCTGTTGAAGACAAATGTGTTTTAAATGCCGTTGGAACGTGCGCAAGTTTGTGTTTGTGGTCCTGGTGCGTAGTCTCCCCCCACTCTCTCTGCAGTGTGAAAAGGTTTTCACTGGTCTTGTATTGAGCACCACTGTGTACTTCTTCCTATGAAGCTGAAGCCACTGGACCTGTTTCAGCGCTCATAATGACTTAATGCCTTTTATAATGGATTATAATGCACCATAATGGCCTTGAATGGCTGGTATTTGGTCAGGGTTTGAAGTTGAACAGGCCTTTTTGTAAACACTGGTCCAAGGCAACAGGCTTATAACCCCCCCCACTCTCCTCTGTTTTCCAAATGGATTCTAACTTCAAATGGGGAAAAACAGCGAGGCGCTTTGTCCTGTGCCAATCCAATCCAGCACGGTTCCACTCCAGGTGATTCCGAGGTAATTCTCTCCTGGAGAATGATTGCCAGGATTCTGGAGGGTTCGTCTGTAATTCCGGCTGGAGTGGTTGTTGGGGTTGGGAGCGTTCAGAGCGGGTCTCTCTCCAGTGTGTAGCCAGCCGAAGATGACTAATTTTGGAACTCACTCAAGAGGCCATTGTGGAGAGGAAAGAGGGCTGTGAAAATGCATCTTAGAGCACGGCCAAATGCTAGCTCTCTCTCACACACACACACGCTCTGACCATCCAAGCACATTCACCAATCTGTGTAAGGGTGAAATTCTCTAGGCAGATGGTTGTGACTCCAGGCAGTCATTCCTATCAAAGCTCAGTACAGGCAAATGGGAGGGTGTGTGTGTGTGTGTGTGTGTGTGTGTGTGTGTGTGTGTGTGTGTGTGTGTGTGTGTGTGTGTGTGTGTGTGTGTGTGTGTGTGTGTGTGTGTGTGTGTGTGTGTGTGTGTGTGTGTGTGTGTGTGTGTGTATTTGTACTATTTCATGCCCTAGTGTTCAAATGAGAATGGTGAATTAAATCTGTTCTCTTTTACATTGATGATAATGTACCTTTTCATGTGTGACCTAGTTAATGTTTTAGTTGATCAGTTAAGGGGTAAGGGGTTTGTGTGTACACACGCTGTGTTTTCTCTCCTTTAAGCCTCCAACTGAGGCGCCGGTCGGTCACACTTGATGTACCTGTAGCTAATCCAATCTCACACTTGATGTCCCTTTAACCAATTCAGTCACAGCGCCCTGAGCCCCATCCTAACACTACCTCCCTGACATCATATTCTAGCACTGCCTCCCTCCATATCTCCCTCTCTTCCTCTAACTCCCACACGCCTCTTACGCCTCCTTTCCTAATTTCTCCATCTTTTTATTTTTCTCTCCCACAGCTCAGATTCCTTAATCTCTCCCTCTCTCTTTCTTTGCTTCTCTCGCTTAGCACTACCCCTCTTCCCTTCATCTTTCCCTCCTAAATATTTTCCTCTCACCCACCCAACTTATTCATGGCCTATCTTTTTTTGGTTTTGTTGTAATTTACACCCTTTTTCTCCCCAATTTTGTGATATTCAATTGCGTTCTTGTCTCATCGCTGCAACTCCCCAACGGGCTCGGGAGGCGAAGGTTGAGTCATGAGCCCTCTGAAACATGACCCACCAAGCCACGCTTCTTAACACCCGCCCGCTTAACCTGGAAGCCAGCCGCACCAATGTCTCGGAGGAAACACCGTTCAACTGATGACCAAAGTCAGCCTGCAGGCGCCCGGCCTGCTACAAGGAGTCGCTAGAGTGCGATGAGCCAAGTTAAGCTTCCCCTGGGCCAAACCGTCCGCTAACCCAGACAACGCTGGGCCAATTGTGCGCAGCCCTATGGGACTCCCGGTCACGGCTGGTTGTGACACAGCCTGGGATCGAACCCAGGTCTGTAGTGACGCCTCAAGCTTTGAAATCCAGTGCCTTAGACCGCTGCGCCACTCGGGAGGCCCCAAGGCCTCTCTTTTTATCCCGCTCTGTCGTACACTGACAGCCTTCCCTTCCATCTCTCACTGCCTCTCCTCCACCCACACACTAATATCCTCTCCTTTTTGGCAGGAAATGAAGCCCGCCTCAACAAGTCTGTCACAAACAGAAATGACATTGTGTACCTGTCACCACCATTCACTTGTTTCTATAAACACTGAAATAACTGTTTCCTCTCTCTCCTCTTCCTCCCCCCACTACCTTCCTACCCTCCCTCTCTTCCCCTCTCTCTCTCCTCTTCCTCCCCCCACTACCTTCCTACCCTCCCTCTCTTCCCCTCTCTCTCTCCTCTTCCTCCCCCCACTACCTTCCTACCCTCCCTCTCTTCCCCTCTCTCACTACCCCCCCCCCCCCCCCCCCCCCCCTCCATTCCTCTCCCCCTCCCCTCCCTCTCCTCCACAGTGAGTAAGCTGCGGGTGCAGAAGACCAACCAGTCCCTGGTCTACCTGGAGGACAGTCGCGTACGCGTCAACTGCTCCGTGGCATCCCAGACCAGCCAAGACTCCCAGCATGCCGTGCTCTGGTATGTGCGCCGTGTGGCGGGTGCCGAGGCCGATGAACTACTGCTGAGGATCGAGCGCTCGGGCGCGTTTGAATATGGCGCGTATGCGGACGAGGAGAGGTTGAGGCGACGAGTGCAGGCTGAGAGGCTGTCGCCACGGCTCTACGCGCTGACACTGAACAGGGCGGAGAGCAGCGACTCTGGGACGTACTACTGCCTGGTGGAGGAGTGGCTCACAGACCCAGACGGAGCCTGGTACAGACTGGCACGGGACTCCTCAGGATTCACACAGGTCCTAGTCAGACAACCAGGTGAGGATGGAAAGCAGGGAACAAGGGGAGGGATGATGGGAGGGATATAGAGCTGAATGGGATGAAGCCTGGTACAGACTGGCACGTGACTCCTCGAGCTTCACACAGGTCCTGGTACGACAACCAAGTGAAAACAGAGAGGAGGGATACTGGTACAAACTGGCACGGGACTCCTCACTCAGCCTTTACACACAGAAATCTTCCTAAGAGAAACAGCAAGAGCCCAGTGTCTCTCTCTGTCTCTGTAGTGGTTAGCAGCTGCTGTTCTCGACCCATGTGGTTCATTTATCTTCTGGCAGTGACCAGTTGTGCCCTCTCCCCCTGCCCTCAAGGCCGTCTCGCTCTGATGACCTCATCACCATCCACCTGCACCAGGCAGAGCTCAGGTGGACGTGGTGGGTGTTGCCCTGGTGCCAAATGGGCAGAGCCTGGCAGAGCTGAGGGGCATAACCCACCTGCCCATAATAAGTCAATTTTGTGCCCCCACCAACACCAACTACACACACCCTAACCACCGAACTGCTACCTTACTCCCCTCAAACCCAATGGCCCCAACCCTACCATGTACTATACAGACTTCCAAGCCCCCCTCCTAGGGCTGGGCGATAGATCGGATTCATTTGAATGTATGTTTTTGCATGATATTCCAAATGTCTGTACTGCAAGAGTCAAGTTGTTTTCTGTTTTTATGAGCGTTTATGTCTGCTTGTTGTCTTTTTGGTCTCGTCTCCTTCGCTCCTTCTGTGCTGTGTGCACCTTCCCATTTACACCAGAGATCTGCATATAATGACGAGATGCTCATATCTCTACTCTAACAATGGAAGGTGTCCCAAATGCGTGAAGGCAGAAACGTATTGGCCTTAATTTGGACCAATTTTGGCAAAAGTGAAACCTCTCGCTTCGCCTCTTCCTCTCCGTTTACACACACACCCCAAGATCACGTCTTCCTCTCCGTTTACACACACACCCCAAGATCACTTCTTCCTCTCCGTTTACACACACACCCCAAGATCACTTCTTCCTCTCCGTTTACACACACACCCCAAGATCACTTCTTCCTCTCCGTTTACACACACACCCCAAGATCACTTCTTCCTCTCCGTTTACACACACACCCCAAGATCACTTCTTCCTCTCCGTTTACACACACACCCCAAGATCACTTCTTCCTCTCCGTTTACACACACACCCCAAGATCACGTCTTCCTCTCCGTTTACACACACACCCCAAGATCACGTCTTCCTCTCCGTTTACACACACACCCCAAGATCACGTCTTCCTCTCCGTTTACACACACACCCCAAGATCACTTCTTCCTCTCCGTTTACACACACACCCCAAGATCACGTCTTCCTCTCCGTTTACACACACACCCCAAGATCACGTCTTCCTCTCCGTTTACACACACACCCCAAGATCACTTCTTCCTCTCCGTTTACACACACACCCCAAGATCACTTCTTCCTCTCCGTTTACACACACACCCCAAGATCACGTCTTCCTCTCCGTTTACACACACACCCCAAGATCACTTCTTCCTCTCCGTTTACACACACACCCCAAGATCACTTCTTCCTCTCCGTTTACACACACACCCCAAGATCACTTCTTCCTCTCCGTTTACACACACACCCCAAGATCACGTCTTCCTCTCCGTTTACACACACACCCCAAGATCACGTCTTCCTCTCCGTTTACACACACACCCCAAGATCACTTCTTCCTCTCCGTTTACACACACACCCCAAGATCACGTCTTCCTCTCCGTTTACACACACACCCCAAGATCACTTCTTCCTCTCCGTTTACACACACACCCCAAGATCACTTCTTCCTCTCCGTTTACACACACACCCCAAGATCACTTCTTCCTCTCCGTTTACACACACACCCCAAGATCACTTCTTCCTCTCCGTTTACACACACACCCCAAGATCACTTCTTCCTCTCCGTTTACACACACACCCCAAGATCACTTCTTCCTCTCCGTTTACACACACACCCCAAGATCACTTCTTCCTCTCCGTTTACACACACACCCCAAGATCACGTCTTCCTCTCCGTTTACACACACACCCCAAGATCACTTCTTCCTCTCCGTTTACACACACACCCCAAGATCACTTCTTCCTCTCTGACAAGCGGTTTGGTCCAACAGAAACAGTCATATGGACACTGAAACAGAGACATTATTTTACTGTAATAGAGAACAGAGCAGATGTTACTAAAACAGGAGTATTAATGGACATTCTTTCTGGAGAATGAATGCTCAGTTTGTCGCGCACCCGCATTGCGGTACCACATACCGCTAGCAGCATTTATTCAAAGACTGTTATACTAGCTGTCTAGTCTGTGTTTTATAAATGCGCAATAAGCATAAAACACAATTAGATAATGAATTGGCAATTCATTCTCATTCTGAAAAATAAGGTAGGCCACTTGATTTCAACACCTGAACAAAGTGGACAGGCTGGCAATCGGAGACGGACAGAAGGGTGTGTTCATAACAATTCAACTGTTCTGCCTTGTTGGCTAAACTTGAAATATACAGATTAGCTGGCTACTCACTAGCATGTGGGCTTGTGCTTGAGAGATTGTTTATGAGACCTGTGTTAATTTTTTATAATGCCTGCAACAAGAAGATAGTCATTATTAGTGAATGTGCATTATGCATGGTTCTGGTTATATATATATATATATATATATATATATATATATATATATATATATATATATATATATATTTTAAAGCCATTTGTATTGACATATTTAAAAGCCAGATCAGGGATGGCAAAAAAGCAGGTTAAACTACACGGAACAAAAATATAAACGCAACATGTAAAGTGTTGGTCCCATGTTTCACGAGCTGAAATAAAATATCCCAGAAATGTTCCATGCGCACAGAAAGCTTATTTCTCAAAAGTTTTGTGCACAGATTTGTTTACACCCCTGTTAGTGAGCATTTCTCCTTTGCCAAGATAATCCAGGTGCACCGTGTGCTGGGGACAATAAAAGGCCACTCTAAAATGCAGTTTTGTCACTGATGTCCACAGATGACTCAAGTTGAGGGAGCATACAATTGGCATGCTGACTGCAGGAATGTCTACCAAAGCTGTTGTCAGAGAATTGAATGTGCATTTCTCTACCATAAGCCGCCTCCAACGTCGTTTTAGAGAATTTGGCAGTACGTTCAACCGGCCTCACAATCGCAGACCACGTGTATGGTGCCGTGTGGGCGAGCGGTTTGCTGAGGTCAATGTTGTGAACAGAGTGCCCAATGGTGGTAGTGAGGTAATGGTATGGGAAGGTATAAGCTACCGACAACCAACACAATTGCATTTTATTGATGTCAGTTTAAATGCACAGAGATACCGTGATGAGATCCTGAGGCCCATAGTCGTGCCATTCATCCGCCGCTGTCAACTCATGTTTCAGCTCCCGAGTGGCGCAGCGGTCTAAGGCACTGCATCTCAGTGCTAGAGGCGTCACTACAGACCCTGGCTCGATCCCGGACGTGATCGGGAGTCCCATAGGGCGCCGCACAATTGGCCCAGCGTCATCCAGGTTAGGGGAGGGTTTGGCCGGGTTAGGCCGTCATTGTAAAATATGAATTTGTTCTTTAACTGATATCCCTAGTTAAATAAAGGTTCAATAAAATAAAAATATGTCCCAGTTCTTCCATGGCCTGCATACTCAGACATGTCACCCATTGAGCATATTTGAGATGCTCTGGATCGACGTGTAGAACAGCGTGTTCCAGTTCCCACCAATATCCAGCAACTTCGCACAGCCATTGAAGAGGAGTAGGACAACATTCCACAGCCCACAATCAACAGCCTGATCAACTCTATGTGAAGGAGATGTGTCGTGCTGCATGAGGTAAATGGTGGTCACACCAGATACTGACTGGTTGTCTGATGCACGTCCCTACCTTCTTTTTTTTTGGTAAGGTATCTGTGACCAACAGATCTATATCTGTATTTCTAGTTATGTGAAATCCATAGATTAGGGCCTAATGAATTTATTTCAATTGACTGATTTCCTTATATGAACTATAACTCAGTCAAATCTTTTAAATTGTTGAATGTTGCTGTTAATATTTTTGTTCAGTATATTTTGATCAAATTAAGTACATTATTAGTGGGTCTTATGGTTGTGGAAGGATTATATTTATTTCACACGCCCTAAATTCTTTACATTATTGCTGGTTGTTTGAAATGCAGTGTATTTGACCTTTAATTGTACAACTAAGCTGATTTAGAGAAGAAAAAAATGGAGATGTATATCGTGGTTTGCCCATAAGTTAGAAAAATCGAGATGATTTTTAGGCCATATCGCCTGCCTCCCCCCCATCCCTTTGCCCCCCCCAATCACCTCCCCTCCACCCAGCTACCCTGCTTATTACCCTCCTCACCCCCCTATGCCTCCTCTCTCTGACCCCCAAAGGAAGGTGACTGTTTATAGACAAACATGGCTACACCCTCCCCTAACATCTCTGAAAGCAATCTGTTGTGCCAGGGGTCCTGTGAGTAGGGCATTGTAAATGCAGGGTGAAATGTGCGGGTGTCCGTGACATCTGCCCAACTGCAACATGAAGATCAGACAAGTCCTGGAGCTGGTCAGGGAGCAACAGCACTCATATGTTATTTTAGCAGGAAAGTGGACACTTCTTCCCCACACATTGCAGAAACATATCTGTTTCCTTCAAGTGCACACGCTTGTGCATGTGTGTATTCATGATTGTGTGTGTATGCATATCAGTGACTCACTTTGTTTGTGTCTCACCTCTGTTTCCTTCAGGATCCCAAGGCTCACAAGGGGATTGGGTTATTATCAAACACCATATCAGGGAGTGCTCATGCCATATAGTTATACATGTACAGCTATATAAATATATAATGATAGGCTGCAAATTTCCAGGCCTGATTTCCCAGGTGGCTGTTGGGAGGGTCTCATTAAGGTGCTAAAGAATGCAGTCACCCAGGAAGTCAAACAGAAATGGTTCAGAGGAAAAATGAGATGCCAGTTCTCCCCTTGTCTGTCTTCTTTCCCTCTGCTCTCTCCTTTTTAACAAGAAGAAACATTACAGACAGCCTGATCTAGCAGAGTCTTTTTAAGTTCAGTTCTTTTTACTTGTTCTAACTGGGTCAGTGTACAGGCCCTGTAGGAGTGTAGCCATCCCACACAGACACTCTCCCCTTGGGCTAGTAGCCTCTAAGAGGGAGGGAGGCCTGGAGCAAAACAGCAGACTGGAAAGGCCATGGACAGCTGGTGGGGCTAGTTACCCTGTTAGACAATTTTTTTAGGGTTTGGGGTTTTGGCATTTAAGGGTAGTTGGGCACCTAAAACTGACAATGCGAGATATTTTGCTATCAAATTAGTTTATGATTGTGTTTTTGATTATGTGTGTTGAGGTATTGAAGTATATAATGATTTGAAGCACATCTGCCAGTCTGAAATTTTCTGTTTCAAGGCATGACAATTATTCTGCCCAAGAAATGAGCTTCAATTGGAATTTTCTTCTATTCCCCCCTCTCTCTCTTCCTCCTCCCTCTCTCTTCCTCTCCCTCCCCTCTCTCTCTCTGCAGAGGTGCGGTTGCAGGTGGAGGAGTCGGAGTCTAACATCACTGTGTCCCAGTCTGGTTCCATCCGGTTGGGCTGCAGCATCCCTTCCCAGTCCTCCCGAGACTCCCGCTTCTCCGTGTCCTGGTACGTGGAGCGCCCCGAGGAAGATGAGGAAGAGGAAGACCAGTTGTGTGTGTTCTCCATTGGACACGATGCCGTGTTCGGGAACGGGAACTGTAGCCCCACCGAGGAGGCGGGGCCTAACTCACGTCTGCAGTTTGAGAGGACAACCTCTGACCTCTACAGCCTGACCATCCAGGGAGCACGGCCCGCTGACACAGGGCGTTACTACTGTCACGTGGAGGAGTGGCTGCTCAACCCCCGCAACGCCTGGTATCGCCTGGCGACCAACAACTCTGGTGTCACCATCGTCACCGTGATCCAGCAGGGTAAATCAATCAATCTAATGTTTATTTTTAATAGTGCTTTTTTTTTTAAACAGATGGTACCACATGGTGAATAACAATGGCCTGGGGCTACAAAAACAACATTTCGGCTGCAACATTTCGAGTTTTTTCCAACCCTGGCCAACCAACTCCTCCCATTTGTATCATTCTACAGATGGCATATGAGATCATTGGCTCGTGCTGATCTTACTGGTGATTCTGGTCTCTGAGTTAATACTGACACAGTCACAGCTATAAGTAGCATGCCAAAGAAACATCAAACTACACTATAATGGAATGCTCTCCATTGATGTCATTTTTTTCATCCATATCGCTCTCATCCAATTCTCTTCTTTCCCTTCTCTCTCTATCTTATCTCCCCATCTTTCTCTCTCCCTCCCCACAGTCTCCACACTGCAGTCGGTGGTGTGCTCCAATGACTCTCTCTTCTACTTTATCTTCTTCTACCCGTTCCCCATCTTCGGCATCCTCCTCATCGCCGTGCTCCTGGTGCGCTATAAGAGCCGTAGCCACAGCAAGTCCCAGGAGGGCAAGAACGGCGCCCCCTTACTGTGGATCAAAGAACCCCACCTCAGCTACTCGCCCACCTGCCTGGACCCACCCGCCCTCAGCCTGCACCCTGGCTCAGTGGAGTAAGGAAGCAAACCATAACCCTCCTCCAACCCGTACTCATCGAGGATCCAACCAATACCACGCCAGGGAGGGTCTACTTCGGACCTCCACCTGACCAATCACTGCTGTGTCCAAGCTGTCAGTCAATCTGTTCGTCCATGTATAACCCCGCCCCCCTGTGGTTGCCCCGGCTGTGCTGGCTGTCTGTCTGTGAGATACTCTGCAGCAGCCCTGTCGTGTGTGTCTGTATGTGTGGAAAAGTGTGTTTGCGCCAAATGTGCAGCCGTGTGTGTGTTTGGAAGTGTGAGTGTATGTATCTCTCGCTCTCATCTTCTCTTCGTCCAGTGAAAAACATAGCTATAGTTATTTTTCTTTTTTTAAATTCTGTTTTTCAAAAGATGTCTGCTAGAATGATACAATCTGGGAACAAGAAAATGACTAGTCAAGGACCCTATATGGGCATACTGTTCTGTACTGAACTGAGGACGTAGTGAGGATAAGGAATCTCTCTCTATGCTCGTTTGACTTAGCACTGAACTCAGATCAGTCCCTGCCTGGCCTTATACCTTGGTTACCATAGCGAGGGCCCTTTTCAGACTGACTCCAGAGCTGTGGACTAGACTGCCACAAAAACACACAGACAATTAGAAGAGATGTGTGCGTGACAATGTGAAAGTGTGTGTGTGTTCACCCACCTGTCTCCTCAGTGTGTTTGCCTTGGCAGACAGAGACAGACCTGGCGAGCCCATTGAACATTGCCAGACACTAGGCATCAGTGTGAATGCACACTTCTCCTCCTCCTCCTCTCCAAACAGAGTGAGAATGAGGGAAAGAGAGAAGGAAGGAGGATAAATGAACATATTTTTGACATGAGGGATATTTCAGTGCCAAGAACTTATTCCAGGCTGTCCTCTGCAACAAATGTTTGAAGTTTAAAGGGGCGAGCAAAGCCGATAGGCTCCGAAGCACTCTGTAAATATGGCTGCCGACCCCATGCTGGGGGATTATAGGCCTTGTAGGCAGAAAGGGCGATTTTTACGCTTATGTTAAACCCGTTGAGTAGTTTCTGCATAAATGTATTGACACAGTGTGATTTATTGACTGAAATGAAATTCTCTGCCATTTCATACGCTGTCCGCTATTACTACCACATGCTGTCTTTAATAGACATGAATTAATGGGTACAAGCTGTGCAGCTCTTAGAAATTCCTGTAGAGGGGAGCTGAGCCACAAGACATATCATCGCTAGAGATGTGTGTAGAGGTTAAATACATGCATATTAAAACACACACACACACACACACAACCAGCTCTTTGGACAACGTGTAGAGAAAACAAAAGCATCCCCAAAAACAGATGACCAATACCAACACACCATGGGAATTAATATCAAGTCTGATTTTTATTTTTATTTTTTTGTACCTTAATTTATATATTTTTGTTATTTTATACTGTTTTGCATAGTTCATGTACATGTCTTTTTAAAATTCTCCAAGTACTGCTCTTCTACTTGCGTTGCCAGGCAACCACACCACACAGATACAAAGTCATGATAACACTGTGTGTCCATAGTCACAGGCACTGAAATGTCATAGATATAGAAATGCTAGATTAATTTGTTCTGCGCAGTCAGTGGCATCACATTGAAGATGTATGTTTTGGCCAGTGTGGAAACACTAACTAAATGCTCTATACCTGTATTGGAAACCGAGCAGCTTCACTATAGGATGTACAGTAGATTAACAGCGAGAGTCACAAAATGATCCACTTTAAGCTTTTGCTCGTCTTGTTTATTTATTGAAATGTACCGTGGCACCTAGTTAGGATGTGTGAGCTCCATAGAAATGCATTAGACTGCCATAGATGACTGGACCGAAGCCGGCCTCTCGTGGACTGTGGATGTTTCCCCCTGACCTACATGGCAGAAGGGTTGGGAATCAGTCACATTCCCATAGTATGGAACGGCCGGGAGAGGAAGTGTGATGTTCCTGTTCCGTAAAATAACCCTTTCACTGCCAGACAGACTGCTGAAAGCTCTCGTCATTCTCTTCTCAATCGTGTCGAAATGTATATTGCATGACAATATTGCAGGAAGCGTTGATGTTTTGTAACCTTCAAACTTTTTAGCGTCATGTTTGTGTGACCGAGCGATGCAAAGCCCTTCACTTCCTGTGCCAAGTGTCAGACGGATCTATAGAATAGGAAGTCACTTTGAACAGCAGATTTATGGGGGAGGGAGAACAACTTTTTGGTTGTTTCTATTCTTTTCCATCTGCCATTCAAATCCTGAGAGAGCGGAAGGCCTCATCACCTGCATTGGTTGACCGCTATAGAACAATGCTTTCATGTGTGTATGTGTAGGTGTTTAGCTGTAGCACCAGGCTATGTTAGCTAGTTAGGTCAGCAGTGTGATATTTACTTATTCGCTCTAGGCTAGATCTATCCATCATTGGGTTAGATGTGTTGTTTTTAGCCAGTTGAAAGAGCAGTTCAAGCCAACTGTACTCAACCCTGTCACGAACCCAAGACTCTAAGATAAGATCTGGACCCTCATTTTTAAACCAATTTTTCATTGGTTTCGCCACAATTCAGTCATAAGGAAATCAGCCAATCCCTGAGCAGTGTGCAGGATCTCTGAATCTAAACCAGGAAGTGGAGGGTGCGGCTTTGGTGTGTGATGTCACAGTGCCACAGTGCGTAATTGGAGCTGTGTTGTACTCTGAACGGTGTTTTTGTAGTAATCAACATCCCTAAACGAAATCCTAAATGCTCTCCAGACGTTCCGACAGTGTTGTAGCTGCGTTACGAGGGCTGCATGCAGTGGCTGTGTACTGGCTCCAGATTTAGCTGTAAAATAATTGTGGTGATGTGTTCAGTTCAGCCAGTGCTGCTTTTTTCCAGTGATGTATTTTTGTTATTTTTTTAATCTATGATAAATGATAGTGCACTGAAATGAAAAGGAAGGCCATAGCTTTTTTAAACGCTTGTGTTTTTCGTGTATATGACCTGTTTTTGTTGATTTTTATTCTGATATATATTCTATTGAATAGTAACCACTGCTATCATTCAAAAGGCACTTTGCTATTCTGTCAGTTTATTGCAATAAAAACATGTTCAGTGCAACCTTAGGTGTTGACATTCCTCCTGACCCTTCTACATATTTCCTTCTATGAACCTCCATAGGCGCCTGAGCAATGGAGCAAACGGAACAGCTGTACCCCCACTTTCAAAATAGGGGTACAAACTTGTTTTTGCACCCCCACTTTTTTTAAACCAGAAAATGATCATGAATCATTGTTTAATTTGTCATTTTCAACGATTAGCAATGTTAAGCTAGTCTGTATTAAAACCAATCCATTTTAATGAACAGATTATATTTTTCACCACCTCCCCCCGTCGCCTCAAGATGAATGGTTTTGACCACTAAAGTTTTGCTTTGCTCCGGTGAGCCACTGTGTTGGTTCAGTGCAGTTAGAAAGCATTAGTTGCACTACTGGTGTTTGAAATAAAAAAGGCACCTGTTCTAAGAACCAAAACACAATTATGTATGCAGTGCTTTTCCTTGTTTCTATTCATCAAATTTTGTGATTTTATACCTTTTTTTTTTTATATGAAGTAGCCTTTTTGAAAGAAAAGGTTGGAGACCCCTGCCCTAGCTGTTCAAATATGACCCATATTACCGGAGCTACATTATATTATTTTTATTGCAGATTCAGGGTTGCAATGTATGGATGGATGGATGGATATATATACACACTGAACAAAAAGATAAATGCAACAATTTCTAAGATTTCGCTGAGTTACAGTTCATAAAAGGAACTTTATTTAAAAGTCATTAGGCCCTAATCTATGGATTTCACAAGACTTGGCAGGGGCCTGGGAGGGCATAGTCTCACCCATTTGGGAGCCAGGCCCAATGAGAATGAGAATGAGTTTTCCCCCCAAAAAGGGCTTTATTACAGACAGAAATACTCCTTACACCCCCCACCCTGGCAACAGTTCTGGTGGACATTCCTGCATTCAGCATGCCAATTGCACGCTCCCTCAAAACTTGAGACATCTGTGGCATTGTCTTGTGACAAAACTGCACATTTTAGAGTGGCCTTTTGTCTCCAGCACAAGGTGCAATGATCATGCTGTTTGAACCGCTTCGTGATATGCCACACCTGTCCGGTAGATTAATTATTTTGACAAAAAAGATTAAATGCTCACTAACATGGATGTAAACAAATTTGTGCACATCATTTTACAGAAATAAGCTTTTTGAGCTTATTACTGGTTGAAAATGTCACATTTGGACAAGTGGCTAAATTGGAATGCATTGGCTGTACAGTAACATGCTATACATGCCGTCATAGTTCAAGGTTGCCACTTCACAGCTCTGTATGGGTTTTGACTGATAGCTGTTCTGAACTTGAGCCCCGCCCACGACAAGAAGTTGCCACCATCCCTCCCATTAATTGGGCAACTTTTGCAAATGTTTTGTTGTCCGAGTGAAGAAAATGCTGTAAATTAAGAGGACACAATGTATTTTGAAAGATGAGACATTGAGGGGTATAATAAAATACCACTTTAATGTCATCAAACCAAACACCAGTGAGTCCAAATGTGCATGAATGATTAAATTAATTATTTTCGTGTCAAATCGCCAATTGGCAACCCATCCCGTACGGAACTAATTGACACAAACAAACATTAATGATTCACATGGATAATTGTGTTAATTCTTCCTGTGTTCTGTGCAGTGCCCACCACAAAGGCTGCACTTCACATTTCCATTTCATAAACCTTGTAATATACGGTGTCAATGTTTATGATCACTGTTTGATGTACAGTTACAAGATGACATGGCATTATACCCAGGGATATCCTGAACAGAATGAGCCTGTGTTTGTTGTATTGTAAAGGAAATTTGCCATGGAACACGCATCTGAATGCACTCATGACTAGGGTGTGGCGGTCACACAATTAATTCAGCTGGTGACTGTCAAGCAAATAACTGTCGTTCTAACGGTAATTGACTTAATTAAAAAACACATTTAGCATCTCCTGGCTTCCACACGGCCTACAAGCCACTGATGCACACCTTTGGAACATCTACAGTTGAATGTTACATACACTTAGGTTGGAGTCATTAAAACTCGTTTTTCAACCACTCCACAAATTTCTTGTTAACAAACTATAGTTTTGGCAAGTCGGTTAGGACATCTACTTTGTGCATGACACAAGTAATTTTTCCAGCAATTGTTTACAGACATATTATTTCACTTATAATGAACTGTATCACAATTCCAGCGGGTCAGAAGTTTATAGGCTAAGTTGACTGCCTTTAAACAGCTTGGAACATTCCAGAAAATGATGTCATGGCTTTAGAAGCATCTGATGGGCGAATTGACATCATTTGAGTCAATTGGAGGTGTACCTGTGGATGTATTTCAAGGCCTACCTTCAAACTCAGTGCCTCTTTGCTTGACATCATGGGAAAATCAAAAGACATCAGCCAAGACCTCAGAAAAAAAATTGTAGACCTTCACAAGTCTGGTTCATCCTTGGGAGCAATTTCCAAATGGCTGAAGGTACCACGTTCATCTGTACAAACAATAGTACGCAAGTATAAACACCATGGGACCATGCAGCTGTCATACCACTCAGTAAGGAGACGCGTCCTGTCTCCTAGAGATGAACGTACTTTGATGTGAAAAGTGCAAATAAATCCCAGAACAGCAAAGGACCATGTGAAGATGCTGGAGGAAACAGGTACAAAAGTATCTATATCCACAGTAAAACTAGTCCTATATCGATATAACCTGAAAGGCCGCTCAGCAAGGAAGAAGCCACTGGTCCAAAACCACCATTAAAAAAAGCCAGACTACGGTTTGCAACTGCACATGGGGACAAAGATTGTACTTTTTGGAGAAATGTCCTCTGGTCTGATGAAACAAAAATATAACTCTTTGGCCATAATGACCACTGTTATGTTTGGAGTAAAAAGGGGGACGCTTGCAAGCCGAAGAACACCATCCCAACCGTGAAGCGTGGGGGTGCTTTGCTGCAGGAGGGACTGGTGCACGTCACAAAATAGATGACATCATGAGGCAGGAAAATTATGTGGATATATTGAAGCAACATCTCAAGACATCAGTCAGGAAGTTAAAGCTTGGTCGCAAATGGGTCTTCCAAATGGATATTGACCCCAAGCATACTTCCAAAGGTGTGGCAAAATGGCTCAAGGACAAAGTCAAGGTATTGGAGTGGCCATCACAAAGCCCTGACCTCAATCCTATAGAAAATTTGTGGGCAGAACTGAAAAAGTGTGTGCGAGCAAGGAGGCCTACAAACCTGACTCAGATACACCAGCTCTGTCAGGAGGAATGGGCCAACATTCACCCAACGTATTGTGGGAAGCTTGTGGAAGGCTACCCAAAATGTTTGACCCAAGTTAAACGATTTAAAGGCAATGCTACCAAATACTAATTGAGTGTATGTAAACTTCTGACCCACTTGGAATGTGATGAAAGAAATAAAAGCAGAAATAAATCATTCTCTCTACTATTATTCTTTTACACATTCTCTCTACTATTATTCTTTTACACATTCACATTCTTAAAATAAAGTGGTGATCCTAACTGACCTAAGACAGGGAATTTCTACTAGGATTAAATGTCAGGAATAGTGAAAAACAGTTTAAATGTATGTAAACTTCCGACTTCAACTGTACATTATTTAAAGTCCATGTAATATAGCCTGCACCTTCACAATAAATCCATTTATTTTTATTTTTGACAGGTCTAAAGAAACATGAAATTAAGAAATTGTAGTCTATTTCAGAAGAACAGAATAGCATACTCTGAGTTGTCCTTATGTGAGGTCCTGATCTGGCTATGCCAAATGGCTGTGGGCTACACTATTTCATTTAGCAGACAAGATTTGCTTAGAATTATGTGGCACTATTTTATAGTATAAAGAATACAATTGAAAACAGCTGAATAAAATAGAAAGGATATTTTCTCCAAACGATTTGAGGGAGTGCGCACATGCGGCTATTCTGTTTTGAGCGGTTAACATAGAAATAGGTACTCATATGCTTAATTTAGAGTTATTAATGCAACTTTAGTTCTACAAACGTTGGGCAATATGTTTTGATTTTTAATAGATTGTCATGGCTGGATGATGCGACTAATGATTTTGAAAAAAGTTGCTTGAAAGGCATGAGCTCTGCCTTCTTTTTTACACAGGTTGTACAGACTTCATCAGTCTCACATTTACAATTTGACAAGCACTTGCTAATGCCTTGAATTTACCGGCGGCATCTCTTTTGTGTGGCCGTAATGCACCCTAAAAAAATGAATGCCTTTTGTGGCCTTTGACCTTGGCCCGGTGTGTTGCATTGTGCCCTTCTCCTTGAGTGCTGCCTGCTCCGAAGCACCTCACTCACATGGCTCTATATCATGTGATCGGGTCTTTCTCACAGGCTACAAGTGAAGACAGACACATCAGGGACGCAACTGTGCGCGTCCTTATACAATTCCGAGGTGCATATTGAAGATATTGGAATAATTGTCCACATTTACTTTGTCAGCCAACCAGATGAGTAGACCTAACGAACAGCAAAAGCACTAACCTATGTCAATCTACTATAACCCATAGTACAAAAGTTGACATTCTATTCTGTGCGAGAAATAAATATTCCAAACATAATCTGGGACAACCACTGACATAATGTGGCTGACACAACAGATCAGAACGTTTAGCTTAAAAATGTTGATCAGCTAATGGTTTATTTCTTCACATTATAAGCGCAGCAATGCACACATGCTCGAATGTTCCATTAGTGGGAAAACACCATTATCAAAAGTGACCGCAAACGCAATTATGCATGTCATGTTTTTATTATAAAGGTGCATTTTTATGATAAATGATCTTCCCTTAACGTAAAACTCAAGCGCTGCTTATTTATGCCAGTTAGGCTCTACACCCCTTGTAAAGTGGATTAATGTGCTTAATTTTAAGAAGTTATTTGGCCACTTTAGTTGTGATACAAACTCTATCAAAACATATAGGACTATGATTTGAAAAAGTCGCAAAAAAAGGTATGTATTGTTTCTTGCCTTATGCTGGGCATCATTCACAAGTTCTAATATGTAATTCACAAATGAAAGGCTAATATTATCACCAATTAGACTATTATTGAATTAATCTTGTCGTTACATATACTAAATAATATGTGTAATTTGTTTTGATTTAAAATGGACCATTATCATGCACCTGTCTTGAAACGGGGGAAAAAATACATGTCATCTATGCACTTAAATAGCAAATGGAGGAAGGTTTTCCTGTGGTTCATTTTCATGACAGCTAGGTAGGCTATACTCCTGTTGTAAAGATAAACATTGTGCTTAATATTAGGAAAGTTGAGATAAATATAGTAGGCCTAGCCTATAGAAAGCTGATCACTCTTTTCTCACGCAATTGCATAACCTATACAAATGTTGAGCAACATGAGCTCTCATTAAAGGCAGTTAGCAAGTTCGGTAGGCTACTAATGACCATCAGCAGCATCAGAGCTTGGAGAAGCCTAATTACCATGACTAAACGGTCAAGTGGAATTTGACTGCCTTCATGACTCGTGACCGCAGGTGTGGCAGTAATATGGTCAACAGCCCTAATCATGACTCCATTATATGTGCACAAATTACAATCTGCTTCTCTGAATTGCCTTGTGAAAGCCTAACACCACTAAGATCATATTTTATAATTTAGCTTGTCATGTTGGCAATAGAACAAGCTTTCAAATGCTGCCCACCTGACCCAGATTGCGATGTATAATGGACCGTTTTTTTTATTGCGTAAACAGTAATTGTGTGATGGCGGTTATGCAAGGCTGTGTTCAAAACAACAAATGTGCTTGCTCTAGTTCCTCTACGGCACAGCTAGGAGAGCTCAAAAAAGCAGCTTATAGTTGAACTCTTCTTAGAGTCAAAAGTGCATTGAAAATATTTAGGGACTGTGCACACTTTGGAGAGGTGTGGCCACTTGAGCCGTGTTGACATTGGCCATTTTGAAGTGACTCAAATCCTATTTATTTGCATATCCGATTTGAATCTGTTCTTTTTCCTGCAGTCTGAATAGCTAAAAAGCCACATTTCAAATCCCCTTCGTAGGTAGTTTGAAGTCCAATACAAATCTGATTCTTGGCCATGGTCAAATCTGCTTAATTTGCCCAAAAGTGGTTTTAGACTTATTTGGCAAATCTTGTTGCTTGCTACTCTGTTTACAGTTTGACAAGAACATGTGCATTTGTGAATGCTAGAAACATAAACAGCTACCTAGCTAGCTAGTTGAGCGCTGTGGCTAGCCAAAAAGGACATGTTTTGAAAGTTGGATCATCTTATCCTTTTGAGGATTTAAAAAAGTGTTCCTACCCTATGATTTTGAACATTCAAAGCAACTGGGAAACATCCATGGCAGGCATTGTCACCTTAGCTTGCTACATAACTTCTGAGTGATAGGAAGCACGAGCACCACCAATCAGCCGACACCACTGCAAACACATCCATTGTTACTATGACAACTAGCATAGCCTTGTCAGCAAATGACTGCTGTCTGAACACACACACATCCGATTTGGTCACTTGTAACTTGCTGTTTGACCGGTCAGTAGTACAAAAAAAGACTTGGTAAACTAATTTAACATTAAGGTCTGCAGTGTGAACAAGGCTTTGGAGATACCAGTATGACCTCTCACTCAAACCCCTGTCATTTTGTCTTATGTTGCACCTATCCCTAATTGTTCCAAGAATGTTCTTATGTAACAATGTGTCGAGTATTTTCAGATTTTGTTAAATGCGGCAAAGTACAGTAAATGTACATAAAATCACCAGTGTAATATTTGGATTCTGTCTTGTATCAGGTGTTGTCCTCACCTTTAGTCTAATCATTGTCCCATAATCTCCAAACTGTTCCCTTTAATTGCTACCATTGTGATGCATATGCTTTCCATAATACTTCAGTAAGAAAAAAAGTCTACAATTTAGCCCAGGATATTTGTGAGAGTCACAGATTTGGTAGGGCTTCAGACCTGTCAATCGATACCTAAGAAAAATAGGTGTTCTGTTCATAAATATGGATTCCCCGTTAAGAAACAGTATAATCCCCCCGCCAAGCTTTTACACCCCTACTTTCAGACAGTCAGTCAACCATGCCTCCAGACAGACTATTTCTTTATTACAAAGGAATTATTCTCTTCAAGTTACTACATGTTCCTTCCATAGCACTGTTAGTTTCTTCAGCTCTGTAGTGAAGGTTAATAGCCATGATGCAGGGGCACTGAGTGATTGTAGGATGTTGCCCTTGTGACAAAATGTGAGAGTCCGTTTCTGCCTTTCCACCCATATTGCCAGGGGCATCAAAATAGCATCATGTGTGTGTCAGCCTGTTACAGGGATAAATGGTGCTCACAGGTCTCCCTTTGGCTAACCAGCCTCTTTCTGACGGCCTCAGCAAATAACATCACACCATTCATAACTCATCCTGACACACACACACACAGTATGCCGACTGTTGCTCAGACTACGCCATTAACAAACCCTTAACATTCCAAACACACACACACACTCAGTTTCCCATTTCCCCACACACTATGACCAGTGGGGGTCAGACCAAATCCAAATCACCCTAACTCAGTGACAGAGGAAAAATGGCATTTAGTGCAGCAGAAATGATAATCCTGTGTGTCAATGTGATGCATGCACTATTAGTGGATCATAACGTTGGCTCAGTGGTACCCGGGTCCCCCTGTAGGGCTGGCTCAATGGGAAACTCTCTCTCCTATCTGTCACACAGCACAGCAACACAGCACAACACTGAAGGTGTGCTATTGATAGCGGCATCACTGATGACATTGTTGATGCTGTTGTCAAATGTGCTCTTTCACAACTCTGGAGGACAAATAAATAATACTCATTAGAGGACATTTCTCTGTATTCCTCGCTCTCCCTCTGTTCTTTCTGACTCGCACTCACTCATTCCCTCAAACACATTCTCTCTCTCTTCCCCCCAAACACACACACACTTAAGACATGGCAAGTGCGTTTTTTGATAAGAGTAAATAATCAAATAGGCAAATACATTCTCACAGAGCACATAGACACCATAGGGCAATCATGGGCAGACAGCACTTAACGATCCAGAACAGAGAAGCAGCAGGCAGACTAGTAGATGATGATTTATGACCAGTGAGAGAGAGAGGAGAGAATACAGAAGGAGAGACAGGACATCTTCCTAGGTTACACTTCAGATAGGTAGGGGGCAGCATTCAGAACAGGCTCTGAAGCACTCATAAATATGTACAAGAACGTTAACAGGAATCTAAAGAAATGAATGTCCCATAGGCGACATCAGGTATTAGTGTAGTCATCATAATGTGACCGTTGATCATGCCTGGAGCTTTTGTGTTTAACAGCCACAGTGCCTGAGGTTCTATTGCCTTTACATAAGACATGGTGAGATATTCTACTCCGTTGTCAGATTGCATTGCACAGCATTCTGTTACATGTCTACTCTTCTAATACACTGTTCTGATTCTGTTCTGCGTGTGACATGCGTGAGAGAGTTCCCACAGTAAGTGCTCTGACCCATGTCCTAATACACTGTTCAGGATGTGTGGGCTGAGGCTTGGAGACGGAGGTAAATCTATTGATTTATCCTCTGTAGCTCTGTGTAAACTCTCTCTGCCAGGAGGGCGGTAGCTGTATACAAATAAAGTCCATTGAACTAAGACTATTTCCTGTGAAGAGCAGCAAGTGATGTGGGGCGAACAAACTAAACACCCACTCTTCCTGATGTGAGCTCTTCTCTCACAGCTCTGCGCGTGGCAAAAACAGCAATGCTGCGATCTCATGCATTATGAATTAGAAAACATGAACACACACACACACTCGCAAAGATAGCAGTAAGTCTTGGCCCATATATAATAGATAATAACTAAAATCCTGTGTACTTCTGTTGGGTCTCTGCCTGTGATGGGGTCGTTACTAAGGCAGCTCCCCCGGGACAACACAGTGTACTCATTCAACACTGCAGTCCCTTTTATTGTCTATGAGAACCTCAATGGCTCCGGGTGGAAGTTACCCTTTGACCCGCACAGATCTAGGATAAGCTTACCCTCCTATGAATCCTATCCTTACCTGTTGAGGGGGGTGGGGGTGAAACTGACTGATCAGTGCCTAGGGAGAACGTAATATTAATCCACATGTATGCCTTCAATAGCTCTGATTAACATCTCACCAAGTCAAGGCCATTGCCAAAGCAGCTACTTCAGCACTACCTCTATTCCAGCACTGTCCTGGAACTATGGAATATGGTCCCTCACACAAATTGTGGGCTCATCATATCACTGCTACAGTGTGCCTACCCCGTAGGCCCTCTCCTAAAACAACTGAAAACAGAGGGGAACTATGGAGCAACCATGACCAACGGGCACCCCGTGTCACTGCGCCGACCGTCCTCTGTGAACCACAATCACCGCCACGGCCTTCCATGAATCCCTTCACACTCCCCTCCGCCCGGGGCAAAGCAAAGAGATCGTTTGTAATGTTATTCTAAGCAATTAAAGTTTTTTTAATCATTAATTAGACTAGTGTTTCCCAAACTCAGTCCTCTGGACCCCAAGGGGTGCACGTTTTGGTTTTGCTCTAACACTACACAGCTGATTCAAATGATCAAAGCTTGATGACTAGTTGATTATTTGAATCAGCTGTGTAGTGCTACGGCAAAAATCAAAACGCACCCCTTGGGGATCCGAGTTTGGGAAACCCTGAATTAGACAGCTAGCACACTCAATCAGAGAAGAGGACTTTATGCATTATGTCATGGCTGTGACAACAGTGAGCTAATCAGCCCCACGCTTCCTGTCTCCTGTGGGATCGTGGGTAATTATGAATGAGCTGGAACATGCAATGTGACGAGTGAGGTAATGTGCTTTTAGTGCTGAGGACGACGGGGAGAGGAGGACTGGGAGAGCAAAGACATCGCTGCTTGCCACCAGAGAGAGAGAGTAGTAGGAAAGAAGAAAGCGAGAGGAAGAATAAAAAGGGAAGATGAAAGGGGGACATAATAAAGGAGTGCACGCCACACACCATGTTCTCTTACAGAAAGATTCATTATACAGTAGCCTAGCTTTGGACGGATGGATTTGAATAATCCATTCAATGTGACTGCATGATGAATGAGAAATGTTACATCTCAAGTCTACATATCAATACATTTTGATTTACATGATCATGAATAAATCTTATTCACATTGGAATTCAAAGCCTTGGATGTCACATTTCTTCCCAATCAAAGCCCAGTAGATGGTATTTCTGAGAAGAGCTGGGTTCTGGTTTATCTTCCAGTGGTAGTGTGTTCCAATTACTGATGTAGGCTCTGACTACTAAACCCTACTCAGTAGGGGCCCTCTGCAGGGCCCTGGGGTTGTGTCCTCTGTGTACTGCTCTGTACCAGCCTTCTCACCAGAGACAGCAATCCAGCCATACTCAGTCAGCAGAACTCTGAAGACCGGCTCAAAAACGCCACATGATGGCTGCCAGCATGACTCATGTTTGGTGTGTGTGATACTGGGGTTATAATTACCCCGAGAGTGTGTGTACACTGCAATCAAAGTTATCTCCTGTAAGTGCCTGTGGACATAGTGACATATATACACTAGGCATCTCAACCTCACACACATGATACAGTGTGGAGGAGGAGAGGACATGAAAAGGAAGTTCCAACCAACGCTACATAATCTTGCCCTTTCTCTTTCTCAGCAAGTCGCAGCATCTGGATACAGTTGCTCTGGCACCGCTGGAACAACATTTACATTCCCTTGAGTAGCATTGGATATGTGTACAGTTGGCCTATGTGTAAGTATGTGTTGTTGTAAGTGGGCCTATGTGGAAGCATGTGTTGTAAGTGGGCCTATTTGTTAGTGTGTTTGGTTAAAAATGTCTGCTTCTGTCAAGAGTTTCCTCCTTGAATCTATGATTCCATTGTAGAACGGGGAATTTATAGAATGCGTCGACGGACTTCTCTGTTTTCATCTCTTAAAGATGATATGCTTCATATCTAACAGAAATGTGCAGTGTGTCTTACAAAAATAATTTACATCCAGTGATTTATAAAGTTCTCAATGAATATGTACAGTTTTCATATATAAATAGGACATATGGAATGTCATTTACACAAACACAAGGCAGGTAAAGGTAGAGCACATCCTCCGATAATTCTTATTTAGATATCGTTCAATCATTATTTACTTAATCAACATTATATTAAGACTCACTCTCTTTACATAACAGTTTTTCCATTGATATCATGTACATGTAGAGAGTGAACAAGTATGACTCACAGCATTCCCCACATATACTATATCATGTCTTGGAATGATGGTGCAGTCTGAGACATGTCACAGATCCAGCTGTAGGAAAACCTTGTCAATAGACAGAGCAGGGGACCCTCTTACATGTCCCTACATCCCAAATACACACACGTCTCAATAGCGACCAGGGTATTAGCGTTTCCATAAACAGCTTTTCCAACAGATCTGGAGTCAGTCTCCTATGAACCTCTGTCTTGTGTGATATGTGACACAAACGGAAGAATGCGAATTATCTTCCAGACATTTGTTGCATTATTGAGAATGAGCGGCTTGCAGCTAAAAGTATGTCATGTGTGATTCTCATTGACAAGAGGTTTGGTCTGGCAGGCGTATAGATATTTAATGTAGAGATGTCCCCTATCTCAGACAAAATGGCTCACCTGAGCTAGAAGGGCTTTAAACACTATTCAATAAACACAGGTAACCGGATGGGTGGGGTGTGACACCTGACATTCTTCTTGCATTATTTACTGGAAAAAATCTTGTCAAAGAGTTAAATGGTGTTAAATAGAAACCTGGTTCCTATTAGTGCAAGGAGAGGTTGCTGTTGTTTTTTTTACCTATCCGGTAATGTTACTATTAGTTTTGATTGAATAAATACCTGTGCAGGTACTAACTTTATATCCCATATTAAATTCAGATATAACTGCTAGATCACTAATACTCTCATATAATTCAATATTATCATTAATATTCATGACTTATTATCAATAAGTAAATAGTCATGAGTCTAAACAAGACAGTACAGAAAACGGGGATAAAAAAAAAAAAGATCGACAGTCCAGGGTATACAAACCTATAGGGATGAATAGTTTGAGCAAGCTTGCCCTCTAGTGTCTGAGTAGTGAACTACTTTTCAAACAAACCGAGCAAAGCAAGAAGAGGTGAGGAATCCTCTGTATCATGTGACAAGGGAGATAGTAACAGGCATTTTAAAACAGGGCAATGACAAAATACTAGCCTGTCATCCCCCCCAAAAAATGTATTCAAAATATGACATGTTGTTCAGCCGTCCTGTACCGCTCTCTCTCGTGTCAGTGGCCCAGTGAGCGTTTCTGGATTGCTTGCTTCCGAGACGGCGGTACGATGACAGAGCGAGGGTCGTCACTGCTTACCACAGCCCGACACGATCATGTTAGCACCCGCCTACCAGAGACACACAGAAAGAGAAACACACTCAGTCAACCCACATGGACTGACACAGGCAGAAACAACACAGGTAAACACTAGGGCCCAAGGAGGCATGTACTCACCTCAGCACACTTATGGATGGCAGAAGGACCCACTCCTCCGTCCACAATGTCCAGAGAGGGAAACTGACTCCTCAGCCAGCTCACCTGGCCACACACAGAAACAGACGTGTTAATAACATGTCCCAAATATGCCACAGACCGACATACATGCACAAGATTGATGAAAATAAATCCACTGGGGCTGATTATATTCACGTCTTCTTGCTGCAGCTTTCTGCTCCCCTTATTGCGGAATCATTGACATTCTTTACTTGACGATTGGGGATATCCCCAAGTTCTGGAAGGTCTGCTAAGTTAAGATCTTTCTTAACTTCTAAATCTATTTTAAATGTGCATCAGTTGGGCTTCAGACCAGGCCATAGCACCATCTTGGCAGCATCACTGGTATTAAATGTGGTAAATTGTTTGGATAGGAAGAAACACTGTGCTGCTCTATTTATTGACACTGTCAACTACTCTTTACTAATTCTACGGTTGTCTGAAATTGGCCTGGATCAAGCGTCATGTAATTGGTCGATTTTAGGTTCTGTACTTTTTACTTGACTTGGCTTTTTCGGAGCTGCAATCTGCCTTTGTTGCTTTGCAGAAAGCCTTTGTTGAACTGAAAATTAGTACTTAATGCAGGTAAAACCAAGTACATAGTTTTCCAATTCACTTAAAAATGTATCTGATGATTTATGCATATTGGATGATGCCCACATTAACCGTGTCCCCGTGTATAAATATCTTTGGCATCTGGATTGACAAAAAGTTATTTTAAAAAGCATATGGATGAATTAGTTAGGAAGTTGAGAATAAATAGATCATGCCTCTCCCTAAACAGCAGAAAGCAGATCATTCAGTCAACTTCCTGCCAGTGCTAGACTACAGTGACACCATTTATATGAAAGCAGCTGCCGCTACACTGAAACCATTAGAAGCAGTTTACAACGGCACACTTCGCTTTATTACGGGAGGCAGGTTCAGTACATATCATTGCATCCTATAAGTCTCGTAGATCAATACACTACTCTATTTTTGTTTAGAAAGCCCACTTGCAAACTTCAACCGTACCTTACTTCCTTGTTAAACTACAGACTTACAAGTCACCACAAGCAGATATCATTCTGAAATGTCTCATTCATACTCAGATGACACAATGTCCACTGATGACATTGTAACAAACCTCTGCATTCAAGAGACCTTGTGTATAAGTCAGATTACAGATGAGGACAAAAAGCTTTTTCATGCTGCTTATCAGGGATGTACTTTCTCTGGTGAGACACAAAGTTAAGTAAATTAACACTTATAGACACACGAAAACATACGACCTTGGGTATCATGTCCTCCATGAACTTCTGGCCTCCAAAGCCAGGCTCCACAGTCATGACCAGAGCCATGTTGATCTGTCCAGCCCACGGTGCAAACTCCTCTACTGTAGTCCCAGGCTTTATGGCTAGGCCCACCTATAAGACACACACACGTTGGTTTTACAATCCTTGTGTGGATCAAACAACTGATTCCCATCCAAAATCCTATTTTCCCTAACCTAACCCTTAACAGATCCCTAACCCTAATTGTAACCCTAAACCTAAGACTAAAAAAGCATTTTTCCTCGTGGGGAATTCTGGTCCCCACTATGATAGTAAAGCCAAAAACACACACACACATGGGTGAAGAAGACACATAGTAAAACTGGCAGAAGACACATAGTTGTGAACTTTCTCTGACTTGTGTGTGAATTACGCTTTACATCCATTCTCTCTGACCATTCATTTCTCTCCCATATCTGGACCTCTCGTCTCCCTCAATAGTCAACACTGCTTCACCTTCATGCCGCTCTCTCTGATCTCCTTGATGAGGTTTCCAGCATTGGTGGTGGCCTCCGGGTGGAATGTGTACTGATTGGCTCCTGCTGCTGCCTTGGGTTTCACCCACTGCTCTGGCCTCGATACCATCACGTGCATATCTGGAAGAAAACACACACACACACACACTTTTGAGATGGCTGCTATGTTAAGTTGAACAATCTATGATACTATGTAGACCGAAATAGCATGGGGGCACCAGTGTCTGTGATAATAGGGACTCCTCAATGTTTTGTTGTCCTATTACAAGGCGATAGCGTAACCATATCAGAGTGCGCGGTTGTGTTACTCACCAAAAAGGGTCTGGCCTCACACAGTTCCTCAGGCACTCCACCATGGGATGACCGAACATGATGTTGGGTACAAAATGACTTCAGGGAAACAACATACAATCATTAGCCTCATGTGATTTAATCTAATCCAGTCACTTTGGTGGTGATGCAAGGCAGGCAATAAGATAAGTTGAAATGCAAATCAGTGCTATATTAGTGTTGAATAAAACTTAAGCTAACAAAATATAAGTAGCTAAAGAAAAATTGAGGATGTTGTAAACAGAGTTGCAGAATGTTATGCAACCTGGACTGGCTTTGCTAAAATATGCATGCATTCAGTGTTACATCTAGCTAAACTGCTTGACATGATTGCTAAAGAAACTGAGGCTATGCTAGCTTGCTAGGACTAGCGGAAATCAATGCACTCCCTAGCTAGCGTTGTAGCCTATGAAGCATCCTGATGTGGCTTTGCTCACCCGTCCATAACGTCGAGGTGCAGGAAGTCAGCCCCGCACTCCATCATTCGAACACATTCAGTGCCAATCCATCCCAGTGACCTAACTAGCATGCATGGGCCTATTTTTTTGCGCAGTATTAGAAATATATATTTATTTTCTTATTTAACTAGGCAATTTAACTAGTTCCAGCATCTTTGCGCTGTACGACGTGCGGGTGCTATCTGCCCTGCTCTCACCTGGCTGTGCAAGAAAGCAGTTCATGAAGTACTCGAACGTGTTAGTTTGCTACTTCCGTGTTTAACGCTGTTTTCAAAATAAAAGTACAAAAGCATCGAACGTTGCTTTTCCAAAAGTTGCCACTGGATGGCGGACAACTCATACTGAAGTTACCTATCAAATCAGTGTTCACATATTTTTCCATGGTGAAATATTAATTCATATTGCCCACAGAGCTCATATCGTTCCCTAGTTGGCTGTAAGACTTAGTAGATTTGACTGAAGTTGAAAGGTAGAGATGAGCTGTGTTGGTTGGCCCCATTCCCGAGAATGTGGGGGACCATCTCAGCAGTGTGTGCTCGAGCTGTCCCCTGAGAACAGGAGACAGAGCCAGACAAGACCAAGGCCAATGGTCACATAAAGGACTGTGGGGACTGTGGGGGGGACCAATACCACCTCTATAGGCTACTGCCTCTCTCTCTTTCATTCTCACACACACACACACACATGCGTATGCGCGCCCACACACACTGTTGTCTAAAGCATTGTGACTCTGTGCCCTGCTGTGGTAAAAGGTTTAAAAGTTTTGAAGAGAGTTCATCCATAGTCCAATCTCCAAGTTATTATGATTTATAAGAATGTGAAAAATGTATCCTTAGTAGTTCCAGCAATGTTTTCTGTGGCTCTGGCCCACTTCAGGCTCAGTCACATCCCACTGGGCACATAGTCTATTCAAAGTCTATTCCAAGTTGGTTCAAAGTAACTTATTTAAATTAAGTGGAAATAACGTTTCAACCAGTATGTGTCCAGTGGGACACATGCCGATGAGAGTAAACACCAATCCGACATTTATGGGTTTGGGCTGCGGGTTGCGTTACCGCTGTAGAGTTGATGGTGGGCTGTGGTAGCATGGTATGCACCGGGGGACAAGAAAGGTAATATGTTATTCTCACATTGACTTGAGTTAGAGTAAGTGGTTGTCATGGTGAATGGGAGCCTTGAGTAAGAGCCTCTAAGAGAGCTGTAAAGTTTTAGGATATGACAGCCTCTCCATTGACACACACACACACACACACAAACACACACACACTGAGCAAGGTTGGGGCCACTATACATTTACACTGTGTTTGTTTTACATGTCTGTCTTTCCTCATGACTCCATCTAAACATCATTCTCTCAGACGCCCTCTTAAGAGCTTTAGAGGTGATGAAGTAGTGTCCTACTACAGGGGTACAGTAAAGACTATTTGTAAAGAGTCCAGGGTGGGTTGTATGGATACAAATCTACCTGTCTGCTCTATATAATACAGGTTGTTTCTCTGAGGTTAAGAGGGTTAATATTCTTGACTTTCCATGAGGTGACATTATGAAATGGTGCTCTCGGCGGTGGTGTTTTTTTAGTGAGAAGGCAGAGAAGATTCACAGTGAAATGCCCAGGTTAAAAGCTTTTTTAAGGCGCCATATTTACATGTATTTACAACAAAAGCATCAGGACGACGAATCGAGAAAGTAACATAACCTGTAGTTGTAACAGGGCGACATATGGTCACAACTTGGAGTCAAAATTGAGATACCATTGTGTAGTGGTTGTGTTTAGGAATTATGTGAATGACCTATGCTCCCCAAAGAGCAAAAGGGTTTAACATTTTACTGCAGTGGGCTAAATCAGGGTCACACAGAGTGTTTTTTGGTATTCTTAAACAAATTTACTTTGAAACAAAAGTATACACCTCACACACATGGTTATGGGCTTAAAAAAAGAAGACACCTTAACCATATTAGATATAGAGTTGAAATGTATTCAATTTTGAGTTTGCATCCTAATATTACACTTTATATAAAGAAGACTGAAATATAACAAAACTTTTTGACATAGAAACACCAGATTTTTTTACGTTTAAAAAATAATCATGTTTATTAATTATGAAAAATATGAATAATGTTCCACCCATGAGGCCATTAAGTCATTCGACTGCAGGAAAGGGCTACGTGAGTAAGTGTGTGTTTACTGGGATGCCATATGAAGAATTGCAAAAGTTACAATAACTCATTTATTTTGTTTTGAAGTCCTAACTGATTATCTGCAGTTTAAATAAAACAGAGGGCCATGCTAAGCACATCATTATCTCTGAACCTTAGGAACAATTTTGTATTTAGAGAAATAATGTTTTTCTCTCCCCCTCCCTCTCTGTTGAAAACTGTGAAACACTTGCTGGTAGTTCTGCTGATTTTCTTTAATTCACATCTGTCCACCTGCTTTAGGGCTACGTCCCCTAACCTACTTTTGATAAGGCTCTGGTCAAAAGTAGTGCACTAGGGAATTGGGTGCCATTTGGGATGCAATTTTAGGAATAATTATTCTAGAATTTCAGGCTTGGTATTTTTTTTGTCAGCTAACACTCACTGGAGAGTTCCCTGAGTCTCTCTCTCTCTCTCTCTCTCTCTCTCTCTCTCTCTCTCTCTCTCTCTCTCTCTCTCTCTCTCTCTCTCTCTCTCTCTCTCTCTCTCTCTCTCTCTCTCTCTCTCTCTCTCTCTCTCTCTCTCTCTCTCTCTCTCTCTCTCTCTCTCTCTCTCTCTCTCTCTCTCTCTCTCTCTCTCTCTCTCTCTCTCTCTCTCTCTCTCTCTCTCTCTCTCTCTCTCTCTCTCTCTCTCTCTCTCTCTCTCTCTCTCTCTCTCTCTCTCTCTCTCTCTCTCTCTCTCTCTCTCTCTCTCTCTCTCTCTCTCTCTCTCTCTCTCTCTCTCTCTCTCTCTCTCTCTCTCTCTCTCTCTCTCTCTCTCTCTCTCTCTCTCTCTCTGAATAAGAAGAAGCGAAGTGTTCGACGTGAGATCGCTCTAGCGATGGCCTTCATCAGACTTAATTTCACAACACAGATGACACTCCTGACACAGCTCCAGCCTCACAGCCCCAGCCTCACAGCCCCAACTTCACAGACCCCAGCCTCACAGCCCCAACTTCACAGACCCCAGCCTCACAGATCCCAACTTCAGATCCCAGCCTCACAGCCCCAGTCCCAGCCTCACAGCTCCAGCCTCACAGACCCCAGCCTCACAGACCCCAGCCTCACAGACCCAGACTCACAGACCCAGACTCACAGCCCCAGTCCTAGGCTCAGAGGCCCAACAGCAGTCTTACAGTCCTAGTCACAGTCTCAGATCCCCAGCCACAGTCTTACAGGTGTGTGAAACATATTACTGTTACTCATACGCCTCCACATTTCTTACCTTTACTGTAAACATATTTTACTACCTCATAAGCAGTACTGAAGACCCATCTTAGTCAACATCAGGGGTACTGGTCACTGGTTGTCCTCATAAAAGTCCCTGTTTCATTAGTTTGTTTTCCCCAAGGAGAGGACTGTGATATGTTTTCCTTCACTTCAGTTTCCAGGCTTCTATCCAGCCATGCTGCTCTCCTAACTACAAACTGGTTATAGTTAGGTTACTCTGCCAAGATATATCTCACTCTACTAACGATGTCATGGAATGGCATGGCATGGCATGGCCTAGCTGGTTCAAATCCAACCACAATGTGAGGAAACTCCCTGTCGACTGCATGCATAGGGCAATGAAAAGTTCACTGGCATCAATAGAAGTAGGAGTCTAATCCATGTCATTATTTTATTAGTCTGGTTATTCTGGCTCTTTCAAAGTATTGAGCTTTACAATTGAGAAATCCAACCCCTTTAAGTCCACAATATTAAGCAATATGCCTTGATACTTATTTTTCAAGATCAGAGTCTGGATGGATGTTTTTCACCAATGCATTAATATGGTTTCAACTCAGAAGTTCCTCCTATGAGGTCTCAGTAGTTATTTCAGACCAACCTTGAGGTGGCGGTAGTACGGTCGTTCCACCAATTTGGTGCCTTTTGAGAAGTGTAACTTTGTCCAAAAAAATCTATGTTTGGTTTCAATTTCAACAAGCTTTCATAAGAGTATATGTTCAACTTAATAAAAAACACCTTTTTCCACCTCAAGAAAAAAAAGGATTATAGCAAGTCCCAAGTAACAAAGTTGACCATAACAGGGTTGACCATAACAGGGTTGAGGATTTAATCTTAAATCAGCCACAAATCCCCTTGTGACAGGGGGAATGAAAGCCTGTTGTGTGCAACAAGGGGAAATTGAATGCAAACTTCAAATAAAGTGAAATTGTTCAAACTTTTCTAGCCTGACTATCTATGGGTAACAAGGTTGACGTGTTATGCTTGACGTGCCCAGTTTTCTACCACAAAACATCAGCAAATGGCCAAAAGAGTAAAACCAACTATTAGTTGTTAAGTTTATTTAGAATTTTTTTTTTTTTTAAATAATAGTTTCAACATATTCAAACGTGAGTTAACAGGGTTGACCTTAAAATGATGTACAGATGAACATTAAACACTCATCACATTAAATAAATAATCATCTTCAGAAATGACTTTGTCAAAGCAACAAAACAACTAGGGCTTTATAATAATGGTGAAACTTGGAGAAATCTTAGGGTTAAGTGGGTTAAAATCTTCCTAGAAGTGACACAGTGTCACGATCGTCTATAGGAGAGAGAGAGGACCAAGGCGCAGCGCGTGAAAAATACATCTTCTTTTTATTATAAGAAGGAAAAACGAAACAAAACAACAAACAGACGACCGTGAAGCTATATAAACAAAATGGTGCTGACACTGACCACTACACACTGACATAGACAATTACCCACAAAACAGCTAAAGCCTATGGTTGCCTTAAATATGGCTCCCAATCAGAGACAACCATAACCAGCTGTCTCTAATTGAGACCCAATTCAGGCAACCATAGACTTTCCTAGACACCTACACTGAACACTAAACCATCTACTCTACTAAACCCCCTAAACCATACAACACCCTAGACAATACAAAAACACACAAACTTCCCCATGTCACACCCTGACCTAACTAAAATAATAATGAAAACAAAGATAACTAAGGCCAGGGTGTGACATAACCCCCCCCCTTAAGGTGCGAACTCCGGGCGCACCAGCATAAAGTCTAGGGGAGGGTCTGGGTGGGCGTCTGTCCACGGTGGCGGCTCTGGCACTGGTCGTGGTCCCCACCCCACCATAGTCACTACCCGCTTTCTTAACCCCACTGGAATAAGGGGCAGCACCGGACTAAGTGGCAGCACCGGACTAAGGGGCAGCACCGGACTAAGGGGCAGCACCGGACTAAGGGGCAGCACCAGGATAAGGGGCAGCTCCGGACTGAGGGACGGCAGCTCCGGACTGAGGGACGGCAGCTCCGGACTGAGGGACGGCAGCTCCGGACTGAGGGACGGCAGCTCCGGACTGAGGGACGGCAGCTCCGGACTGAGGGACGGCAGCTCCGGACTGAGGGACGGCAGCTCCGGACTGAGGGACGGCAGCTCCGGACTGAGGGACGGCAGCTCCGGACTGAGGGACAGCACCGGACTGAGGGACAGCACCGGACTGAATGGCGGATCCTGGCTGGCTGGCGGATCCTGGCTGGCTGGCTCTGGCGAATCCTGGCTGGACGGCTCTGGCGAATCCTGGCTGGACGGCTCTGGCGAATCCTGGCTGGACGGCTCTGGCGAATCCTGGCTGGACGGCTCTGGCGAATCCTGGCTGGACGGCTCTGGCGAATCCTGGCTGGACGGCTCTGGCGAATCCTGGCTGGACGGCTCTGGCGGATCCTGGCTGGACGGCTCATGGCTGGCTGACGGATCTGGCTGCTCATGGCTGGCTGACGGATCTGGCTGCTCATGGCTGGCTGACGGATCTGGCTGCTCATGGCTGGCTGACGGATCTGGCTGCTCATGGCTGGCTGACGGATCTGGCTGCTCATGGCTGGCTGACGGAGCTGGCTGCTCATGGCTGGCTGACGGAGCTGGCTGCTCATGGCTGGCTGACGGAGCTGGCAGATCCTGTCTGGTTGGCGGCTCTGGCAGATCCTGTCTGGTTGGCGGCTCTGGCAGATCCTGTCTGGTTGGCGGCTCTGGCAGATCCTGTCTGGTTGGCGGCTCTGGCAGATCCTGTCTGGTTGGCGGCTCTGGCAGATCCTGACTGACGAATGGCTCTAGCGGCTCCTGACTGACTAACGGCTCTGACGGCTCGGGACAGACGGATGGCTCAGACGGCACTGGGCAGACGGATGGCTCAGATGGCGCTGGGGAGACGGATGGCTCAGATGGCGCTGGGGAGACGGATGGCTCAGATGGCGCTGGGGAGACGGATGGCTCAGATGGCGCTGGGGAGACGGATGGCTCAGATGGCGCTGGGGAGACGGATGGCTCAGATGGCGCTGGGGAGATGGATGGCTCTGGCCGGATGAGGCGCACTGTAGGCCTGGTGCGTGGTGCCGGAACTGGAGGCACCGGGCTAAGGACACGCACCTTCAGGCTAGTGCGGGGAACAACAACAGGGCACACTGAACTCTCAAAGCGTACTATAGGCCTGGTGCGTGGTACCGGCACTGGTGGTACCGGGCTGAGGGCACGCACATCAGGGCGAGTACGGGGAGAAGGAACAGTGCATACTGGACCCTGGAGACGCACATTTGGCCTAGTGCGTGGTGCCGGAACTGGTGGTACCAGGCTGGGGACACGCATCTCAGGGCTAGTGCGGGGAGGAGGAACAGGGCATACTGGACCCTGGAGACGCACATTAGGCCTAGTGCGTGGTGCCGGAACTGGTGGTACCGGGCTGGGGACACGCATCTCAGGGCTAGTGCGGGGAGGAGGAACAGGGCATGCTGGACCCTGGAGACACACAGGAGGCTTGGTGCGTGGTGTAGGCACTGGTGGTAATGGGCTGGAGACACGCACCACAGGGTTAGTGCGTGGAGGAGGAACAGGGCTCTGTTGACACACAGGAAGCTTGGTGCGTGGTACCGGACTGGAGACACGCACCATAGGGCTAGTACGTGGAGGAGGAACAGGGCACACTGGACTCTCGAGGCGCACTATAGGCCTGGTGCGTGGTACCGTTACTGGTGGTACCGGGCTGAGGGCACGCACCTCAGGAAGAGTGCGGGGAGAAGGAACAGTGCGTACAGGGCTCAGGAGACGCACAGGAGGCTTCCCAACCTTACCTGGTTGTATGCTCCCCCATATCAACATCTCTCTCTCTTCGCTCTCCTCCAATAACACCAACAACTCCTCAAATGTCTCATAATCTCCCATCCTTTCACTTTCCTCCAATCTGTCCAATAACACCTCCACATTCTCCGACTCATACCTTAGTTTAGCCAACTGCTCCTGATGGTAAGCACGGGGAACTGGCTCAATTCTCCCACTTGACCCAGCCACACTCCCCGTGTGCCCTCCCCCAAGAAATTTTTGGGGGAGCCTCTCGGGCTTCCAGCCACTCTGCCTTGATTTACGCTGCTTGGTCCGATGTTGGTGGGTAATTCTGTCACGATCGTCTATAGGAGAGAGAGAGGACCAAGGCGCAGCGCGTGAAAAATACATCTTCTTTTTATTATAAGAAGGAAAAACGAAACAAAACAACAAACAGACGACCGTGAAGCTATATAAACAAAATGGTGCTGACACTGACCACTACACACTGACATAGACAATTACCCACAAAACAGCTAAAGCCTATGGTTGCCTTAAATATGGCTCCCAATCAGAGACAACCATAACCAGCTGTCTCTAATTGAGACCCAATTCAGGCAACCATAGACTTTCCTAGACACCTACACTGAACACTAAACCATCTACTCTACTAAACCCCCTAAACCATACAACACCCTAGACAATACAAAAACACACAAACTTCCCCATGTCACACCCTGACCTAACTAAAATAATAATGAAAACAAAGATAACTAAGGCCAGGGTGTGACACACAGGGTTGACGGAGGGACATTTTGACTCTTTAGCAAGTCTTTATTGAATTATCAGGGTGGTCTATATTAAAGGACACTTCATTTAATTAACAGGCTTTTAAAAGGCAATATTGTTCACAATTTCTACTTAAAATATAAAATGTTTACATGCTACAGGTGGCAAATGAAGGGCTAAACAGCAGCATGTGTGTCAGACGGGTTTGAACTCATTTTACACACGTCTAAAGCACATTGTTTACTGGCTATTAATTCAACTCAGCTGGCATATCAATGCCAAACTCTCTCCAAATGTGAAGCCTGAAACAACAGAGGCAGTCACACTGGAGACAGACTGATCAGACCTCCCAGGATATTAGAGTAGAACAAGAATAAGATTTGTATTTGATTGGTAATAGTTTGATTGTATTGTACGTGTATTTGATCAATGTGTTGTCTTCCAAGTAATGCCAGTAATAACAGTGAAGGTGTTCAGGCTCTTCTAACACTACAATAAGTGTTTCTCAAGATGAGTTTGGTTTATGTGATATAACATGGATATGTCCAGCATGGACAGGACAGGGTGGGGTTTATCTGACCTATGACCTATACCATTCTCCATAGAGGAACAGCAATAGGGCTCTTTATTGTACTTCCTGGATGGTGGTTGATTTAAATGATAATACAGTAGACAATCCTCCTCCTTACTGTACAATCAGGTCGGTGTGTTCCTCCTGGTTTCCGGCTGCGGTTGACTCTAGCCTCCTGAGCAAACAGCCTGAGATCTACTGTAGGTCTTCAGAAGGTCAGGAGGAGAGAGGAGCGTGTGTCCTCCTGGGCTCTCCCATCCTCCGCTTTGTGTAACTCCGGTCGGGGGTCCGGAGGGGGAAGAGACTGGTGGGGAGATGGGGGAAGTCACGTCCCAAGCCTGATTGTCCTGATTGTCTTATGTTTGTTTTCCTGCATGCACGGTCTGATGAGGACAGTCCTGGCATTTTCCTTCATTAATGAGACACTTGTTAGGGAAGCCCTTGTTATCAGGTTGTCTCGTTAGGCAGAAGTTTGTTAGGCGAGCTCTTGATGAGATATCCTTGAGGATGGGGAGTATGCGCAGGGCGGTGCCCATGAGGGGTGTCACTACATCCTGTAGAGGCTACTGGGAGTAGAGGAAGGGAGACAGACAGCTAAAAATAAGAGATGAAGGCAGAGAGAGGGAAGAACATAATTGCTTATATTCCTATTCTCTTTTCTTCCTTAGGATGTCAATATGAGTTTCACTTTGGACTAAGTAGTAGAATTTGAGCCATTTGACCTATAAGCTATTGTCTCCTAAGTTTTCAGTCTACATGTAAGATTTAGTCTGTGTTTGTGCCAATATATCTCCCAATGTGCCTCTAAAGGATTATTTAGTCAGCGGTCATCGCAAGGACCCTAAATCATGACCGGGTCATGTCACAGTACGTCTGAGCATTTTTCCCAAATTGACCAGAGCATCAGCATTTTAAACTGTCCTGACCGTAACCCACCACTTCAGAGGGCCGCTGTGGCCCAGCATGTAATTGTCTGTTTAAGCCCCCTCCGGGGAGAAATGGATCTACTCTCTTTAAGCACTGGAATGTTTCATTCAAACAGGCGGAAGGGGAGGGTATGAATGAAAAAGGCTTTAGTGCTAATCCCAAATGATACATTGCCAAATTATTGCTGAATATAGCCTGTATTTACTGTGAATAAGAGCAGCTGGTTCATTCAGCCTACATCAGTCAAGTTAATTCATCACTTTTCCGGCTCAGAAAATTCTACATTGAAGGGTGAGTTAGGGTGAGCTAAGCTTTATACAGACTTTACTAGGGTAATCTTTTGAACCTTGTATTTGTGAATGCGTTAGTTAAATTATTGGTGAAAAAAATGTAAATTTCAAGCCTTAATGGATTATTGTTCTTTTTTATAACCCCCTTTCTTGGTAGAATGTTAATACAACTGAATTACCCTTTGGGATTTTCCCACTAATTAGAAGTATCTGCTGAATAGCACAGCAGGGCAGTCTTAATTTTACATTCACAGCAGGGGCTCTGGGTACTGAAGGGTTGGTTATGAAAAGAGAGAAAATCCAAGTCTGATAAAATACTTAAAGGTCAACCGACTGGGGAAAGACTCAGACTCCCCGTCTTTCACACCCAAGGATTTTGTGAATATGTCTCAGTTTCTCCTTCAATTTGCCATATTTTTCAATCTCTGATCTCTCATCTCTAATCTATTTGTCTCACTCATGTGGGCACGCACGCACGCACACACACACACACACCAGTGCTTGTACACGTCCACAGCCCTGTGAAGCACTGTCTTGCTCAACTGTCTTCCACTGCAAACTCTTCAAAGCATGCCTGGCCTTTCTTTCTGCAGGTTCAAGTCAAAACGATGTGGGTTTGATCTGCTGTTAGGGCACCCCCTCAGAGGCTTCAGTGCTGGTAGTGCTGAGAGTAATAATGATATTAACCAACATAGCTCAGCTGTGTGGAAAAAGCATACAGGATACCCACTGGGTGCAAATTGAACCTCCTTTGTTGAGAAAATATGTCTCTTTTTATTTTGAATAGAAGTGCCAAAATATTATTAGTATCACATGATGGAGTGGGAGGATGGATTCCCAGCCCCATAAGTGGCTCAACCAGCTGTTGTAGTCCCACTGTGGTGAGCTATAGATGCTTTAACAAGGTGACAATTTTCAACAGCCTCAATGGAGAGGATACTCTGAATGGTCACTGTACTCTGTCCATGTCAGATAAACTATTGCATCACCCACCGGTGTAGAACTGTAACTAACTGTTACCACTGATTAATGTCCAAACCAAGCTTACTGTTGTCATAGACAGCATATGCAATCATCACGTTTTGTAAATCTCCCTTTGTGTGAGTGCACGCACGCAGACACACAGGCAAACAGGCACGTACGCACACAAGCACGCATGAACGCACTCACACACACACACACACACACACACACACACACAACACCCCCACACCACACACATACACACACTCTCTCTTAACTTGCCATGACAGTCTGTCTTCCTGTTCCTGAGATGGACTGTAATAGTCTCCAGGCAGGATTTGTCCACTGTGACTCTCTAGGGATGAGAGAAAGCAGAGGGCAGTGAACACAGCTACAAACCACATACACTAAGACGTCCATACAATCACACCATACAGCTCTCATCACACACATTCACATCATATACACACACTACCAATCTCAATGGATCCTAACCACTCATACACACAAGTCTGTCTCAATGATCTTCATGGTGGGCCACCCTCTCACACACAGTTGGGTTAAGTGTAATTATAACACAAGCATTTATGAGCTGTATATTCCTTTATAAACAGTATGTTTGTAATTCCTGTCCCCAGGGAACTCCACATCTGTGGCCCTCTACCCCAGGGTGCAACAGCAGCTGTCTCTGGTTTGGGAAGAAGGGTTGTAACTCCTGCAGCTGACTGTCCAAACCCCCTCAAACACGCTATGAGACCTCCCTGGGCCTGCTCTTCTAACACAGTGGGCCAAGGACTGTTGTACAGTATCCACATGTACTGGTCATGAAACACACACACTATATATATTATTTTTTGTTGTAGATTTTTTATTTTATTTCTATCTTTTTATTTTTTTATTTTTGGGGGGGAATATTAAAACATACAACTCTACTGGCAATGATGCCACTCAACATTTACAATACATTCAGTCATCTAACAGACTCCCATCCAGAGTGAACCACAGAAGCAACCGGGGTCAACGACCTGCTCAAGGGCACGTCGACAGGTCTCCCTCAACGTCAATTACGGGAACCCGAACCAGCGACCTATCCGCCACCGGCCCAAGCTCCCAACCGCCAGGCCACCAGCCCTCCAAGATTATTTTTACTTAATCTTTGACTGTCATTCTACCCCCCGCCCAGCAACTCCACTCCCACTTGTCTACAATTCCACATCCCAACCCTCAGCTTTCCTCAGCCCATACCACCTATCTCTGCTGGCCACCCTCTTCAGATTTCTACGCACCATATATCTTTCAAATATGCTGTGATTTTTAACATACAATTTGAATCTATCGAATCTAATGGAATCCACAGATTGCGATTTGAAGATAAATACTTTTACTAAGAGTATTTGTATGTTAGTAATTGACTGACCAGGTCTCTCCAGATCTCCCAACAATGCTATTTCTAGGGTACATTTTTATGAATGTTATGCTTTTTCAGAGACCCGAAACAGGCTACCTGAGGGCAATACCAAAACAAATGGTCTATTGATTCTGTACGTGCGTGCGTGCGTGCGTGCGTGCGTGCGTGCGTGCGTGCGTGCGTGCGTGGAGGGAAAACGCTTATCTCTGCCTGCACCCTGTAGAGGTGAAGTACTGTACAGTTCACACTGTTATACTCTCTGGTGGAATCATCACCATGGACACCACTGCATGACTGCTGTTATCAGAGGAAATTGCCTGTTAAAGTAGGGAGGTCCTCCGCAAGTTATTCCAACCCCTAAACACACACACACATACTTACTGACAATGGCTCCCTTTTTCAAATTATCCAGAGAATAGACGGAAGCAAGAGTATTGGTGTTATGGCTGATGAACCTCAGGAGAGGCTCAGTGAGACGTAAGGGAGCGCTCGACAAACAATGCTTGTATTATGACTCAGGCCCTGCTGTGTATCTGCCCCAGTGTTTTAATTTGCCATATATTCATTCATATATTCATATATTTGCCTACTAGAAAGTGTGTGCCCTGAGGCCTGGAGGGAAGCAAAAGTAATTCCACTACCCAAGAATAGTAAAGCCCAGTTTACTGGCTCAAATAGCCGACCTATCAGCCTGTTACCAACCCTAAGTAAACTTTGGAAAAAATTGTGTTTGACCAGATACAATGCTATTTTACTGTAAACAAATTGACAACAGACTTTCAGCACGCTTATAGGGAAGGATATTCAACAAGCACAGCACTTACACAAATTATTGATTGGCTGAGAGAAATTGATGATAAAAAGATTGTGAGAGCTGTTTTGTTAGACTTCAGTGCGGCTTTTGACATTATCGATGATAGTCTGCTGATGGAAAACCTTATGTATTATGGCTTTACACCCCCTGCTATATTGTGGATAAAGAGAACATAATCTGGGTAGAATCAGGAATTCCCCAGGCCAGCTGTCTAGGCCCTTTACCTTTTTCAATATTTACTAATGACATGCCGCTGGCCTTGAGTAAAGCCAGTGTGTCTATGTATGCTGATGACACAACACTATACACATCAGCTACTACGGCAGTAGAAAGTTGCTGCTACACTTAACAAAGAGATGCAGTTAGTTTCAAAGTGGGTGGTAAGGAATAAGTTAGTCCTAAATATTTCCAAAACTAAAACCATTGTATTTGGGAAAAATCATTCACTAAACCATAACGCTCAACTAAATCTTGTAACAAATAATGTGGAAATTGAGCAAGTTGCGGTGTCTAAAATACATGGGGTAACCCTGGATTTTAAACTGTCATGGTCAAAACATGTTGATACAACAGTAGCTAAGAAGGGGAGAAGTCTGTCCATAATAAAGAGCTGCTCTGCCTTTTTAACCACACTATCAACAAGGCAGGTCCTACAGGCTCTGGTTTTGCCACACCTGGACTACTGCTCAGTTGTGTGGTCAGGTACCACAAAGAGGGACTTATGAAAATTACAATTGACTCAGAACAGGGCAGCACGGCTGGCCCTTAAATGTACACAGAGAGCTAACAATAATAATATGCATGTAAATCTCTCATGGCTCAAAGTGGAGGAGAGATTGACTTCATCATTACTTGTTTTTGTAAGATGTGTTGACATGCAGAATTCACCAAGGTATCTTTTTAAACTACTAGCACACAGCTCGGACACCCATGCATACCCCACAAGACATGCCACCAAAGGTCTCTTCACAATCTCCAAGTCCAGAATAGAATATGGGAGGCTCAATGTACTACATAGAGCCATGGCTACATAGAACTCTATTTCACATCAAGTAACTGATGCAAGCAGTAGAATCAGATTTTAAAAACAGATAAAAATACACCTTATAGAACAGCGGGGACTGTGAAGAGACACACACACACAGGCACAGACACACATACACATGATAAGACACGCACTCTACACACACACGGATGTTGTATTGTAAATATGATAGTGGAGTAGTGGCCTGAGGGAACACACTAAATGTATTGGGTAAAGTGTTATGAAATGTTATGTCATGTAATATATTAAACTGTATATAACTGCTTTAATGTTGCTGGACCCCAGGAAGAGTAGCTGCTTGGGTATCCTTAATAAATACAAATACAAATTCAGCCATTAAATATCCTGTAAGGTATTTTCTCTACTTTTAGACTCATTTTCCTCCTGCTGGTTGGCAGTATAAAGGCTGATATTGACTTTGCTGATGTATTTTTGTTCGGGAAAGCTGAAGGCTTTGGGTCAACCTTATCATGGCGAGCTGGCTGCCAAAGGGAGAGATCCAAAGGGAGAGATCCAAGATCCAACAAGCCTTAGAGTGCTCTGTAATGTTTGTGGGGGGAACTCACTGCAGATATGATATGCATTAGCACCTATATCCCCTGTTCCTGTGGACTGAGGGACACTGAAACAGGGAGGGAGTCATCATGGTACATTGGACACAACAGATACTGGGCTCTGTCCTCTCATATCCATCTTGTGTCGTGTGTGTGTGTGTGTAGCTGTGTTTTATGGCAGCGGTGTAAACGGTATCAATGAAAGAGTAAAGGGAGAGGTTAATAGGCAGAGAGCTTTTCAGGAGATTCCACCCTAATCAATGAGCAGGAACTGAACTTTGACTCAACCCGACAATATAGGACACAAAAACAGTCCTAACCATTCTTTTTATATATACACTACTGTTCAAAAGTTTGGGGTCACTTAGAAATGTCCTTGTTTTTTAAATAAAAGCACATTTTTTGTCCATTAAAATAACATCAAATTGATCAAAAATACAGCTTAGACATTGTTAATCTTGTAAATGACTATTGTAGTTGGAAACGGATGATTTTTAATGCAATATCTACAAAGGCGTACAGAGGCCCATTATCAGCAACCATCACTCCTGTGTTCCAATGGCACGTTGTGTTAGCTGATCCAAGTTTATAATTTTAAAAGGCTATTGATCATTAGAAAACCCTTTTGCAATTATGTTAGCACAGTTGAAAACTATTGTGCTGATTTAAAGAAGCAATAAAACCTCATTGCCTGTGTCCGTAATGGGTCTGCGGTCAAACAACCACCCCTCATCACTGTCAAACGCTCCCTAAAACACTTCAGCAAGCAGGCCTTTCTTATCAACCTGGCCCGGGTATCCTGGAAGGATATTGACCTCATTCTGTCAGTAGAGGATGCCTGGTTACTCTTTAAAAGTGCTTTCCTCACCATCTTAAATAAGCATACCCCATTCAAAAAATGTAGAACTAAGAACAGATATAGCCCTTGGTTCACTCCAGACCTGACTGCCCTTGACCAGCACAAAAAATATCCTGTGGCGTACTGCATTAGCATCGAATAGCCCCCGCGATATGCAACTTTTCAGGGAAGTTAGGAACCTATATACACAGGCAGTTAGGAAAGTAAAGGCTAGCTTTTTCAAACAGACATTTGCATCCTGTAGCACAAACTCCAAAAAGTTCTGGGACACTAAAGTCCATGGAGAATAAGAGCACTTCCTCCCAGCTGCCCACTGCACTGAGGCTAGGAAACACTGTCACCACCAATAAATCAATTTTCAATTTTTTAAATCTATTTTCAATTAGCATTTTTCTACGGCTGGCCATGCTTTCCACCTGGCTACCCCTACCCCGGTCAACAGCTCTGCACCCCCCACAGCAACTTGCCCAAGCCTCCCCCATTTCTCCTTCACCCAAATCCAGATAGATGATGTTCTGAAAGAGCTGCAAAATCTGGACCCCTGCAAATCAGCTGGGCTAGACAATCTGGACCCTCTCTTAAATTGTCCGCCGTAATTGTTGCAACCCCTATTACTAGCCTGTTCAACCTCTCTTTCGTATCGTCTGAGATCCCTAAAGATTGGAAAGCTGCCGCAATCATCCCCCTCTTCAAAGGGGGAGACACTCTTGACCCAAGCTGTTACAGACCTATGTCTATCCTACCCTGCCTTTCTAAAGTCTTCGAAAGCCAAGTTAACAAACAGATCACCGACCATTTCGAATCCCACTGTACCTTCTCCGCTGTGCAATCTGGTTTCCGAGCTGGTCATGGGTGCACCTCAGCCACGCTCAAGGTCCTAAACGATATCATAGCCACCATCGATAAAAGACAATACTGTGTAGCCGTATTCATCAACCTGGCCAAGGCTTTCGACTCTGTCATTCAACGCATTCTTATCGGCAGACTCAACAGCCTTGGTTTCTCAAATGACTGCCTCGCCTGGTTCACCAACTACCTCTCAGATAGAGTTCAGTGTGTCAAATCGGAGGGCCTGTTGTCCAGACCTCTGGCAGTCTCTATGGGGGTGCCACAGGGTTCAATTCTCGGGCCAACTCTTTTCTCTGTATACATAAATGGTGTCGCTCTTGCTGCTGGTGATTCTTTTGATCCACCTCTACGCAGATGACACCATTCTGTATACTTCTGGCCCTTCTTTGGACACTGTGTTAACAAACCTCCAGACAAGATTCAATGCCATACAACACTCCTTCCGTGGCCTACAACTGCTCTTAAATGCAAGTAAAACTAAATGCATGCTCTTCAACCGATTGCTGGCCGCACCCGCCCGCCCGTCTAGCATCACTACTCTGGACAGTTCTGACTTAGAATATGTGGACAACTACAAATACCTAGGTGTCTGGTTAGACTGTAAACTCTCCTTCCAGACTCACATTAAGCATCTCCAATCCAAAATTAAATCTAGAATCAGGTTCCTATTTTGCAACAAAGCATCCTTCACTGATGCTGCCAAACATACCCTCATAAAACGGACTATCCTGCCGATTCTTGACTTCGGCGATGTCATTTACAAAATAACCTCCAACACTCTACTCAGCAAATTGGATGCAGTCTATCACAGTGCCATCCGTTTTGTCACCAAAGCCCCAAATACTACCCACCACTGCAACCTGTATGCTCTCACTGGCTGGCCCTCGCTTCATATTCGTCGCCAAACCCACTGGCTCCAGGTCATCTATAAGTCTTTGCTAGGTAAAACCCCACCTTATCTCAGCTCACTGGTCACTATAGCAGCACCCACCCGTAGCACGCACTCCAGCAGGTATATTTCACTGGTCACCCCCAAAGCCAACTCGTCCTTTGGCCGGCTTTCCTTCCAGTTCTCTGCTGCCAATGACTGGAACGAATTGCAAAAATTACTGAAGCTGGAGACTTATATCTCCCTCACTAACTTTAAGCATCAGATGTCATAGCAGCTTACCGATCATCGCACCTGTACATAGCCCTTCTGTAAATAGCCCACCCAACTACCTCATCCCCATATTGTTATACATTTTTTTTGCTCCTTTGCACCCCAGTATCTCTACTTGCACATCTATCACTCCAGTGTTTAATTGCTAAATTGTCATTTCTTCGCCACTATGGCATATTTATTGCCTTACCTCCCTAATCTTACTACATTTGCACACACTGTATATAGACTTTTCTATTCTGTTATTGACTGTACGTTTGTTTATCCCATGTGTAACTCTGTGTTGTTTGTGTCGCACTGCTTTGCTCTATCTTGGCCAGGTCCAGTTGTAAATGAGAACTTGTTCTCAACTGGCCTACCTGGTTAAATAAAGGTGAAATTAAAAAAATATTTTTTTTATTTTTTTCCTTCCCTGTTCTGTGGGTGTCCACCCAGTGCTGCTGGCTTATGTAACGTAGAGGTCTGCAGCAGGAAGATTTATCAGCCCATACGGGTGGGGTTTCCCTGTAGTAAAATGATAGCCCATGCCATCATATCAACCGTCCACACACCTCTTGAACTTCATGCGCAATGGAAGAAAACTATGTTCCAGAGAGGAAATTACTCATCTGATGCAACTCTCTCCGCTGTTATAGGCTCTGTTAAAGACTTACAGAGGACGTCTAAAAGTACATGTTAGAAGTGTATTATAGCAAAGCCTACTCTAATAAATAATTACTTTGACCATAAATAGTAGAGGAAGCAAGTAAGTTATTTTCAGACTTAATTGCATTGAATAGTGAAAGTCATTGGGTTATTATCCCCAGTGGTGTGCAAATAACCTTCACTGCACTGTGGTGGCAGTTGTGTAAGTCATGTTTAGACTTGTTGTTGTTTGTATTTGAAATGGGAGCCAGAACACACTTTTGATGAGATACTGCACTAGTGGCTCCCTTCATAAACATACTGCATATCCTCTCTTGGATTTTTTGGGACACTTTATGTAAACCAGATGACCAACATGTGTTTTTCTTCAACGCACATACAAGTAGGATTCTGGTTAGATAAATGTAGATACATTTGTCTCTAAGTGTCTCGCCCTGACCGTAGAGAGCTTTTTATGTCTCTATTTTGGTTTGGTCAGGGTGTGATTTGGGTGGGCATTCTATGTTCCTTTTTCTATGATTTGTATTTCTTGGTGTTTGGCCGGTTGTGGTTCTCAATCAGAGGCAGCTGTCTATCGTTGTCTCTGATTGAGAACCATACTTAGGTATCCTTTTTCCCACCTGTATTTGTGGGTAGTTGTCCATGTATAGTTGCCTGTGAGCACTACGTTGGCGTCACGTTTTCGTTTTGATGTTTATTGTTTTGTTGGCGACATCTTATAATAAAGAAGTATGTACGCTCACCACGCTGCACCTTGGTCTACTGTTTCCACCTTAGACAATCGTGACACTAAGGGAGTGAACGTTATGTATAATAAGGGTTACATGGACATTAACGGACTTCTCTGAAATGAAAATGGTTGGCCCTCCCTTCATTAAATATATTTTACCTAAACCCTCCAATAACGCTTGAAAAAACAAACAAGTGACTATCCCCTATACCCAGAATAACAACTAAAACATGAAGTGGATAGCAGAGAACATTCTTACTGTTCACCCTCACTTCTTGGACAGTTTTAAAAACTGTTCTTCTTCCTTTAATCATTACATGGCAACACAGAAATGTTGATAGCACAGAAGGTTGCGGGCCAGTAGGTTGTGGGTTCATAGACCAACGCAGACAAGTGTAGGGGTGGAAAGATCTCCTTTATAGGAAAATCAATGCATGAATCTATCATTGTATTTGCAAGTCACAGCAAAAATAGCCTTTTATAAATGTTTCATGCAATTCTACGTAATTTTACATTAGCAGAATGTATTTTTAATACCACACAAATTACCGAAACTACAGGCTAAGAATGGACAGAGAGATAGGCCTATGTGTTCATTTGATCATATTTCTTCAATGCTAAATCAATGTGTCTTGTTTGCAATGAAACTGTCCCTGTTTGCAAATAATTCATTAGGAATCTGAGCTTAGTACTTTCAAAAGTTAGGCCTACCTTTTCATCCCAGACAGTAGGCCTACCGACATGGAAAAAATTCAGCTTTAACTGCTATCTACTATTCTTCTGTGGCTTAACCCAACAAGGTCCCAAGTGTTTACCTAAAATCTGTCTGGGTTTAAACATCTATCTTCATGCAATTACATGATTTTACATATTAGCATAATCTGTTTTAATACCACACATATATTCTTCAGAAAGTGAATCGCTTAATCAATTGATAGTGACCGAATTAGATTCAATGTTTAGTCTCTTAGGCTATAGAAGGTTGTAACTCAGCCTCTGAATGGCAAAGACACTAAACAATGATATCCCTATATGGACAAGACAAAAAAAATACTAAACCCACCCCTTGACTGAAATTGAAAAAGCAAGACTCTTCCCCATTTTCCTCCAATTTCCCATTCTGTACATATTGATCCATCTCTAAACAAACCTGTGGTTGCTCATCTGTAAACAACAACAGAGCAGAAGACAGAGTAGGTGTGCCCCTCTTCCTGGACACGGTTGTTTGACACTTACATAAATTTGGGCTGTACATTCCTGCCGTGTTAAGACACTCCTCGATCCCTGGCTGGAATTTCCCTTTGGCCAGCTCCCTGTTTTGCCTGTTATTTCCTGGAGTTGAGGGAAAGTTCACCCGTGCCATATCTGGAATGTGTGTGTGTAGGTTGTGTGTGTGGGTGTGTACGTGTATCAGTGCGGGCATGCGTGCGTACATTTGTACAAACATTATGTTTAACATTATAAACATTAGGGCTTTTGGGATATGATTAGGATTATGTTTAGGATTACATCTCAGAGCACAGGGAGTATCAGTTTCAACCCAGGATCATGATAAGAGAAACAATCAGATGACATCATCAGACTACGTCAGGGAAACAGACAGACGCACATCATCACTTTGGCAGAGTTTCAGGAAAGCCCAACACTGTTTCTGCCGGCATACATTTCCTAGTTCTGTTCAGGGCTGGAGTGAGTTTTCCTCCAAGGTATGTTCCCTGAGCAATTTATGTAGGATGTTAAGTCTGTAATCGTCCTCACCTCCACCCCTAAAGGTTGTGACCTGAGGATGTAATGTATCGTAAGGTCGTTGTAGATTGAGGTACTCATCTTGGCTTCTCATATTAGTTTCACAGAGGCAGGGAAGTGAGACATCTCTGAAAACCATAAAGACTGGGATGTTCTTGGATTTCAGTCATCTGTCACGCTCTCCAGAGTTAAGTCCAAACTCCACCCCAAGGAATTGGCTTGATATTTAGCTCTTGGATTGTTACTAGGACACTGTGCTATACAGTGTGAGCAGCTCCCCAGGACTGCCACACAGAATAAATATCATCCAGCACAGAGAAGCACGAGATTGAACTTTTCTAGAGTTTTCCCCATTAGTTAACGCTATCAACATTTCCTTTTACTGTGGGAATTGTGATCGAATCAATGCAATATTAAGCACTTTCAATGCAACACCCCGAAACAAAACTATGCAAGACTTAGTATGCAAAACTAACTATGCAAGAGATTTTGTTGTAGGCCGAATGCAACGGAGTAGGATTCTATTGCATTGACAGGCACTACTCAGCCGCTAATATACACAGACCGGTGAGCCACAACCAATTAGAGCTGCTGTAGGCCTATATACAAATAGACCATTACCACATATGGATCTGTGCCACTCACTTTGCACTGGACTGTTTTTACAGTATGAGTGGTCATGAGTAGATGTGCTTGTTTAGAGATCAACACGAGAGCTAAATGTACTTTTCCTTTGCTACTTAGTGAGTTATTTGCCCAGTTATAGATCATTTGTAGTCAGGAATGGGGGAGGGATTGCTTTCTTGAAGAGCATAAAACATGTGCATTTCTAGACATCTTTGAAAATCAATTTATTTTTGTCTTGTGTTGTATTTTGAGACAGGATTGAATAAGGTAAGTAGCCAGTAGGCAGAGGGTAGCATCATTTGCCTGATTCTATGTAATAATTGAATGTGAATAATTATGCATTTTATTTTATAAAGTGTTTTCTTGCGTCAAACAACACAACAGAATTTTCAGTCACCTCCTTGTCTGAAGGACAAGTGGATAAACAGGTGAATGTCAAGCCCTGCATGTTTCTTTCAAAAGCTTCATGAAATGTAGGCCTACATTGAACACCACACATTGGCTGCTACTGTAGACTGAATGATAGAACAGCTATTTCCATGTTAAAATGTTATGGGATGCATTTTCTCCATAATTTTTTAAATGGTAGACCACTCTGGTAGGCCTACATTATGATATAGTAGCCACAGTAGTCTGTTCAAGTTTGAGCTCAGCAGACCTGAAATTTGCTCAGTGACGAATAAATGTTGAGGGAACATTGGTCACTGGTCCTCCAGTGTGCTGACACCACTGTGCGCCAGCAGTGGGACATTACAAGTTCTGTATGGCACCATTTTTTCAGCCCACACTCTAATAAGGAAATGCATAGATGCGAATGTCAGCCAATGAAACAATTTAGAAGTGTTTTGCCTACATTTGCCCATATAAATCAACCACTGAAGAGCAGAAACACAACATTACACAATACCAGGGTGAAACTAACCACAACACAAACCATATTAAAAGCAGTGAAATATATGATGCGGTTCTTGTTTGCTTATTGAATCATAACACCATCTTTTTCTAGACAGGCCATTTTTCATCAGGCACCACAGACAGCTAAAGGCAGCTCTCTCATGAGTGCGCTACCTACCTGACAGAGTCAGAGGGAGGGACTCCCGCTGCGGTGAGATCATGCTGATCCTATGTGGAATTGTCTCAGTGACCCGTCCCTGAGCCCACACGCCAGACCCCCTCGTCACACACTCCAGAACTCCATGTCACCACTGCTACCGTCCAGTGGTGGAAAAAATACCCAATTGTCATACTTGAGGAAAAGTCAAAATACCTTAATAGAAAATGACTCAAGTAAAAGTGAAAGTCACCCATTAAAATACTGTCACGATCGTCGTTAGGTGAAAGAGAGGACCAAGGCGCAGCGTGATATAAATACATCTTCTTTTTAATAGAAAAAGAAACGAACACTAATACAAACTAGACAAAACAACAAACGTGAAGCTATCAAACGAAAGTGCAGACACAAGCAACTAACGTCAAGACATAGACAATTACCCACAACCTACCTAATGCCTATGGCTGCCTAAATATGGCTCTCAATCAGAGACAACGATAGACAGCTGTCTCTAATTGAGAACCAATCCAGGCAACCATAGACTTACATAAACACCTACACTGAACACAACCCCATGAACTCTACAAAAACCCCTAGACAATACACACACCCTAGACTAGACAAAAAACACACAAACATCCCATGTCACACCCTGACCTAACTAAAATAATAAAGAAAACAAAGATAACTAAGGCCAGGGCGTGACAACTACTTGAGTAAAACTCAAAAGGTATTTGGTTTTAAATATGCATAAGTATCAAAAGTAAAAGTATAAATAATTTCAAATTCCTTATATTAAGCAAAGCAGACAGCACCATTTTTATTTTTGTAATTATTTTTTACAGATAGCCATGGGCACACTCCAACAAGTAAAAGTTGTCAAAAATATAAATAGCAAAGTAAAGTAGCGATACCCCAAAAAACAGCTTAAGTAGTACTTTAAAGTATGTTGACTTAAGTGCTTTACACTTCTGCTGCCATCAATCACACTGTGTGGACTTTCTTGGCTCTCAGACAGTGGAAGACACATACGAACACACACATAAACACACATATCTCAGGGAATACATCATGAAGCTGGTCAAGAGAAAGCCAAGAGTGTGCAAAGCTGTCAGCAAGGCAAAGGGTGGCTACTTTGAAGAATTTCAAATATAAACTATATTTTGATTTGTTTAAAACTTTTTTGGTTACTACATGTTTCTATATGTGTTATTTCATAGTTCTGATGTCTTCGCTATTATTCTACAATGTAGAAAATAGTTTAAAAAAATAAAGAAAAACACTTGAATGAGTTGGTGTGTCCAAACGTTTGACTGGTAGTGTACAGTATATACTGTACATATATACATATGTATTTGCTTGACATCATGGGAAAATCAAAATAAATCAGCCAAGACCTCAGAAAAGAAATTGTAGACCTCCACAAGTCTGGTTCATCCTTGGGAGCAATTTCCAAATGCCTGAAGGTACCACGCTCATCTGTACAAACAATAGTACGCAAGTATAAACACCATCGGACCACGCAGCCGTCATACCGCTCAGGAAGGAGACGCGTTCTGTCTCCTAGAGATGAATGTACTTTGGTGCGAAAAGTGCAAATCAATCCCAGAACAACAGCAAAGGACCTTGTGAAGATGCTGGAGGAAACAGCTACAAAAGTATCTATATCCACAGTTAAACGAGTCCTATTTCGACATAACCTGAAAGGCCACTTAGCAAGGAAGAAGCCACTGCTCCAAAACCATCATTAAAAAAGTCAGACTACGGTTTGCAACTGCACATGGGGACAAAGATCGTACTTTTTGGAGAAATGTCCTCTGGTCTGATGAAATAAAGATAGAACTGTTTGGCCATAATGACCACTGTTATGTTTGGAGGAAAAAGGGGGAGTTACGGGAGTGGCAGCATCATGTTGTGGGGGTGCTTTGCTGCAGGAGGGACTGGTGCACTTCACAAAATATATGGTATCATGAGGAGGAAAATTATGTGGATATATTGAAGCAACATCTCAAGACATCAGTCAGGAAGTTAAAGCTTTGTCGCAAATGGGTCTTCCAAATGGACAATGACCCCAAGCATACTTCCAAAGTTGTGGCAAAATGGCTTAAGGACAACAAAGTCAAGGTATTGGAGTGGCCATCACAAAGCCCTGACTTCAATCCCATAGAACATTTGTGGGCAGAGCTGAAAAAGCATGTGCGAGCAAGGAGGCCTACAAACCTGACTCAGTTACACCAGCTCTGTCAGGAGGAATGGGCCAAAATTCATCCAACTTATTGTGGGAAGCTTGTGGAAGGCTACCCAAAATGTTTGACCCAAGTTAAACAATTTAAAGGCAATGCTACCAAATACTAATTGAGTGTATGTAAACTTCTGACCCACTGGGAATGTGATGAAATAAATAAAAGCTGAAATAAATCATTCTTTCTACTATTCTTCTGACATTTCACATTCTTAAAATGAAGTGGTGATCCTAACTGACCTAAGACAGGGAATTATTACTCGGATTAAATGTCAGGAATTGTGAAATACTGAGTTTAAATGTATTTGGCTAAGGTGTATGTAAACTTCTGACTTCTACTGTATGTACAGCAATCGTTGAATAGGATATACCTTGACTAGAATACAGTATATGAAGTGGGTATGAAGTATGCAAACATTATTGAAGTGACCAGTGTTCCATGACTATGTACATGGTAGAGTAACCGGGTGGTACCAGGGTACTGGGTGGAGGCCGGCTAGTGGTGACTATTTAACAGTCTGATGGCCTTGAGATAGAAGCTGTTTTTCAGTCTCTCAGTCCTAGTTTTGATGCACCTGTACTGAACTCGCCTTCTGGATGGTAGCGGGTTGAACAGTCCGTGGCTCAGGTGGCTGAGGTCCTTGATGATCTGCTTTGCCTTTCAGTGACACCGTGTGCTGTAGATGTCCTGGAGGGCAGGCAGTGAGCCCCCGGTGATGCGTTGGGCAGACCGCACCACCCTCTGGAGAGCCCTGCGGTTGCGGACCAGGCGGTGAAAAGGCCCGACAGGATACCCTCAATTCTGCATCTGTAAGAAGTTTGTGAGGGTCTTAGGGGTCTCATGTCATGTTGATATGATTTTCAGTTGGTTGGTTTCACATTTGTCTCCAGGGATCATAAGGAAAAATCATCTTAAACAATTGCTATGAGTATTTACAATCCCCTTCTCCAAACGTATTACTAATTTACCTCGCTCTAATCTATAGTTCTTATCAATTTATAAATTAGAGTGCTTGTAGAATATTGTTATTGTTATTTCTATCGAAAAAATGAAGTAAATGCTTTTTCCACTTGGAACTAGCAGGTTTGCGCAACCTTATTCACGGTTTCATGTAAAGGTGGTGGAATTATGAGGGAATCAAATCAAGGTCAGAATACTGCATACTGTATCTGTAGACACACCTCCGTCACACCTTCATTTATTCAAGCTCCACCTCAAACCAATACTAGGTTAATAGCATGCTATTCTCATGCTTAAGTTTAAGGTCAGAATACGCATAGACAAAAGCGCATAAAAAGAGAATTACGTCCCATTTATGCGTGCTTAACTCGGGTCGGAATCGGGGCCCAAGAGCAGAGCAGGCTGGGGCTCAGGGTTGGAATATCTATTGAGTGTGTAATGCAGCCTAGTTTTATTTACACCATCCTAGCACCTATCTTAGAAATATGACTTTACTCTAGGCTTCTCAGAACATGCACTTCTGTATGCTACAGCCTATAGGCTACGGATCATTTGATTGAGACCACACTAAATACTTTATAGGCTCACTTGATATTGCTCGCCCAGTGGAGAATCAGAGATGAGGGGCGTTATCGGGCACACATCGATATACTGTATAGCCTAATAAGCAAATAATTATAAAATACTGAGAAATATTGACATTTAATCCATTACAAATTGCATGACCCTCCACTGGACTAGATTTAAAAAGCATGACCCTCCCCTAATTTCCTCCAGATACCCATTATGTACATTTTTGATCCATTCCTTAGTAGAAGGAATGAGACGCATGATTGGGACCTTACAAAATCACTGCATCTGTCAATCAAACTCTGTAGAACTTTATAGGCCCTCCCTGGTGTGCGTGCGAGAACGCACGCACACAATGGACATGAATGAGACCAACTGCCTATAAAGGTCCTGGTAGACTATTCATTCTGCTCTCTGGTCTGTGTTTTTTTGTCCCAGTAATGACCCAGAGAGTGACTGACACAAGTCAGCGTGAGATCTGACTCAGGCAGAACAGTGGATGATAGACAGGTTAACTACACCTCGGCTGAACTAAAACTAGACCCCAGTGGCGTCTAAAGCCAGAGTATCTCAGAGTATCTCAGAGTATCTCAGAGTATCTCAGCGTATCTTAGCATATCTTAGAGTATCTAAAAGAGACACAAGCTGTTTTTAACACAGACTGTAAAAAAAGTCAGATTATCAGTGACAGGCCAGTATGGGGATTGAGAAGAAACAGAACATTGGAAACAGAGTGGAGATAAGGGGCAACAGGGTCTAATCATACATTAAATCTCCCATGACTGATGCTAATGGCACCAAAGAGCTTATTCTCTATCCAACACAGAGTTATGCATTACGTACACCTTTACCTATGACCCACTAGAGTCAGGGTTAACTTTATAGTGTAGTCCAGGGAAGTCAGTCTTGAGCGAGAGGCCCAAAAGCACTCTGGGTCGTTTATTAAAATGTGTCACAGCTTAGGGCCACCTGAGGCTTTTAGCAAATCAGCCTGTGTGGGAAAGTGTAAACAGTGCAGCCATATGTTCACACCCACTTTCACAACACACATAAGGTGCAACGCGCACATAACACACACACGCACACACACACACACACGCACACGCACGCACACACACACACACACACACACACACACACACACACACATACACACAAACACACACACTCCATTGATTTATGAGTATGGAATGTGAGAGGGAGAGGGAAGCCTTTGATATCCGTATATCAGTGTTTTCATTATGAGGCCACCTTCTCAGCACTATTTATACACCAGTCTGCAGACATAATCCACATAGCAGGGAGAGCAGGAGGATGTGAGGAGGGAATGAAATAGAGTGACATCTCTGTTTTGTCTGAGATGCAGATGTATTCAAGTTTGTGTATAAACTGTGTGTGTGTGTTTCTGTGTGTGTGTGTGTGTGTCTGTGTTTACAAAACCATAGGTCTGTGTTGGTCCAGTCCCTGGTCCTGTGTGTGGATCAGGTTCCTCTGCTGTGTCCCATCCTGCACGCCCAGACCTCTGACCAGTACCCCCAACCTGGACCCCCGACCAGGAACCCTGACCAAACCCCCAACAAGGACCTCCGACCAGGACCCCTGACCAAGACCCCCAACCAGGACCCCTGACCAGGACCCATGACCGAGACCCCCAACCAGGACCCCCGACCAGGACCCATGACCAAGATCCCCAACCAGGACCCCTGACCAAGACCCCCGACCAGGACCCCTGGCCAGGAACCCAGACAGGACCCCCAACCAGGACCCCCGACCTGGACCCCCGGACCCCTGGCGAGGACCCCCAGGCAGGTCCCCCAGACCAGGACCCCTGACCAGGACCCCCGACCAGGACCCCCGGCGGCTGGGAGAGATGATGGATGATGCCCTGGGGCTATGGAGCTGCTGTGTGTTTATAGGTGTGCTGTTAGCAGACAGTTATGAATGACTGTGTTCAGGAAACTGTTTTTGTTTTGTGTTTGCGTGGGTGCATGGGTGCACATGAGTGTCTAATGTCTGTAGTGGACTTTGTCGTTTATTAAAATGTGTCACACCTGAGGCTTTCAGCAAATCAGCCTGTGTGGGAAAGTGTAAACAGTGCAGCCATATGTTCACACCCACTTTCACAACATACACACGTAAGGTGCAATGCGCACATAACACACACACATGCACACTTACACACTTACACACACACACACATAAGACATATTCACTCCATTGATTTATGAGTTTAGAATGTGAGAGGGAAGCCTTAGATATCCGTATATCAGTGTTTCATTATGAGGCCACCTTCTCAGCACTATTTATACACCAGTCTGCAGACATAATCCACATAGCAGGGAGAGCAGGAGGATGTGAGGAGGGAATGAAATAGAGTGACATCTCTGTTTTGTCTGAGATGCAGATGTATTCAAGTTTGTGTATAAACTGTGTGTGCGTGTCTGTGTGTGTGTGTGTGTGTCTGTGTTTACAATACCATAGGTCTGTGTTGGTCCAGTCCCTGGTCCTGTGTGTGGATCAGGTTCCTCTGCTGTGTCCCATCCTGCACGCCCAGACCTCTGACCAGGACCCCGACCAGGACCCCTGACCCGGACCCCCGACCAGGACCTCCAGCCAGGACCCCCAGCCAGGACCCCTAGAACAGTACCCCCGACCAGGACCCCCGGCGGCTGGGAGAGATGATGGATGATGCCCTGGGGCTATGGAGCTGCTGTATGTTTATAGGTGTGCTGTTAGCAGACAATTATGAATGACTGCGTTCAGGAAACTGTTTTTGTTTTGTGTTTGTGTGGGTGCATGGGTGCACATGAGTGTCTTATGTCAGTAGTGGACTTTGTCATAGTTGGCAGATTCAGCAATCAGTCAGACCTATTGATGGAATGTATGGGGGTATGTGTGTGTATGTTGTTATATGTGTGTGTGACTGGTTATTGATGACTGGCGTACTGTGGATGCTGTTATTCCAGCTATATTGATTACAAGGTGACAGACACGTGAAGGAAGCCCATTAAACACTTTGATACATGGAACACCTACACTGGTGTTTGTCCCAATCATCCCTGCTCAGACAGGGTTACTGCAACACAGCCTTATCATGTACCAAGTGCATGGCCAGGAGGGAGAGACCAGGTAGTGTTTCACCCTCTGCTCGGCACATTCAGGCCCAATGAAAGTGTTCATTCATCAGGACTGAGACAGAGAGACAGAGGCAGCCAGGCATGAGTTTACAGCCAGGACAACAACAAGGGACTGTTTCTAGGTTTATCCATAGATGGGTCTTCCTGTTTGTCTCGTTAGGTGGCTTTGGGATGAGCCTGTTGCTATGTAAAATGACGAGGCCAGGAAACCATGGATTTCAAAGAATACCAGTGTCATTCTGAGTAATAATGTATTTCCTAAAGAATCTTCACAATAAGGAAGTGGTGAAGTTAATTATTCTCAGGTTCACCCTTGGATTGAAAGATTCCGGGTTCACACTGAGAGTTCAACCATGCATGTGTGACACCAAGCGAAGCCTCATAGAGAGTTCACAGAGGTTCATACACGGTTAATAGGGTACTGAGGGTGTATAAAAAGAACAGAATTGTGTTAGCTTACCAGTCCTGGCCAAAGCAAACATATCTGGTGAGTTCAGAATGTGTCACGTTCCTGACCTATTGTTCCTTTTTCTTTTATTTATTTAGTTGGTCAGGGCGTGAGTTGGGGTGGGTTGTCTTTGTGTGTTTTTGTATTGTCTAGGGTGTTGTATGGTTTAGGGGGTTAAGTAGAGTAGATGGTTTAGTGTTCAGTGTAGGTGTCTAGGAAAGTCTATGGTTGCCTGAATTGGTTCTCAATCAGAGACAGCTGGTTATTGTTGTCTCTGATTGGGAGCCATATTTAAGGCAGCCATAGGCTTTAGCTTGTTGTGGGTAATTGTCTATGTCTAGTCTATGTTGCATGTTTGCACTTAGTCATTTATAGCTTCACGTTCGTCATTTTGTTGTTTTGTTTCATTTGTTCTTCTTCTAAATAAAGAGAAGATGTATTTTGCACACGCTGCGCCTTGGTCCACTCTCTCCCAAGAAGACGATCGTGACAGAATTACCCACCAATCTAGGACCAAGCGGCGTGTCAAGCGGCAACAGGACCCACCTACACAGGATTCATGGACATGGGAGGAGATACTGGATGGTAAGGGACCTTGGGCACAACCGGGAGAATATCGCCTCCCTCGTGAAGAGCTGGAGGCAGCTAAAGCCGAGAGGAGGCGATATGAGGAGGCAGCACGGCAAGGCTGGAAGCCCGTGAGTACAACCCAAAAATTTCTTGGGGGGGGCCTTAAAGGGAGTGTGGCGAAGTCAGGTAGGAGACCTGCGCCTACTCCCTGTACTTACCGTGGAGAGCGAGAGTACGGGCAGACACCGTGTTACGCAGTAGAGCGCATGGTGTCTCCTGTACGCGTGCATAGCCCGGTTCGGTACATTCCAGCTCCACGTATCGGCCGGGCTAGATTGAGCGTTGAGCCGGATGTCATGAAGCCGGCCCAACGCATCTGGCCACCAGTGCGTCTCCTCGGGCCGGCTTACATGGCACCAGCCTTACGCATGGTGTCCCCGGTTCGCCTACATAGCCCGGTGCGGGTTATTCCACCTCCCCGCACTGGTCGGGCGACGGGGAGCATACAACCAGGTAAGGTTGGGCAGGCTCAGTGCTCAAGGGAGCCAGTACGCCTGCACGGTCCGGTATTTCCGGCGCCACCTCCCCGCTCCAGCCCAGTACCACCAGTGCCTACACCACGCACCAGGCTTCCTGTGCGTCTTCAGAGCCCTGTGCCTCCTCCACGCACTAGCTCTATGGTGCGTGTCTCCAGCCCTTTACCACCAGTGCCTACACCACGCACCAAGCCTCCTGTGTGTCCCCAGAGTCCTGTGCGTCCTGTTGCTGCTCCCCGCACTAGCCCTGAGATGCGTGTCCTCAGCCCGGTACCACCAGTTCCGGCACCACGCACTAGGCCTAATGTGCGTCCCCAGGGTCCAGCATGCCCTGTTCCTTCTCCCCGCACTAGCCCTGAGATGCGTGTCCTCAGCCCGGTACCACCAGTTCCGGCACCACGCACTAGGCCTAATGTGCGTCCCCAGGGTCCAGCATGCCCTGTTCCTTCTCCCCGCACTAGCCCTGAGATGCGTGTCCTCAGCCCGGTACCTCCAGTTCTGGCACCACGCACCAGGCCTACAGTGCGTCTCAACCGGCCAGAGTCTGCCGTCTGCCCAACGGCGCCTGAACTGCCCGTCTGCCAAACGGCGCCTGAACTGCCCGTCTGCCCAACGGCGCCTGAACTGCCCGTCTGCCCAACGGCGCCTGAACTGCCCGTCTGCCCAACGGCGCCTGAACTGCCCGTCTGCCCAACGCCGTCTGAACTGTCCGTCTGCCAAGCGCCGCATGAACTGCCCGTCTGTACTGAGTATTCAAAGCCGCCCGTCTGTACTGAGCCTGCAAAGCCGCCCGTCTGCCATGAGCCTTCAGAGCCGTCCGCCAGACAGGAGCCGCTAGAGCCTTCCGCCAGACAGGAGCCGCTAGAGCCTTCCGCCAGACAGGATCAGCCAGAGCCTTCCGCCAGACAGGATCAGCCAGAGCCTTCCGCCAGCCATGAGCAGCCAGAGCCTTCCGCCAGCCATGAGCAGCCAGAGCCTTCAGCCAGCCATGAGCAGCCAGATCCGTCAGCCAGCCATGAGCAGCCAGATCCGTCAGCCAGCCATGAGCAGCCAGATCCGTCAGCCAGCCATGAGCAGCCAGATCCGTCAGCCAGCCATGAGCAGCCAGATCCGTCAGCCAGCCATGAGCAGCCAGATCCGTCAGCCAGCCATGAGCAGCCAGATCCGTCAGCCAGCCATGAGCCGTCCAGCCAGGATCCGCCAGAGCCGTCCAGCCAGGATCCGCCAGAGCCGTCCAGCCAGGATCCGCCAGAGCCGTCCAGCCAGGATCCGCCAGAGCCGTCCAGCCAGGATCCGCCAGAGCCGTCCAGCCAGGATCCGCCAGCCAGCCAGGATCCGCCAGAGCCAGCCAGCCAGGATCCGCCATTCAGTCCGGTGCTGCCCCTCAGTCCGGTGCTGCCCCTCAGTCCGGTGCTGCCCCTCAGTCCGGTGCTGCCCCTCAGTCCGGTGCTGCCCCTCAGTCCGGTGCTGCCCCTTAGTCCGGTGCTGCCCCTTAGTCCGGTGCTGCCCCTTAGTCCGGTGCTGCCCCTTAATCCAGTGGGGTTAATGTGGAGGGTGGCCATTTGGAGGAGGCTACGAAAGCGGGTAGTGACTATGGTGGGGTGGGGACCACGACCAGTGCCAGAGCCGCCACCGTGGACAGACGCCCACCCAGACCCTCCCCTAGACTTTATGCTGGTGCGCCCGGAGTTCGCACCTTAAGGGGGGGGTTATGTCACGTTCCTGACCTATTGTTCCTTTTTCTTTTATTTATTTAGTTGGTCAGGGCGTGAGTTGGGGTGGGTTGTCTTTGTGTGTTTTTGTATTGTCTAGGGTGTTGTATGGTTTAGGGGGTTAAGTAGAGTAGATGGTTTAGTGTTCAGTGTAGGTGTCTAGGAAAGTCTATGGTTGCCTGAATTGGTTCTCAATCAGAGACAGCTGGTTATTGTTGTCTCTGATTGGGAGCCATATTTAAGGCAGCCATAGGCTTTAGCTTGTTGTGGGTAATTGTCTATGTCTAGTCTATGTTGCATGTTTGCACTTAGTCATTTATAGCTTCACGTTCGTCATTTTGTTGTTTTGTTTCATTTGTTCTTCTTCTAAATAAAGAGAAGATGTATTTTGCACACGCTGCGCCTTGGTCCACTCTCTCACAAGAAGACGATCGTGACAGAATGGTTAATTATCTGATGATGTTTTATCAAAGGAACTTCTCAGTAGCAGACTCCCCTATAGACTCTGTATGGAAAGATAAGGACTTACTTTCCTTCTATCTCTCATTCCCTCCATATTTATTTTCCTCCGTCTCTGACACTTTCTGGGCTCTAGACACCGGAGGCCCTTTGATGTTCAGAGTAGGCCTGGTTACTGTCAGCAGGGCAATGTTTCGGGTTATCAAGATCACACATCTTTTACCAATGAGTCGGGAATACTGGGAATCAAGTGTCTGACGTGTGTGAAACACTCTGTGTCTGGAGAGAGGAGAGTTAATAAATAAGCTAGCATAGAGATATGGAACTGGGAATGGGAATTTATAGGGTTTAGATTACCATGGGCTTGATTAACAACCTGCTGTTATCTTAGCAGGTTGTTCTACTTTATCTGTAAACCATTATAGAGCTAGACCGTGGATCTCAACTACTGCTCAAAGTTATGGGTAGAGATCTGTTTTAATTCTATGATCAATAATACTATGACAAATAAACAAATAAGCTGTTATTAGCTGAGAAAGTTATCTTCGGTTTGCTATGACGACGGTGACAGTCAACGTGGATGGTTATTGATACATGGTGGATGTACAGTATAACCGGATCACTGTAGGCAGGGGGTGGACAAAGGACAGCAAGATTAATTGAATGGACTCAGGAAGACAATCAATCCCTGAGTCTTGCTTCTTCCCTGAGTAGAGCCGCCATTCTAAGAGCTGGTCAATTGTACTAGACGGACGCTGAGATTCGGTGTCAGATGTGTTGGGCGTGCCATACCTCCTAAATCCACAGCTCCCCCACCCTAACCCCCCTGCCCCCGTCCCTCTTCCCCTTCCCAGGAAACTACAGCTTCCTCTCCATTCATCTCACTTTTATTTCTATGGAGCTTTTTGCAAACTAATTTGTCAAACTTTTATGTCCTCAGATATTAAGCCCAGAGCAACAGTGTCGAGGAAATAGTCCCTTTTATTATGAGCACAGGAGGAAACTGAGAGAAACCACACTCCAAGGGGGAGCCAGAAGGACTGAATGAAAAGCAGGGTCAGTCAGTAAAGGGTAGTCATCCGATGCCTTTGAAAATGGACACTGACCACAGTGGGCATAACTTGAGTTTCACTTTCGGTATTCAGGTTTGGATCCTCCATTAAACCTGAAGAAAGTTCATCTGCAGTTCAGTTTATTCTCTGTGAGGGTGAGTGCATGAGAGTGTGTGTGTATATGTGTGTTCGCAATCATATCACAGTGGGGTGCACAGGATGTAACACAGAGCCGCCCTCAGCAAGTGTGGATCTTCAACAACAACATGAGCACAGAGGGACGCTCAGATGATAGTCAAAAGATCTGGAGGGGGGAATCTGAGGGAACTATCGGTAATGGGGAGGGGTACAGCGTGTCTCTATGGAGGCTGGAACAGGACCAGGGAACCAGGGATAATATTCCTAGTTTTTATGGCTATTCTCTATTCCATTGAATGTTGTATTCCATTCACTGAATGTTGTCCAGACCCCAGGGTGAGAAGTGTGTGTGTGGGGGTGTGTATGAGTGAGAGAGAGAGAGAAACTCCCTGTAAACTGATACTCACAGTGATGCCAGGCCCTGTCTCTGTCCTGCTGTCCAGAGAGACAGAGTGAGAGAGAGTATAGAGAGAGAGGACAGAGAGAGAACAGAAAAGGTGAGAGGGGGAGGAGGGAGGGGGTGACAGACAGATAGGGAGAGGATATGTGTGTGCGTGTGCATATGTGTGTGTTTCCACTGTCCTATAGTGTGTTATATGAGACAGCAGACCTTTGTCTGGCCTATTACATGAAGAGGACTAATCCACACCCTCCAGATAAACTGAGACATCCTCTCTCTTTCCAGGACAGAGGAACATAAATACTCTACACATGCTATCTGTGAGGAAGCTTGTTGAGAGTCTGTGTAACAGTCTGTGTGACAGTGTGTGTAACAGTGTGTGTGACAGTCTGTGTGACAGTGTGTGTGACAGTGTGTGTGACAGTGTGTGTGACAGTCTGTGTAACAGTGTGTGTGACAGTCTGTGTGACAGTGTGTGTGACAGTCTGTGTGACAGTGTGTGTGACAGTGTGTGTGACAGTGTGTGTGACAGTGTGTGTGTGACAGTGTGTGTGACAGTCTGTGTGACAGTGTGTGTGACAGTGTGTGTGACAGTGTGTGTGACAGTGTGTGTGAGTGCCTGATGGGGAGAGAGAGTGGAATTTGTTGCAATCAGTAACTGAAGCTATATGACACATACAGTACAGTGCATTGGATGCCTGCCCATCTCTCTTAGAGACGTCAGAACTTCCCTCTATAGTTTAGGCTGTAATTTTTGTTCTCATATTATAAGGTCAATAATATGATAGTTTTCCTGACCGTCTTGGGAGTGGACAGATTTGGCAAGCATTTTTTTTAACATTATGTTTCTACTGGTTTAATGATATGTAATAATTCCCAGGCAAAAAGCCAATAACATGAATTAGGTTTTTGGCATTGGCAGTGCATTCCTTTATTCCATAGTGTGTACTGGCATTTATATCTACGTATCTCAGCACTCTGAAACCCAGTATGCAAATTGTTGGCCTAAATGTGTAAATTGTGCAAATTCTCTGAATGTGTCTCAAAGCATCTACAGGGGAATATGCAATCACCAACAGTAATCAGATTATCTCTGCAAGAGTCAGTCTTAACTGTGCTGGTTTCATTGACCATGCTGGCAGTGTGAGTGTGGGTGTGAATAACTGTGTAACTGGACAGGCTGGTTTTCAGAGAAACCAAGTCGGTTTGTCTTCCTGTACACGGAAAGAAAGGCATGTGAGACAAAGAGTGTTTTATATAAAGCTGTTAAACCTTATTAGGAAGAATTCTGGTCAAAGTAACAGCGTGCTAGTCTGTTAGTCTGCACACTGCATTGTTTGGCCTGTCTTTCTTTCTGTCTGTGTTTCAGTAAACAGATGTTTTTTTACTGGGAAAAACCAAACCCTGCCCCAGACAGGAACACAGCAACAGAGGAGGACATTTTTCTGCTTAAATATTGTCAGGGAAGTGACTGTACTGGAGATGTGTGAACGAAAACCAAATGTCTCTTTGTGTTTCTTCCTAGACTCCAGAGGAGCCCATAAAATATGTTGTTTATCACCTCATATGTCACTCAAGAGTTATGAGTCTGAGGTTATAAACATCACTGTTATTTTCACACTGTTCTGTTCTATTTGTCCAACTAGGGTATCATTAACACACTAAGACACTAAGATCAGCACACCAGGTAGGTCATTAATTATACTGTACAAGCTACATTAAGGGGCAATCTTACTGTATGAAGTTGTTTGAATGTTTTCTCTCCAAAAAGTTGTAATAAAAAATCCCAAACTGTGCTCATATGGAATCCCATATAGGCCTACTATGGTGTGAGGGGACACGTGTTATATGGACCACGAGTTTAGCTGGCTTCTCATTTATATGGTCTCCATTCCACCCCTACTGTCCCTTTACTGTGATGATAGAATTACTTTTCCCATTCTCTTTTTATCCTAAATAAAACATATAAACGAAAGATAAGGATGAGTAAGTTAGATGAGTAAAAAAGCAATAGTCAAACCCAAGTAACTTGATAATGTGATAGTTGTCTTCTTTGGCCCATATGGAAAACAATACATGAATTTCATGTGAACACACGTGATCTAGTGTGATCTCATGTCATCACATGTGATTTAGTGTGACAACATGTGAAGCAAAATGTGATAACATAAAACTACACATGTGAGCACATGTGAGAACATGATCTCATGTCAAACTAATGTGAAATAAATGTGACAACATGTAAAATGTCAACATGTGTTATTGGAACACTTCACATGTTGTCACATATGTAGTTTAATGTGTGTACTCACTACTGTAAGTCGCTCTGGATAAGAGCATCTGTTAAATTACTTAAATGTTAAAATGTAAAATGTTTAATGTTGTCACATTGCTTTACATGTTGTCACGTTATCACATTAACTACACATAATATCAAACCATCCCAAACCATTACAAGAAAAGTAATAAAATAGTATGGGTTTTTAAAAGTAAGTTGTACGGTGTTCAGGTAAAATGTCACCCCATCTGGGATTTGAACTCTCAACCTCTGGATTTGAGATATGCTGCTCTTTCTGCTGTGTCACAAAGTCTGCAGCCTTCCCCTACACATGCATTACTTATAATACATCTCTGCACTTAGCAAAGGAGTGCCAGCTTCACTGCTATTTTAGTTTTCAGTTATTCTGACTATTCTCAATTTCAAGGTTTTCTGTGTAGTTGTCTAATGTTGGTGGGTTTTATTTTGTTTGAATGTTACTCTTGAATCACTATGATAAGAGGGTCCTGGTGTATCGCTCAAAACCACTGCTCTGCTGAGGTGACACTACAGCCTCGGGTTTGATCCCAGGCTGTGTCATAACCAGCTGTGACCAAGAGCCCCATAGAATGCTGCACAATTGGCCGAAGAGAGGGTTAAGTGACAAGTAGGTGGCCAGGCGTGTCATGTTTTGGAGGAAACATGACTTGAGCTTCGCCTCTCCTGAGCCCATTGAGGAGTTGCAGAGAGGAGCCAAGGGACCTAATAAATAAAATACACTTGTGGCCATATATACCTTTTCACGGTCCGGCCTGGTTAGTACAGGGACAGGAGACCGCCTGGGGGGAAAAAATGGTATCATTATGATAAATATGATTGTTTTTCTATAGTGTATTTCTAACAAAGCTGATATTTACTTTGATGTCCAAAATGTAGCAGTACAGGTAAAATCAGTTATTGACACAGACATGGTGGCATATCAGGAAGATTAGAACGCAGTGAACCAAGAGGTTGTGAGTTCAAATCCCAGGTAAGGACATGTTGAATATTAATTACTGTATATATAAACATACATACACAATGTAGTCAAAGTCTATTTATTATGTAAGTTGAAAACACTGTATGCTAAACATGCTGTGTATCACAATGACTCATTTCAGTTTGCAGGGCATCACCTGTGAAATGTGATCATTTGAATCCACATGTGAAATATCATCACGTGATGTGTTCCAAAAATACATGATTTCACAAATGCAAAACGTGGAAATGTCACACATGTTTTTTCCATATAGAGTGTGGTTAATTTATCCCTTCGTCTTCTTACACTTCGAGAAACGCTTAATGAAGAAACAAGTTGAGCTTAGGATAACACAGAGGAAATGGTTTTGCTCTTGTTCATGTCTTCTTAAAGGTTTAAACAGCTGCCGTCTCTTCGCATGCGCTTTTCTGAAGTTCTGTCGTTAAGGATGACAATAGCATGCTGCTCTGACAGTGTGCGGGCGGGTGGAGTGTGTGGAGCCTTTTAGTGGACAGGGTGTTGGGTGAATTAAGCGATGTCTAAATACCGGATCCATAGCCCCGGCACGTATGAGCAATATAAATCAACATTACAAGCCCCGGCTTTCAAGACCATGTGTCCTGTCCACACCATCGCCTTTGATCTGGTTAAGCTCGTTATTTACATAGACATGAGGCATGTGGCAATATCAATGAGAGGGCTAAGCACTGGGTAGGGCGCACAGGTGGTGGGTTACAGCGAAAGTGATAAAGAAGCATTGTTCAGTTAAAGGGCAATTACACCACTTTTAAACCTCATTTTCATTATCTCCAGCACAATACATGTCAACATACTGTATGTGAAAACAGCACATTTCAAGGTTTTGTAGGGAAAAAAATGAAAAAAAGTTATACGCAATGACATCATCAAAAGATAAAACATTTTAAAACAGTGATTTTCAAAGACTATGAGATTGGTGGTGATGGGGGAGCAGGAACATACCCTCCTTTGGGCTAGAAACTCGCTGCAGGTTTTGAAAATCACAATTTTATACCTTTAACCCTACCCAGTGATGTCACAGAGAAACATTTTTTAGGACCTTTCTTCTTATCTTTTTAACCAAAGACCATAAAAACACGCTGTTTTCACATATGTAGACAATGGTATCGTGCTGGAGATTATGAATATGAGGTTGAAAAGTGGCAGAATTGCTCTTTAAGGTGGACTTCAGAGACTGTTCTGATCCCACCATTGTCACCAATATAGTGATTGAGGTGAAGCAGTCAGAGCGGGATTTGAACCAGCAACTGTGCAACCATGTTCTGCTTATGTTTCATACAAATAACCTAATATAACACTGAAGGGCAGTTGCTTCTTTGGATACAAAGTTATAAGAGAATCATGCTGACATACAAAGTCAGACTGTCACGGCCGTCAAAGGAAGTAGACCAAAGCGCAGCATGGTGAGCGTACATATTCCTTTTTATTTAGGATGACGCCGACAAAAACAATAAACAATACAAAAACAACCGTGAAGCTTAAGGCTATAATGCCAACAAACAAAGACAACTTCCCACACTGAAAGGAGGGAAAAGGGATACCTAAGTATGGTTCCCAATCAGAGACAACGATAGATAGCTGTCCCTGATTGAGAACCATACCCGGCCAAAACATAGAAATACAAAATCATAGAAAACAAAAACATAGAATGCCCACCCCAAATCACACCCTGACCAAACCAAATAGAGACATAAAAAGGCTCTCTAAGGTCAGGATGTGACACAGACACATATTTACTCTCAGTAATCCCAACGTCTAAAGGTGTGGACAAGGTCATCACAATAAAAGTCTTGCAGGCCACCACCTCCAAGTATAATCAGCCAAAAACATTTAGGCACTATAAATCAATGTTATCAAGCCTGTTCAGAGGGTTAAATAAGGCGTGGCTGTGTAAATGAATATGTATGATTACTCTGTGTAAATTAGTATGTATGATTACTGGTGTTTGATCCAACTCATGATTTGATGGCCTCTCACCTCTCATTTCCCTGTCTCTCGCTGCAGAACATCTGTCTAACATCTGCCTGCCAGTATGACTGGTCCTACTCTTCTCTCCTAGATGAGTGAGGTGTCCTGGGGGGATAGACTATCCCTATCCTCTATCAAAATAGTCTCTCTGCTCTGACTTCTCCTCAAATTCACTCCAGAAACTCCCCTAGGAGCACACACAGCTGTACTCTTCAACTTCATTAATAATTCAAGACCTTCCACAGCCATACATTCTCATATGGAATTGATCCCAGGCCCACTGAAGCAAATACGGGCTTGATTGAGAATTAAATCTAGTCTAAAGTAAGCGCTTGCATCTCGGCCAGAAGTAATGTAGACCTATAGTGCTGTGTGTGCACATGTGTGCGTGTGTGCATGCACATTAGTGTGTATGTGTGTGTGCACGTGTACTGTATGAGTAAGCTTATATTTCCCTCCCTAAATTCCTGCTAAATTACCCTGTACCTCTCCTCTTCCTCCCCCTTTCATCCTTTCCAGTGTTAATGTTCTCTCTATAGTATGCAGGGCATGAGCAGGGCATGGACCATGAGATCTATAGCTCCATAGCAATGTAAAGCAACCCGCCCTCCATCAATATCTTATCTGGGCCGTTATCTGTCCATATTAAATCAAAACCTAGTGATAACCCAGAATGGGCTGTACTGTAAATCATACACACTCACAGAGAATGGCTTGCATCAAGTCAAACAACAGATCATTCAACATATACAAACCATATGCTGCACTTCTACTGTACTCAGCCTCCGTGCTGTGCTTTATTTACAGTGGCTGTGCTGCATATCCTTCCGATCTGTTGGCGAGCCATGTGAACGGAGGAGTATTTCACCAAGATTTAAAGTGGGCTTTCATAATGGTGAGAACAGAGGCCTGCTAATAAGAAAGAGCCTTGTCTCTAAAAATAAACGGCTCTGACAAGACACTTGACAGATAGTTTGGATGGCTAAATAGCTGGGTCTGGAATAATACTGTTTGACTCGTTCTTTGTAAGCACTATACACATCATACTGCACACGTTAGAAAATCAAAAGTGAATCATAAAGGGAAGCAAATTGTAAAGGGAAGCGAAAACACTTCACACTACAGTGCGAGCCAAGGAAAACACATGCTCTTCAGTCAGAGTCATGAAGCAGCAGGAGTGTGTGTCTTACTGTGTGTTACTGCAGTTCAGGCCAATCAGTGTGTATCAGAACCACTCTGAGAACTAAATGAAAGTCTGAACACATGCTGTAGAACCACATGGAGACTCTTGTCTGTTCTGAACTAATGCTGATGTACTATTTAAACCATAGAGGTATCACTCCATCTAGACTCTAGAGCCAGAGTAAATGTTATGACTGTCATCATAATTTCCCCATTGCTCAGTCTGGTAAGAAAGACTATGACATTTCATGAGGTGCAGAGAACCGTGCCCATGTTAAACACTGTGTAAAGCCCGTGTTTATATATGCGTATGTGTCTGCCTGTTCCCCTGACTGAGTGAGCACATATCTGGATATATTAACCTGATTTGTCTGCCAATCAACTGGGTCTACATCTCTATTCCTGAATTCTTTCTCATTTAATGTCTGAATAAAACATACATTGTTCTGCATTGGTGACTTTAATTGTAAAGCATGTGTCCTACGTGTCATGATAAGCATTGTAAAAGCACTGTGTATGTTGCAGCCTTGCTTCATAACTGAACCGTTACGGCTAGGATACAGGATATAATTAAACGTTATAAATGACTTAGTCCATTTATTGGCCACATAAAGTTTACAGTTGAAAATGTGTCTGGTTGAATGTGGCCATGCTAATGCACTCCAGTCAGAGCTGCCATACTAAAAGGTGTCCAGTGGTGCAGTAAACCCAGGTTATGTTTCACTACTTGTTACTTTAATTAAAAGGCTCTGATTAAAGTAATAACACAAAGCAAAAGAACTTCAGACACGAGATTCATTTTAGGTAAGTAACAAAATCCATAACATACAGTAAACACAAAACATCAATGGAATGCCTCTTCTTGTAGACACATGTTGGTGTCCTTTGCTTTCTCTTTTAATAATGACTGCTAGGATTGGAATTCTCACAATGTAACAGGATACATATGTATCCAATCAGATGACACTATGACTCCATGGCAACGGATCAAACAAAATATGTTTGTTACCACAGACAGACAGAAATAGCATTGTATAACTCAATGTTTTTATCCATCATCATTTGGTATGGAACTATGTGTGAGTCAAACTGTTATCACTATAATAGCAGGACTCGTGTCACAGAGTCAGTGACTCTCATTTACAATGAGGCAGCTTCATGAACACATAGAAATTACTGATGTGAACTTCTGAATCCACAACATATGAATTACGATAAACAAAACTACAGATGTAGGATCCTAAATTGACCAGTTTGTCATAGCAGAATTATCCCGCAGCAACAGGATTTGATTGTTTAGTCCATAGTGCTTGGTCGGTGGTTAGGCTATTAGCTGGACATGTAGAGTGCAATACTGTTCATACAGTATATGACCCATTTCAAGAAGCTAGGCGTATGTCATACATCACTACTTCACATAAGAGGCATTTTAATTTTAATTTTTATCAAAATGCGTTTTTTGTGTGAACTTTCATGTGCCTTAATAACAAATGTGTATGCCATCTGTAAATACAAATAAAATGGTTAAATTACGAGCCTAGTTGTTTTAGCCACGGAAGAAGACAGGAACCTTCCCGCTAGCGATGATTAACTGAGATAATGGATGGGCTAGACATGCAGAGAAATTAGTTGGGATGTAGCATGCTTCTGTCTATAACATGAAAGTGTTGCTACTGCTCTCAACAACATTGCTGCCCCAAATTTATCAGGGGCTATCGACTAAGATCTGTGGAAAAAAGTTGTGATGGACTACTTTCTGCACACGGTCAGTGTGAACTGGAGTGACTTGACACAACAACGGGCTAAATAAGCTGTAGTTAACTACAAACCAAACGGAAAGACACGCTGCCGTGAAGCGTTCATCCATGCATTTCATCTATGGTGGCTTGCTATGACAATCCGTTTGTACTGTAGCTATGGGTGGGATTATGGTTTATTGTTTAGCTAATTAACTAGCATTCTCACTTCGCAAGAGAATTATATCATGACCGATCAAGTTAGCCAGGTGTGTCTGGGGGTGATTTCGTACAACTATTGTATTTCATGAACAGACAGTAGTGACCCATCCACTTAGTTAGGCGTGTCTGGGGGGGGGGGGGGGGTTATAGCATGTATTTCACATGACCCTTCAATTTAGACAAATGTCTGGGTAATCATCAACTTATAATGTTAATTATATTTTATCTGGACACTTTCAAAGTCAGGTTAGGATATAGGCCAAGGACTAGATAAAGTGTATTTTTACCTGGAGTTTTTCCTTCTTTTAGGCTACTACTTAAACCACTTTTAGTCTTGAAATCTTTGGTTGTTTACTACACTACCTTACTCTGTTTAGCACATGGCCTCACATGTGAATCCTTAAAGAGATGGGTAGAGCTAAGGCTTAAGAGGGTGTGAACGATTCTGAATATGAGTAGACAAAGAAGAGCTCTCCAATAGGTGTACCAAAGCATTCAAGGGCCATTTTCTCAAAAGTGGGGTTACAAGTTTATCAACTTTCAAAGCAGAATTACTTCCCCATTTTTTCTCAACTGCAGTGTATGATATACCATTTTATCCAATGTAAAAAAACACAATTTAAAATGTTGTTACTTAAGACCGAATCGAGGCGGTGGGTCTCATATAACCATGTGTTAGGGGTTTTCAGTAAATCTATGTAAATTAATATGTGGTGATTAAGATCCTACATCTGTACATAAACAATGCCAAATTTGAAAGTATTTTACAATATGTACAAAAATACAGTATATAGAAAGTTGAATAATAACAATCTAACAATTATAATATATGTATTTCAATGCCCTTCTAACTATTTACAAAGTGGATTTTGAGGTGTCACACAAGCACACACACACGCACTCACGCACATACACACACCTCTAGCAGTTATATAGGACTCTTCAGACAGACAAACGGGGATTGGTATGTCTTGAAGTAGAGAGAGAGATTGAGAGAGAGTGTGTCTGTGTCGCCATGACTACAATGGCACTACTTCAGAAGCACTTTAAAACAGTCTGTTTGTCAGACAGAGAACCTACTCTTCCACTCAATATAAGTGCTTTTCTCCAGACATCATTAGTTTGAGTTGATAATGGCCTGCAACTGCACTCCCTCACACCATCCTTATTAGGAACGCACGGTAGCAGGAGAAATACACAGGTAGCTTCTGTGAGGGGAATGCTGGATTATAAATAATGTTTGGTTTGCTTCAGATGAGGGCACACTTACTTGTGGCAGTGATGAAGTTTGTGTACAGCCTAGGCTTTGGGCAAGGTTATTTGTTATGCTCTAGTTATTAAGACACATATTTCATTTTGTTCTTTGTGAGGGCCCAAATTTAGCCTATATAGGTTATCATGGGTTACTGCATTTTAGGTATTTTCAATCATTTTGGGTCAGGTAGACAGACTATGTTCTAGAGTTCTGTGGTGTGTTCTGAAGTTCCAGGGTGTGCTCTAGAGTTCAGACTCAGATCTGTGGTGGGTTCTCCACGGCGACGGCAGAGTACTCCGTCTCAGAGATGTGGGGCTGCTCTATGAGCCTGGTCAGGCCTGTACGTGTTGAGTACTTAAAGATAAAGGCCTTCATCAGGTCATAGCGATAGTTCCTGTTGATGAAGTTGTATAGGATGGGGTTGAAGCAGCAGTGGAGCAGGGACAGACACTGGGTGAGGTGCAGGGCCACGTAGAGGGCGTTCTCCAGCCCACAGCTCAGAGGAACCAGGCCCAGCAGGGAGAGGGCATCGGCCAGGAGCACTCCGTGGTAGGGCCCCCAGCAGCCCAGGAATACCACGGTATAGGCCAGGATCACCCTGCGACTCACACGACGCTCCTGCTCCATCGCCGAGGAGGAACAGGAGGTGGAGGAGAGGGCTTGGGCCAGGAGGGCATAGGCCAGAGCGATGACAGGGAAGGGTAGGACGAAACCAAGCAGGATGAAGCTCAGCTGAACTCCCACCATCCACTCCCTGGAGTGTTCCTCTGGGTACACCGGCCTGCACAGCACTACCTCCCCGTGTGATGACCTCACCGCCTTGAGGAAGTAGGTATCGGGCAGGGAGGCCACCAGAGCCAGGAGCCACACCCCTACGCACACGCTGCGGCGAATCAGCTTCCGGCGTCGGCCCCCATCCTCACTGTCGGCGGGCCGTGTCACGCTCAGGTAGCGGTCGACACTCATACAGGCCAGGAAGAAGATGGAGCTGAAGAGGTTAACAGAGAAGAGCAGGTGGGTGAGCTTACACGCCACCTCGCCAAAGGGCCAGTGGCCATGCTGCGCCAGGGAACTCACCCACACGGGCAGCGTGACGCACACGCACAGGTCAGCCGCCGCCAGGTGGGCGATGTAGAGGTGGGTCTCATGGCGAGGGGAGGAGCTGGAGGTGGTGCGCTGGGAGCGGACATTGACCCAGAGGACGAGGCCGTTGGCGGCCAAACCGACCACGAAGATGAAGATGTAAAGGATGCACATGGAGTGGAGCAGGGCGCTGCGGTCGAACGCTGTTGGACACCCGACCATCTCCACACGCGTCCCGTTCTCCAGGAGGCCTGTGAGGTTCAGGTCCTCCCAAGTGTCCAGCAGCTCAACCAAATCAAAGCTGCTCATCCTTCTGCTGGGAGCGATTGCACACACCTCACGGACCTGGGATCTGTAGAGACAAGAAGGCAGCAGCCCATCATTCCTGATATCACTTTGTCTGTTTGGAACTAAACATCAACATAAAGTGCCTTCAGAAAGTATTCATACCCCTTGACTTGTTCCACATTTTGTTGTGTTACAGCCTGAATTCAAAATGGATTAAATAGATTTTTTTCTTTCACCCATCCACACACACACAAAACCCCAAAATGAAAAAGCAAAAACATGTTTTTAGAAATATTTGCAAATGCATTGAAAATAACATACAGAAATATCTCATTTACATAGAGACCAGTCGTTGACACACTTACTCATTCAAGGGTTTTTTAATAATAGTGAAGAAATCAAAACTATGAAATAACACATATGGAATCATGTAGTGACCAAAGAAGTGTTAAACAAATCAAAATATATTATATATTTGAAATTCTTCAAAGTAGCCACTCTTTGCCCTGATGACAGCTTTGCACATTCTTAGCATTCTCTCAACCAGATTCACCTGCAATGCTTTTCCAACAGTCTTGAAGGAGTTCCCACATATGCTGAGCACCTTTTGGCTGCTTTTTCTTCACTCTGCAGTCCAACTCATCCCAAACCATCTCAATTGGGTTGAGGTTGAGTGATTGTGGAGGCCAGGTCATCTGATGCAGCACTCCATCACTCTCCTTCTTGGTCAAATAGCCCTTACACATCCTGGAGGTGTGTTGGGTCATTGTCCTGTTGAAAAGCAAATGATAGTCCCACTAAGCGCCAACCAAATGGGATGGCGTATTGTTGCAGAATCTAAATAAATCAGTGTCACCAGCAAAGCAACTCCACACTATCACACCTCCTCCTCCATGCTTCATGGTGGGAACCACACATGCGGAGATCATCCGTCAACTTACGCGGCGTCGCACAAAATGGGCTCATCAGACCAAAGGAAAGATTTCCACCGGTCTAATGTCCATTTCTCGTGTTTCTTGGCCCAAGCAAGTCTCTTCTTATTGGTGTCCTTTAGTAGTTGTTTCTTTGCAGCAATTTGACCACGAAGGCCTGATTCACGTAGTCTCCTCTGAACAGTTGATGTTGAGATGTGTCTAATACCTGAACTCTATTTGGTCTGCTTTTTCGGAGGCTGGTAACTTTAAAAAAAAATGTATCCTCTGCAGCAGAGGTAACTCTGGGTCTTCCTTTCCTGTGGCGGTCCTCATGAGAGCCAGTTTCATCATGGCGCAACACATATGGAGTAACCAAAAAAGTGTTAAACAATTTGCCTTGATGACAGCTTTGTACACTCTTGGCATTCTCTCAACCAGCTTCATGAGGTATTCACCTGGAATGCATTTCAATTAACAGGTGTGCCTTGTTAAAGGTTAATTTGTGGAATTTCTTTGAGCCAATCAGTTGTTTTGTGACAAGGTAGGGTTGGTATACAGAAGAAAGCCCTATTTGGTAAAAGACAAAGTCCATATTATGGCAAGAACAGCTCAAATAAGCAAAGAGAAATAACAGTCCATCATTACTTTAAGTAATGAAGGTCAGTTAATGCAGGACATTTCAAGAACTTTGAAAGTTTCTTCAAGTGCAGTCGCAAAACCATCAAGCGCTATGATGAAACTGGCTCTCATGACGACCGCAACAGTTACCTCTGCTGCAGAGGATAAGTTCATTAGAGTTACCAGCCTCAGAAATTTCAGCCCAAATAAATGCTTCACAGAGTTCAAGTAACAGACATCTCAACATCAACTGTTCAGATGAGACTGCGGGAATCAGGCCTTCATGGTCGAATTGCTGCAAAGATACCGCTGCTAAAGGACACCAATAAGAAAAAGAGACATGCTTGAGCCAAGAAACATGAGCAATCTGTCCTTTTGAGATGATTGGTTTCAACCGCCGTGTCTTTGTGAGACGCAGAGTAGGTGAACGGATGATCTCTGCATGTGTGGTTCCCACCATGAAGCATGGAGGAGGTGTGATGGTGTGGGGGTGCTTTGCTGGTGACACTGTGATTTATTTAGAATTCAAGGAACACTTAACCAGCATGGCTACTACAGCATTCTGTAGCAATACGCCATCCCATCTGATTTGTGCTTAGTGGGACTATCATTTGTTTTTCAACAGGACGATGACCCAACACACCTCCAGGCTGTGTAAGGGCTATTTGACCAAGAAGGAGAGTGATCGAGTGCTGGATCAGATGACCTGGCCTCGACAAACACTCGACCTCAACCCAATTGAGATGGTCTGTGATGAGTCGTACTGCAGAGTGAAGGAAAAGCAGCCAACAAGTGCTCAGTATATGTGGGAACTAATTCAAGACTGTTGGAAAGCCTTCAAGGTGAAGCTGGTTGAGAGAATGCCAAGAGTGTGCCAAGAGTGTGCAAAACTGTCATCAAGGTAAAGGGTGGCTACTTTGAAGAATCTCAAATATAAAATATATTTTGATTTGTTTAACACTTTTTTGGTTACTACATGATTCCATATGTGTCATTTCAGAGTTTTGATGTCTACACTATTATTCTACCATGTAGAAAATAGTAAAAATAAAGAAAAACCCTTGAATGTGTAGGTGTGTCCAAACTTTTGACTCGTACTGTAAGTATTCACACCACAGAGGCAATACATGTTAGAATCACCTTTGGCAGCTATTACAGCTGTGAGTCTTTCTGGGTAAGTCTCTAAGAGCTTTGAACACCTGGATTGTAGAATATTTGCACATTATTCTTTAAAAAATTCTTCAAGCTCTGTCAAGTTGGTTGTTGATTATTGCTAGACAGCCATTTTCAAGTCTTACCATAGATTTGCAAGCCGATTTAAGACAAAACTGTAACTAGGCCACTCAGGAACATTCAATGACGTCTTGGTAAGCACTCCAGTATACAGTATATTTGTCCTTGTGTTTTAGGTTATTGTCCTGCTGAAAGGTTAATTTGTCTCCAGTGTCTGTTGAAAAGCCGACTGAACAAGGTTTTCCTCTCGGATCTTGCCTGCGCTTAGCTCTATTCCGTTTCTTTTTATCCCGTCCGCCCCAAAAGAAACCTTGTCTTTGCCGATGACAAGCATACCCATAACGTGATGCAGCCACCAGCATGCTTGAAAATATGAAAAGTGATACTCAGTGATGTGTTGTGTTGGATTTGCCCCAAACATAACACTTTGTTATCAGGACATAAGGTACACTTATTTGCCACATGTTTTTCAGTTTTACTATTTGTGCATTCTTGCAAACAACAAAAATGTTTCCATTCTGTTATTTAGGTTAGTATTGTTGAGTAACTACAATGTTGTTGATCCATTCTCAGTTATCACAGCCATTAGACTCTAACTGTTTTAAAAAGTCACCATTGACCTCATGGTGAAATCCCTGAGTGGTTTCCTTCCTCTCCCACAACTGAGTTAGGAAGGACACCTGTATCTTTGTAGTGACTGCGAGGATTGATACACCATCCAAAGTGTAATTAATAACTTCACCATGCTCAAAGTGATATTCAATGTCTGCTTTTTGTTTTTTACCAATAGGTGTCCTTCTTTGCAAGGCATTGGAAAACCTCCCTGGTCTTTGTGGTTGAATCAGTGCTTGAAATAAACTGCTCAATTGAGGGACCTTACAGATAATTGTATGTGTGGGATACAGAGCAGAGGTAGACAGTCATTCAAAAATCGTGTTATTAATCGTATTATTAAAAACAGAGTGAGTCCATGCAACTTATTACGTGACTTGTTAAGCTCATTTTTACTCCTGAACTTATTTAGGCTTGCCACAACATAGGGGTTGAATACTTATTGACTCAAGACATTTTTGATTAATTTGTAAAAAATAACTTTGATATTATGGGGTATTGTGTGTAGGCCTGTGCCACAAAAACTTAATTTAATCCATTTTAAATTAAAGTTGTAACACTTTAAATTAAAGTTGGGTGAATTGGGGCGTGAATACTTTCTCAAGGCACTGTACATCCCAGTTAGCACATAACATTCTGGGAACCGTATGTTTCTTAGAGCGTGGTTGTCCTATCATTTTTTTTGCATACGACCTTCCCACAACATTCTGGGAACGATGCAGGACTGATACCCAGGGAGCACATAACATTCTGGGAACGGTGCAGGATTGATACCCAGGGAGCACATAACATTCTGGGAACGGTGCAGGATTGATACCCAGGGAGCACATAACATTCTGGGAACGGTGCAGGATTGATACCCAGGGAGCACATAACATTCTGGGAACGGTGCAGGACTGATACCCAGGGAGCACATAACATTCTGAGAACTATATGTTTTTTAGGTTGGAATTTCCGTACTTCAGCATAACGTTCCCTACAGGCTTCCTCGTGGTTCTATTTAAATTAATGCTCTCAAATTGTTCCAATAACGATAAAAAACAACATTCTCTGTGGGAATGTTTTCTACCGGTTTCCTCATGGTTCAAATTAAAGTCAAGTTCTCAGAACATTCAGAGAACGTTAAGAAACAACGTTCTTCTGTGGGATTTTCAGCACTTCAGCAAAATGTTTTCCGCAGGTTTCCTCACGGTCAAGTCATGTTCTCAGAATATTAAGAAAACTTTCCAAAAAAGCCACAAGAAAACATTAGTAACATTCAAAGAATGTTATTTAAAAACATATATATTCCCTTCTCAGCATCAACAAAACTCCCTCTATCCTGGCCGTGCCCACTAATTGACCACACCTGATCTTAATGAGTGCTTGTTTCTTTTGAAATGGGGTCTGTTTGAATAGACTAAAATGACCAGCTTCGTAAGAGTTAAAAAAACATGGCATGCTAGCTCCATCCTGGTGGCGCAGTGGACTAATTTCATGGATAAAGAACAGAAGATATAATCACTGGTCACTTTAATAATGGAACATTAATCACTTTAATAATGTTTACATACTGCTTTACTCATTTCATATGTGTATACTGTATTTGATTCTACTGTATTTTAGTCAATGCCACTCCGACATTGCTCGTCCTAATATTTATATATTTCTTAATTCCATTATTTTACTTTTAGATTTGTCTGTATTGTTGTGAATTGTTAGATACTACTGCGCTGCTGGAGTTAGGAACACAAGCATTTCGCTACCCCCGCAATAACATCTGCTAAATATGTGTATGTGACCAATAACATTTGATTTGAGATCATAGGTTTGAATCTCGCTGACGACGTTCCACAAGAAAAAAAGTGAGTTATTCAAAAACCTCCAAATAACCTTAACATTTCATTCAAAACTTTCATACCATTTAGAGAATGTTATTTAATAACCTTCAAATAACCTATAATTTCCGTTATCCGAAAGTTAATAAAACCACCCAGGAAAAACTTCAGGGAGCCATAGTAAAATGTTCTCAGAACCTCACTGCAACTTTAAAATGCATGTTCCCAGAAAAGGCTACATTTTCTCTTCCGTTTAAAAAACGTTATGTTTTACCGGTCAGGAAACGTATGGTTTCGTTCCCAGAACCAATGGGAAACCAAAATCTTGTGTTCCCACAAATTCAAAGGAAACTAAATGTGCTAGCTGGGATGTCTCTCAATCTGTCTGTTTGGAACCAGGCATCAACATACATACAACATGTCACAGTAAATGTTTGAATTATATTTAGTGAGTGCTGCCCTGAGTTCGTGGCTTTTCATTAATGAGAGAGACCTCAACCAATCAGTCTATTTCTGAGGCAGAGTAAGATCAGAAAATCAATTAACTTCTACACAGAGCACTGCATTCTATGGTATTAAGTTATACGCAGAGCACTGCATTCTATGGTATTAAGTGCTACACAGAGCATTGCATTCTATGGTATTTACTTCTACAGAGAGCACTGTATTCTATGGTATTTACTTCTACAGAAAGCACTGCATTCTATGGTATTAAGTTATACGCAGAGCACTGCATTCTATGGTATTAAGTGCTACACAGAGCATTGCATTCTATGGTATTTACTTCTACAGAGAGCACTGTATTCTATGGTATTTACTTCTACAGAAAGCACTGCATTCTATGGTATTTACTTCTACAGAGAGCACTGTATTCTATGGTATTTACTTCTACAGAAAGCACTGCATTCTATGGTATTTACTTCTACAGAGAGCACTGCATTCTATGGTATTAAGTGCTACACAGAGCATTGTATTCTATGGTATTTACTTCTACAGAGAGCACTGTATTCTATGGTATTTACTTCTACAGAAAGCACTGCATTCTATGGTATTTACTTCTACAGAGAGCACTGCATTCTATGGTATTAAGTGCTACACAGAGCATTGCATTCTATGGTATTTACTTCTACAGAAAGCACTGCATTCTATGGTATTTACTTCTACAGAGAGCACTGTATTCTATGGTATTTACTTCTACAGAAAGCACTGCATTCTATGGTATTTACTTCTACAGAGAGCACTGCATTCTATGGTATTTACTTCTACAGAGAGCACTGCATTCTATGGTATTTACTTCTACAGAGAGCACTGCATTCTATGGTATTTACTTCTACAGAGAGCACTGCATTCTATGGTATTTACTTCTACAGAGAGCACTGCATTCTATGGTATTTACTTCTACAGAGAGCACTGTATTCTATGGTATGTTATGAGATCCAATAAGCATCCAAATGAAATGTACAAAAAAAACACAGCTTTTTATGATATGCCACCTGATCCCAAATAATCTAAATGTAGTTAACTCTTAAAAAACTGCTTTATGAGTTCATAAAGACTGTTGTTTTGGGATGATTGAGGAATGACTGAAAACTCTGTATCTTTTTATGTCCAGTCAGAGGGCAGCACCAACTACAGTATGTTTACATTTGTCCCAAAACAGATTCAATGTGAGGCAATAGGATCTGGGACGCAAACACTGTGCATTTCCAAAATGTTCATGGTAAACCTGATGTTGCTTTAAATAATGGTTTCCATTGATGTGCTTGCAAGAAAACATTTTCCCGTGTGCCACTGCTCCTCCAGAAATAAAGTGAGGGAAGGAGAGAGAAGACAGATTTGTTATAACCACAACATCATCTGAAAGCATCTGAGGCTAATCATATACAGTATACAAACACACGCAAAGGGATCCTACACACTCATGCATGCACATCATGTACACACACTGCTCTTTGTTTTATGTATACCAGGGTCACAACACAACCTCTGACCTCTCTGTACAGTATGTCTGATTGGTCATTTTACACTCTAGCTTGATGTCTCTCTTCCCATGACAAACACAACATGACGAGTGAGAGGTGAGGGGTTAAAGGTGAGAGGTCAGACATGAGCCATCGGTGATTTAATCCTTCTGTTCCTTATGATTGACATGCATGTCCACAGACTGTGAGACATCAGAGCGGGGTTACCGAGGGGTTTAACTACTTTAGAAACGGTCCAGCCACGGTCAAAGACAGGTCGGCGACCACTGGGCAATACAGCAGGTTAAAGTGCATTGAAACGTGACCTCTTAAGCAGCTGTGCGTGTGAGCTCAGTGAGAATGTGTGACCGCATGGCCCACGCCAAACTGTCTGTGATTCCACAGGAGACCATGTTGACAGTGGAGAAGGGAGGGCCTATCTGTGGCTGAATGTGTTGTTGCACATGTCTGTAGCAGTGGCCCATAGGTGTGTGTGTGTGTTATGACTGCCTCTAGTTTCAGCAGATTCTATCAGTGATCAAGGAGCTATTCGATTGATTGCTCTTTTCATTTTTATTTGGCCCTTCACCCCTGGCACACAACCACTTGCCCTTTACTACAGTAGAATTTTATTTTTCTGTTTTAGAGGGATGCTGTAGTCTAACTCAGGCCATCATACATAAGTGTCCCTGTAATTCACCTCTATTATATGGTAAACAGAAACACCTGAGGTGCCAGCTCACGTCACATCTCTCTGATCCATTATCCCCTTCACACTCAGCCCATCTGATAATACACACACACACACACACACCAGCAGAACACTGCACTGATAAGCACTCCCTCTCCCCCTTTCTGTCTCTCTCTCTCTCTCTCTCTCTCTCTCTCTCTCTCTCTCTCTCTCTCTCTCTCTCTCTCTCTCTCTCTCTCTCTCTCTCTCTCTCTCTCTCTCTCTCTCTCTCTCTCTCTCTCTCTCTCTCTCTCTCTCTCTCTCTCTCTCTCTCTCTCTCTCTCTCTCTCTCTCTCTCTCTCTCTCTCTCTCTCTCTCTCTCTCTCTCTCTCTCTCTCTCTCTCTCTCTCTCTCTCTCTCTCTAACTGCCCCTCAAACTCTCATTACAAGTAACTGGGGAATACTCAGATCACAAACCTTTAGTTTCACCATACTGCAAATACCCAATAAGGCCGAGCTGGTTGCAACATAGAACATGAGAGCCTGTATGAACATGAGCATTATATGTTCCCCCTTACTAGCTCCGACTTTGCTGATTTACTGAGGAAAATGTATACTATGACTGTGAATGTGGTTGCCCCACCTAGCTTAAGATGAATGTACTAACTGTAAGTCGCTCTGGATAAGAGCATCTGCTAAATGACTAAAATGTAAATGTATTATATTATACCGTGAGGGCTGCGGTATAGATGTAGGATCATAATTTGAGCCACTTTGCTACAGCAGGAAAATAATCCTGCAGCAACAGGAAATGTGAATTATTATGTGGATTATAATTAATTGGCATTTTTGTAGGGGTTGATACATTTTTCGTTAGGGAAAATCAAGTCTGACATTTCAATGTGGAAATTACAAACTTTAGAAGCCTTTTTAGACCTCAAATACACTACAAATTTGCATTTCCTGCCGAGCAGGAAAATTCTCAGCAAAAAAATAGTTATCCAATTAAGATCCTACATCTGTATTTTATGATCCCTGGTGATTCCCTATCTGGTTACACATTAGCCAAGCAGCATGCAGGGCAGATGATGCATGCATTCCAATATTGGACAAATAGGGAGCAATGTTTTCATGTGTTAATCCAAAACCAGAGAATGCCGCAGGTGTGACAATAAAAGATCGGGGGTCTCTCTTGCTGGAAGCGCTCTCTCCTGTTGGTTTAGGCTTTTGTCTTGCAAAAGAAAAGGACTCAATGGAGAGGGTTCAAGGGAGGGCCCACAAACGTCCCTATAGCTGCCAGAACCCTATATGAGATGAGGAAGACCAACTTTTTCGTTTTGGTTATATATTTGAATATGGGGAACCTTCGTACCCAAGCGCATTTATTTGCACTTTTCTAGCGCATTTGCACTTTTCTATGGTATTACATTATCCATGAGTCACAATGCTTATATTTAAAATATGTATATGCTAGGGAACGGATGAATGTACATAAGTGAGAAACACACACTTATGTAGAGTTACAAAACCGAGTTGTTCTTTATATCCGTACATTTCCATTACGCGCGAGAGAGCACTGAAATAATCCGACGTGAAGCTCTTGTAGCCTATCTGAGAACACATTAAATTCCGTAAAACATGTTTAAATCTGCCCTGAAAACAAACCACATTCCTTATCAAATGCCAGGGGACTCCGTGTGTAACCTGGCGGTGTTAATTGAACAGGCACTACTAATTCGCGCGCCCCGCTGCGAAAGCCGATGGCCCTTTCTATGGATAGAACGACTTGAGGACATCAGAGGCCAGTAGTCACATTAGGATAATGTTTTAGCCAAAACTCAACACGCAACAATGCACCATTAGCTGAAACGTAAAATTGGCTATCGGCTGTCCACGAAACCGAAATGTTAGGAGTGCAGCTGTTTGGCCCGCAACCTCTTGCTATGGAGATGCTCCTGTCAACTGGTTTACCTAGAAACTAAAATGAAGGTAAAATACAATGTCTTACTTGTAATTGAGAAAAAAATGCTTTACGCGTGAGCTCTTCGATGAAATTGCACCGCTTCTCCTGGGCGAAGGGATGTCCAGTTATGCTTTGTCCAAGATAGGGAGAGGTGGTGGTTGTGAGCTCTCCGCTATCTGATTCGAATGAGTGGGTGAGTACCCAGTGTCTCTCTCCTCCCAGCGATAGTGAACCTGGCCTCGTGCCTCCCACTGCACTTGTTAATATAGGCCTAACCTACTGCGTAGTGATACGCCTCCCAAGGCAGGTCCCAAAACACATTCATTGAAGTTTCTGCCAAGAGCGAAACAAAGGCGTCTGATTTTCACTTTGTCCCGCAAACAATTGCCCAATAGTCGAAACACGTTTGTGCTTCATGCAAACAGGTGGATCTATTGTGTGCAGACTGCCAAAGAGAGATGATAATAAAGATTTACTTAGTAGACAGTCATTACCTGAGATAGGTCTATGATAGAAATCAATAAGCTACTATTGTGCACATACAGTTTAAGTCGGAAGTCTACATACACCTTAGCCAAATACATTTAAACTCAGTTTTTCACAATTCCTGACATTTAATCCGAGTAAAAATTCCCTGTCTTAAGTCAGTTAGGATCACCACTTTATTTTAAGAATGTAAAATGTCAGAATAATGATTTATTTCAGCTTTTATTTATTTCATCACATTCCCAGTGGGTCAGAAGTTTACATACACTCAATTAGTATTTGGTAGCATTGCCTTTAAATTGTTTAACTTGGGTCAAATGTTTCAGGTAGCCTTCCACAAGCTTCCCACAATAAGTTGGGTGAATTTTGGCCCATTCCTCCTGACAGAGCTGGTGTAACTGAATCAGGTTTGTAGGCCACCTTGCTCGCACACGCTTCTTCAGATCTGCCCACAAATTTTCTATAGGATTGAGGTCAGGGCTTTGTGATGGCCACTCCAATACCTTGACTTTGTTGTCCTTAAGCCATTTTGCCACAACTTTGGAAGTATGCTTGGGGTCATTGTCCATTTGGAAAACCCATTTGCGACCAAGCTTTAACTTCCTGACTGATGTCTTGAGATGTTGCTTCAATATATCCACATTTTCCTTCCTCACGATGCCATCTATTTTGTGAGGTGCACCAGTCCCTCCTGCAGCAAAGCACCCCCACAACATGATTTTGCCACCCCTGTGCTTCCCGGTTGGGATGGTGTTCTTCGGCTTGCAAGCGTTCCCCTTTTTCCTCCAAACATAACGATGGTCATTATGGCCTATTTTTGTTTCATCAAACCAGAGGACATTTCTCCAAAAAGCATTTGTCCCATGTGCAGTTGCAAACCGTAGTCTGACTTTTCTAGGGCAGTTTTGGAGCAGTTCTTCCTTGCTGAATGGCCTTTCAGGTTATGTTGATATAGGACTCGTTGTACTGTGGATAAATATACTTTTGTACCTGTTTCCTCCAGCATCTTCACAAGGTCCTTTGCTGTTGTTCTGGGATTGATTTTCACTTTTCACACCAAAGTACGTTCATCTCTATGAGACAGACTTCCTGAGCGGTATGACGGCTGCATGGTTCCATGGTGTTTATACTTGCATACTATTGTTTGTAAAGATGAATGTGGTACCTTCAGGCGTTTGGAAATTGCTCCCAAGGATAAACCAGACTTGTGAAGGTCTACAATTGTTTTCTGAGGTCTTGGCTGATTTCATTTGCAAGCAAAGAGGCACTGAGTTTGAAGGTAGGCCTTGAAATACATCCACAGGTACACCTCCAATTGACTCAAACTATGTCAATTAGCCTATCAGAAGATTCTAAAGCCATTACATAATTTTCTGGATTTTTCCAAGCTGTTTAAAGGCACAGTCAACTTAATGTATGTAAACTTCTGACCCACTGGAATTGTGATACAGTGAATTATAAGTGAAATAATCTGTCTGTAAACAATTGTTGGAAATATTACTTGTGTCATGCACAAAGTAGATGTCAAAACCAACTTGCCAAAACTATAGTTTGTTAACAAGAAATTTGTGGAGTGGTTGAAAAACGAGTTTTAATGACTCCAATTTTGCAGTACGTCCAACCGGCCTCATGACTACAGACCACATGTATGACATTGTGTGGGCGAGCGGTTTGCTGATGTTAACAATGTGAACAGAGTGCCCCATGGTGGCGATGGGGTTATGGTATGGGCAGGCATGAGCTACGGACAACGAACACAATTGCCTTTTATTGATGGCAATTTGAAAGCGCAGACATAACGTGACGAGATCCTGAGGTCCATTGTCGTGCCATTCATCCACCGCCATCACCTTATGTTTCAGCATGATAATCCACGGCACCATGTCGCAAGGATCTGTACACAATTCCTGGAAGATGAAAATGTCCCAGTTCTTCCATGGTCTGCATACTCACCAGACATGTCACCCATTGAGCATGTTTGGGATGCTCTGGATTGACATGTATGACAGTGTGTTCCAGTTCCCGCCAATATCCAGCAACTTCGCACAGCCATTGAAGAGGAGTGGGACAACATTCCACAGGCCACAATCAACAACCTGATCAAGTCTATGCGAGAGAGACGTGTCGCGCTGCATGAGGCAATTGGTGGTCACACCAGATACTGACTGGTTTTCTGATCCACGCCCATACCTTTTCTTTTAAAGTATCGGTGACCAACAGATGCATATCTGCATTCCCAGTCATGTGGGTGCCTAATGAATTCATTTAAATTGACTGATTTCCTTATATGAACTGTACCTTGAAATTGTTGCATGTTGCATTTATATTTTTGTTCAGTATAAATAATACAGTATTTATAAAGTCAGGTGCAGTGTTCTTTTTTTGTTGTAATTTATATTGTTGTTCCCCAGCATTCAGTCTCATTCTGAGCACCAGCATATCCTCTTGGAACCGGCACAAAGCATTGTGGGAGCCGAATGTGTGTTGACTGAGTGCTCACCTGCTCCTCTGTCCCCCATACAGCTGCGCTATCTGTCTAAACAACCAATCACAAAGCATTTAGGCCCCAGTCCATTGTAATAGCCCAGTTTGAGGCATTGACTGTGAAGGGAACTGTGTCTTGAAATGATGCCATCGTTCATTAGACAAATAAGACTGTCGGATATATATATATATATATATATATATATATATATATATATATATATATATATATATATATATATATATATATTGACCATCTGATCAAATATGAACTTCTGTCATGATTTTCCAAACAGGCTGAGAAGATAGATGTCTGTAAACAAAGCGTATTATATAAGTCTATGAAACAAAGTACAAAGGAATACTATCTTCCACATTGACCACATCATCAATAAACTATCCATAAACCAAGCAGACCTAGATATTTAACACACGCTCTCATAACGATACAATTAGTCACAGATTGCAGTTACTCTCAGTACATGATTAGACTAATGATACCAATAAATAGTAAAAGCTACAACAACAACATTCATTATGATAATACGCCCTCTATTCAATGATCTCTCCTCTGAAATATGACTATTACATCACATGGCCACTGATCTCTAATCAGGGAGTACTCTGACCTCATAAAGGACCAATAGAGTGGATGCAGTAGTATTGTTTCTGTGCGGGTTGAAAGGGAGTCCCCAGTACTCACGCATATCCATTGTCCTCGGTATCAGGAGCATCAGGGGGGGGGGATATAGGAAGTGTATTAGATAAGCATCCGTGGTCCTTAAACCGCTGCCAACCTCTGTTCTGTTCTACAGTAACCCTCATACAGAGAGAGAGAGAGACAGACAGAGAGAGAGAGAGAGACAGACAGAGAGAGAGAGAGAGAGCGACCGGCCGACGAAGTGGTTCCTCTGAGACCCCGGCTGCCAGGCTGGATGTGTGTGTGTTTGTGTGTGTGTGTATCTGCACATGTCTGTGTGTGTGTGCGTGTATGTGTGTGTGTGTGCGCATCCGTGTCTGTGCGTGCAGCTGCAGAGCTAAAATAACAATTCCCACAGTACTGTGTATTCAAAACATTCCAAGCAACAGGTGTATTAATACCTAAAGTCTAATGGACTAAACCGGCCTCTGATATTAGAAGGGTAGGCCTACCATACACAAACAGCAATCAGGGACACAGAGAGTTCCTTTTCTCCTTTAGAAGACAAAAGCCATACTAATTTGTCACTGATTATTGGTTAAAGGTTGAACACAGCATGTACAGTTGTAGACCTGTTCCTGTAAGGTTTATTTACCAGTCTTTAATTTAGTACAGAAGGTGACTGTTATGAGTCCTGTGGGGGGGCTAGATTACTACACTGCTCAAAAAAATAAAGGGAACACTTAAACAACACAATGTAACTCCAAGTCAATCACACTTCTGTGAAATCAAACTGTCCACTTAGGAAGCAACACTGATTGACAATAAATTTCACATGCTGTTGTGCAAATGGAATAGACAAAAGGTGGAAATTATAGGCAATTAGCAAGACACCCCCCAAAAAGGAGTGATTCTGCAGGTGGTGACCACAGACCACTTCTCAGTTCCTATGCTTCCTGGCTGATGTTTTGGTCACTTTTGAATGCTGGCGGTGCTCTCACTCTAGTGGTAGCATGAGACGGAGTCTACAACCCACACAAGTGGCTCAGGTAGTGCAGTTCATCCAGGATGGCACATCAATGCGAGCTGTGGCAAAAAGGTTTGCTGTGTCTGTCAGCGTAGTGTCCAGAGCATGGAGGCGTTACCAGGAGACAGGCCAGTACATCAGGAGACGTGGAGGAGGCCGTAGGAGGGCAACAACCCAGCAGCAGGACCGCTACCTCCGCCTTTGTGCAAGGAGGTGCACTGCCAGCGCCCTGCAAAATGACCTCCAGCAGGCCACAAATGTGCATGTGTCTGCTCAAACGGTCAGAAACAGACTCCATGAGGGTGGTATGAGGGCCCGACGTCCACAGGTGGGGGTTGTGCTTACAGCCCAACACCGTGCAGGACGTTTGGCATTTGCCAGAGAACACCAAGATTGGCAAATTCGCCACTGGCGCCCTGTGCTCTTCACAGATGAAAGCAGGTTCACACTGAGCACATGAGCACATGTGACAGACGTGACAGAGTCTGGAGACGCCGTGGAGAACGTTCTGCTGCCTGCAACATCCTCCAGCATGACCGGTTTGGCGATGGGTCAGTCATGGTGTGGGGTGGCATTTCTTTGTGGGGCCGCACAGCCCTCCATGTGCTCGCCAGAGGTAGCCTGACTGCCAATAGGTACCGAGATGAGATCCTCAGACCCCTTGTGAGACCATATGCTGACACATGCACATTTGTGGCCTGCTGGAGGTCATTTTGCAGGGCTCTGGCAGTGCACCTCCTTGCACAAAGGCGGAGGTAGCGGTCCTGCTGCTGGGTTGTTGCCCTCCTACGGCCTCCTCCACATCTCCTGATGTACTGGCCTGTCTCCTGGTAGCGCCTCCATGCTCTGGACACTACGCTGACAGACACAGCAAACCTTTTTGCCACAGCTCGCATTGATGTGCCATCCTGGATGAACTGCACTACCTGAGCCACTTGTGTGGGTTGTAGACTCCGTCTCATGCTACCACTAGAGTGAGAGCACCGCCAGCATTCAAAAGTGACCAAAACATCAGCCAGGAAGCATAGGAACTGAGAAGTGGTCTGTGGTCACCACCTGCAGAATCACTCCTTTTTGGGGGGTGTCTTGCTAATTCCCTATAATTTCCACCTTTTGTCTATTCCATTTGCACAACAGCATGTGAAATTTATTGTCAATCAGTGTTGCTTCCTAAGTGGACAGTTTGATTTCACAGAAGTGTGATTGACTTGGAGTTACATTGTGTTGTTTAAGTGTTCCCTTTATTTTTTTTGAGCAGTGTATAATACGTATTTAATGATGTATCCTGGGAAACCAAAGCTGCTCTTTCTGTAATAATAACTGAGTGTGTGCGTGTGCGTGTGCGAGAGAGACAATCAGAGACAGAGAAAGAATAGGAGACAGAGACAAAGAGAAATAGAGCGTGGTGTCTCAGTCTGAGTCCAGGTAACTGTTTGTTTATTTCTCAACTGGCTTATAAGACATTCTTTCTGTTTGGGTTTACTTATACACTGTTTAAATAGGAGCTGTTCTGATCTGTGGTCTCATAGTTTAGTTATGTTCAACAGTGGACAGGGTGGTCACTGTAAACAGTCCTCATGTTGCACTGCTCAGGGTCATCATGGACTGGCCTCACACAAAATGAAAACAAAGATTTAGAGATAGGGAGAGATGGAGGATAGACCACAAGACAGAAACCAGAAAAAGAGGCAGAAAGAGAAAGAGAAAAAGTGAAGAACCCTTCATATTAAGTCCTCTTCAGTGTGGCATTGTCCTCTTACCCTGTACCCAATAGGAGGGCTGAGAGAGAGGTACTCTATTTTAGTGAAAATCTCCATTCAGAAGGTCCCTCTCCAACCCCAAGTATATTATTCACACTGACCCTCTCTTTCCCCTTCCTAAACCCCATACTCCTCACCCTGTCTCCACCCTCACTATGCAACTACCTCACCACAAAAAGCCTCACCCCCTCTCTACCTCCCCATTCTCCACATCTTCTCTCCCTCTCCAACTTCACTCATTCTCTTTCGTCCTTGAGATGAGAGACAACATAATTCCATGTTTTTGTGTGTTGAAAAGATGGGAGGTGCTATCCTAGAAATTCGATTTCTGTAGGTGTTATGTTGTTGTGTGTGTTTCATAATAAAATGTAACACTGTGTTGATGTTGTTGTTGTTGTTTAGCGTGTGTAGGAGGATATTAATTTTATTCTGTGTTCTGGGTCAGGCTCATGCAGGTGTGTGTGTTTGGCAGAGAGTGTTCCTACCAGGTAGCACGGTCAAAGACATTCCACACTCTGATTGTCCCTCACAGCAACCTTGAATGGACCGCAGCTGAAACCTGATAACTGACTAAATGTCAAACATGCCGGAAAGGCCAGCATTTACCCAGATGCTTTGTTGTAGATGTATACAGGTGTGAACTGCTTAATACTTACCTCTTTTCAGTTTACCTATCGCTCGAAATGTCTAAGTAGTCGCTGTCTCTCTTTCTCTCTCTCCTCCTTTCACCTTCTCCATCAGTCTGTCAACTATGTTTACTTGTTCAGTCACTCACAGCCCCTATGTACTGCTGTCCTAAAAACATCTCATCCAGCCTAGGGACCACTCTAGGGATATCTATCAGTCTACCATCCCAGTGAAATAACTGGAGAAAGCGGATTCTGCCTCGAGCTTCATTCATCTGAATATGACCCCTATGAATGAGGATTCCCCGGGGTGTATTCATTACACCGATTCTGTCACAAAAAAATGTTGTCTGTTGTAAACCGTTTTGAAACAGATGAAACATTTTGCAACAGAACCGGCGTAATGAATACACCCCAGGCTGTGCCTACCACACACACGCACACTCACACGCGTGCAGGCACGCACTCAACCACACACACCTTTATGCTCTGTAACTCCAAATGATATATAGCCCATTAGGTCCATGTAGATAATAGGTAATAACTCTGAACAGGTGTTCCCTGAGGGCTCAGAGTGTGTCCACTACGGATCAGTGAGTGAGCGCTGACAGGCAGACTCTCTCAACAGAGGACAAGACAGGGTGTACGCTCCAAAACCGTTCCCTATATGCTAACAGCACTAATCCCGTAATCCTATCCCTGCGTTGCTGACGTCTGCCATGGAGAATGCCGGTTTTATACGCTGCAGACAGAGAGTTCACAGATAAGGTGGCTGACTTTTGGCTCTTTTGTGCTGTCAAACAGTGAATGAAAAATGAACCACCTCAGGACTCTGCTGGAATGTGCAGTCTTTTTAAACACCTCTTGACAGAGATGAGGGAAACAAAATAAGCCTTGCTCACAGCCACAGGTACCTTGTCACCACAGCCTAGAGGGCTCTATGTTGTGTTACATTGCCTGGGTAAACTAACCAGGCACTGGTGAGTTATGAACATCTAAACAGGCATCTAAACAGACTGTCTATACTGTCAACAAAAAGACCATCCAGTCTTTGAGATCTGAATCGACTACATTCCTTATTCAAACTGAAAAAACAGAGTTTAGCAACAGCAGACATAAACATACATGGGGGAGCCAACACTCAGCTTAATAGGATACAAAGAATGACTCAAACTGCTTGATAGAATAAATGACATAAAGAAATGTATACACCCAGCTATGCGGATGGATCATACAGCTGGGACATAAAACCTGCACTATAATACAGTATTCAGAAGTATCTAGTCCCCCAGCTAGCACATTTGGTTTCTTGGAAGTTGTGGGAACGTATGTTTTTGGTTTCATATTGGTATGTGCTAGCTGGGCCCTTACTCCAATGATAGAGTACAAAGGATTTGAGTTGCCAGGGTAAAATCACGTGATGGAAAGTTACCTCTGGCTATTTCTCTCCATCCCAGGTGGTTCCCATTCGTGGTTTTACCCTCCGATGGTCCACAAGGGTGAACACAGCGCTACGGGGCGATTACGGCCAGGATGTGGCAACCCAACCGCCATCTGGAGTTGAGCCCTGTGCGCCTAGAGCTCCTAGCTGAGGGATAGGAGTGCTAACACTCCCATTCATCCATCCTCCCTCTCTCTGTTCTCTCCATTCCTCCCTCAGGGCTTGTTTATGACCAAGTGCTTAACTTATGTCACATTGTAAATACAGTAATATCACTGTGTGCACCCATTACTGACAGACAAGGGATATGATGTAGGGTTTTGTAGTTTTATGATGATATGATATGATATGCATCAGCAAAGCTACATATGTGAGAGAGAGAGAGACAGAGAGAGAGAGAGAGAGAGAGACAGGCACAGAGAGAGAGAGAGAGAGAGAGAGAGACAGGCACAGAGAGAGAGACAGAGAGAGAGAGAGAGAGAGAGAGAGAGAGAGAGAGAGCGAGAGGCACAGAGACAGAGAAAGCGAGAGAGTGACAGGGACATAGAGGGAGAGAGGGCGGCAGAGAGAGAGAGAGAGACAGGCACAGAGAGAGCGAGACAGAGAGAGAGAGAGAGAGACAGAGAGAAGGAGAGAGAGAGGCACAGAGACAGAGAGAGAGAGACAGGCACAGAGACAGAGAAAGCGAGAGAGTGACAGGGACATAGAGGGAGAGAGGGCGGGAGAGAGAGTGACAGAGACAGAGGGAGAGAGAGACAGGCACAGAGACAGAGAAAGCGAGAGTGACAGGGACATAGAGGGAGAGAGGGCGGGAGAGAGAGTGACAGAGACAGAGGGAGAGAGAGACAGGCACAGAGACAGAGAAAGCGAGAGAGTGACAGAGACATAGAGGGAGAGAGAGAGTGTGCAGTTGTGCCTGTTTCTCCCATCAGTCCCCAGACTCTGCTGTAGGTAGTGTGGTAGGGGGCTGACGAGATCTGCTTCTCATTACAGCATAGGAGGGGCTTTAGAGAGGATTCTAATGGCTGACTCCAGTCTTAACCCTGTCACTCCAAACCTGCTCTGACACCCCTAACCACCAAGGCTGCTCTGAGCCTCCCAGTCGCACTCACACTCTACCATTAAATATGAAACAGCCCGTCACTGTCTCATGTCAGCCTGTTAGTGCCTGGCACTCTATTCATCAGAGCCGGAATGGAGGACCATGCAGGCTGATGTGGAGGCATTTATTAGAGCCGGGATGGAGGCCTCACCATGTGAGTGTGCTCTGAGCTGTATCGATCTTAATCCATGGTATAAAGGATCTGTCTGGGGTCTGTCCTGAGATTGTTTGAGTCCTTAGAGGATAAAATACAGTTCATTCCCTAAGGAATCCTGGGCCATTTAACCTTAAACACACTGTAATGACCAGAAGGTGTGTAGGAAGTCCCACTGTTTTCAGTGAAAATGGCTTCCTGTACGCTCCTACTACAGAGAGAGGATATTTTCACAGTGGAAGCAGAAGTAGAGGAAAAATAAAAGGATGAAAGACGTGGAGTCCAGTAAGTGGAGGAAAGAGAGGAAGGAAGGAGCTGGTGTTTGTTTGTTGTGATATTTTCTCCCTTAGGGTTATGTTTCCTCAATTCAAACAATTTCAAATAGAGCACTTTAGTGATTCGACACAGCTTATTTGTTGCCGTGTTCCTCTCCAGCTGGTGGTTGAGAATTCCTGATGGCTGACTGAGTTAAATGCTACATTCACCTTAAGAGCTGAGGTCATAATGTGTGTAGTTGCCCACCGCCTTACAGGATCTTTCTGACTGTTCTCTGGGGCTAACACACACTCAATGTGCGACAGGAGGAAAATAAGTCGATAGAACCGTCTCTCTTAGAGCAGATGCCAGTAAATCTGGCAGACTAAAATGTGTCTAGGGCTGGCGGGAGGCGTGTGTCTGCATTCACCACAGTAGAGTGTGGGTCAGAGGTGGGACATAGCTAATGACTACAGCATGTAATTAACCTACAGTACAGTCACTTCCACAACTGATGAGAGGCATACTGTGTGTCCTCTCTGTCTGTATGTAGGTTTAGCTCTCAACATGCTGCGCTTCGATCAAAAGGCGCTGTGTTAGAATTGCTCTAAATAACAAAGACTAAGGGTGGAAGTCAAAACGTAGTTAAGTCTATAAGTGCTTTAGGAGGGAGTACACTGCTATGTAGACTAATGGAGGAAGTGAAGTTGGGAGCTATGATTGGTCCATCAGGAGGGGGATTGGACTCAGACATCAGACTGACTGAATTCCTTGGTTCCATAATGACAAGGTACCATACAAAGGACATACTGTTAGTTTTGAGGTGTGTGGAGGGGGAGGGGATATTCATGCTGTACCCTTCTCCTACGTGGAGGGGGAAGGGGGGGGGGGGGTTGTGGCAGGAGGGCAGGTAGACATTGGTGGTTGATTACACACTTTTCCTGCCTGTCAATCTCAATCCAGCTGCTCTGTTCTGAACCCTGTCTCACTCTCCCCTAACACACTGTACACACATTGCAGGCACGCACACACACGTTGGACCCCCGTTTTCATTCTCAGGAGGTAATTGATTGTTTTTTAATGTGTGTTCTGACAGCGTGAAAGGATAACACATGGGTCATATAAATCTCCTTCAGTCTACACCTCTTCTCCTCCATTTCTCACTATCTCTCACTTTCTCTCCCTCACTTTTTCTATACCCCTCCTCCCAAACTTTCTCCTTTTCCCAAACTCTCCCCCTCTCTCCCTTTCCACCCCATCCCACTGGGCACACGCTGGTTGAATCAACGCTGTTTACACGTCATTTCAATGAAATTACCTTGAACCAACGTGGAATAGACGTTGAATTGACGTCTGTGCCCAGTGGAATCTCTCTCCCTCACTCTATTTTTCTCCATTTCTCCCACCCTCTGTCTCTCTCCTCGTACCCTGCTGTGAGTCATCGTTTTTAGTGACTGACCCATCGTTAACCCTGTCACGTCTGACTCAAACAGAGACTCATTTACTGCCCTGTCAAAACACCCCGTGGCTAGAGGAAAACAGATCAATCACAGCACTCTTCAATGGCTCACCACTGCATTATCTAATAAACAGACATTCAAACCTCTCCCCTGATACCTAGGCAGCCTTTGGGTTGTAAAAATTCAATGTCATATTATTCAAAGTCTTTCGAACTGGTAATATAATATAGTAACTGATCTTAAAAGTGTCATGTCCATTTAATTCAGTGAATTGGCTCATTGTAAGTGGTCTAATGTCATTTGAGTCAGTTATGGTGCCTACTTTTCCCCTTACATTATGCAAGTCTTAGTTACTCTTGGATTATATCGGATATTTTTAACCAGTACCTTTAAAAACATATGTTGGTTTGTGTGTGTGTTTCACACCTGTCTGTCCAGCTTCAAACACTGTGCCAGAAAGGTTTTTCTCAATGGATTTGCGTATTTTGGCTCCCTGAGAGATCCAGATCTGTTCTTCCGCACAGCCGGGCTCTGGGCCTGGGAAGAGAGTGCCCACTTCCTCCCATTGATTGTGTGGAGAATGGCCTTCCTTAAAGTGTGGGAGAACCAAGGAGGACAATAGCAGAGCAGGGGTTTTGACTAGGTAGTATACGGGAACTTTTTCGTGGCAGGTTAGGAGAACTTACGCAGCAGGTTAGGAGAACTAACATAGTAGGTTAGGAGCATTCGGTTGAGGTTAGGAAAATAGTTAAGGTTAGGGTTAGCTAAAATGCTCTCCTAACCTGCTACGAAAATCACTTCCGATCATAGCTGCACTCCATCTAGTCACAACCCAGAGCAGAATGGGCACAGGACTGGAGACCAGGATTTTTCTATACAAACATACCCTGACCCTTCAACTATTTCTGCTCTTGACTTGGCGAATGTTAGATGTCAGAAAACTCAATTATAAGTTCAGGAAAAACTCCTGGCCCTACGTCATAACTATACTCTCCCTCACATAAACACTGTAAAACGCATCAACTACCCCTTGACCCTTTAGCTGTGCGGTTTTGCTTCCTGTATTCTGTAACAGCCGTCCCAGTGAACTCCAAGCATTCTAACCATGTTCCCAGTGTGCCTCTGCCGTGTGGTGAACCACAGAGGGGCGTGTGGCAAGGGGTGCGTTCAGAGGGCGTGTGGCAAGGGGTGCGTTCAGCCAAAACGAGAGTGCTCCCACTGGCTCCAAACACCACATGGGAACCATCGAACAGAGAGTGTTCTCACACACCAAGCAGCCACAGATACCAGGTCGTTAAGGTACATTCAGGATCACTGAACAGTTTGAAATGATTTTGATAGCTGCAAAAAGCCTGAACTGGAATGAACAGAAGCAGAGAAGTTTCATAACACAATGCAATAGCTTGTAGTGCTGATGTAAACAAAGCACCATGCAACCTGGTGAGATCTTGCCTGTAAAAAGCATTCTTTTAGCTCCTACATGTCAGACTTCAGTCTACATCTGACTGCATGGATCCATTTCCTCTCTCAGTCTAGAGGCTGATGGCTTGGAGTGGCAGGGTACAGGCCCCTTTTCCTGTCGACCCAAACAAAAGCCTATTCTCTAGGAGAGAGGGAGAAAGGTCTGAGGCCTCAAGCTGCTGCACAGTGGGAAACTGCATAAAGGTCACCAGCATGTCTTTGTGGGGAGGGTATGAACTGACAGACTTGAACTACTAAAGGCCAGATGGCATGATGTAGATTCAACAGAACTGAATGTAATGCGGCTGCTTTTGTGCCCATAGCAAATTAGTGAGCCTAAACCCAGGAGTTACCATTCAAGATAGGTAAACTAGGGGAGAGTGGGTTAAGTTTAGCATTTTTTTTTTTTATCTTCAAAAGTACATAAATCCAGCCTCCCCCTCCCGGCAACCAGAGAAAACCCCACCCCTTCCCTGTGGGCAGGAATAGCTGACCTAAGTTGTAAATATAGAAAAAAGCAGTTGCCTGGTATTGAGTATGTGTCTTTTAAATCTTGGAATGTTCTCAAACCATTACTGTCCATAATATCGCTAAGGGTACAGATTCCACATTTGAACCATTGGGGTATGCAAAAGGCTGCCCTCCAGATCGCAAGGCGTTATTGTGAAATATTGGAGTATGGGCATGCATTGTTTTTCAAGTTTGTGCCCAAACAGAAATTGTGTGAGCAATAATAGGACCAAAGTGTCATTTATATTGTTTAAGGAATATATCAGTAAAGACCACATCTTCCAGGGCAGTAGGAGACACCATATTTCTTTCCATACTCAGCCAGGGGGTGGAAGAATAATTTGTAAACCAATTTAGGATGGGAAGAAATGCTAGTGCTTGGAAATACAATTAAAAGTTTGGCACGGATAGTCCTCCTACGTCCTTCCCCCTTTGCAAGTTTGGCACGGATAGTCCTCCTACGTCCTTCCCCCTTTGCAAGTTTGGCACGGATAGTCCTCCTACGTCCTTCCCCCTTTGCAAGTTTGGTAATTTATTACATTTTCAGACCACACTATGGATTGTATCCCAATAGCCAGAGGGGGGAGACAAGAGAAGCATTGAACTACACAAATTCAGCTGTGGCAATATATTCATTTTTACGATAGATATTCTGCCGGTTAAAGTAACTGGGAAATTAGTCCATCCACTGAGGTCGAATTGAATTGATTTGGGCGTTCTGTTAAAGTTTCTGCCAATGGTTTTATCTAAGGAAGAAAATATATCTATTCCCAAATATTTCAAATGGAAATGATTGTAGAGAGTAGAGATGGAGTCCTGCATCAGGGTCTTGAGAGGCAGTAAGGCTGATTTTGTTTGAAATATTTTATAACTTAAGATGGAGCTGAATTTGTTTACAATCTTTTGGGAGGGCTTGAGATACGTTGTCTAGATAAAGACATCGTCAGCATATAATGAGATGACATGAGAAGTAAAATTGAGATATTGCTGTCATTTCTTTTGATTGTCGAATTGCCTGGGGCAGGGGCCCCAAAGACAAAAATAGCACCTTGCTGGCTACTTTCTTGTTATAATGAACAGAACAGAGCAGGTATTGCCTGTTATTGCTATGGCTGAGGGATTGGCATATAGTATTTTAACCATATGAAATTGGAGCAAAGGTCCCATATGTTCAAAAACTGACCAAAGCTATGACCATTCTAATCTATCAGAAGCTTTTTTTACATTGAGAGATAGAACTGCCTAAGAAACTTTGGTTTCTGATGAAGCATATACAATAAGTAATACACGACAGAGGTTATCTGAGGATAATAGTTTTTGAACAAACCCGCTTTTGTCCAGATGTATCAATTTAGGTAAGTAAGTTTCAAACGAGACAACAGAATCTGAAAATAGTTTAATATCTGTGTTAATCAAAGATAGGGGGTGATAGTGACAGCACTGGGTGGTGTCCTTAGCGTTCTTATTAAATTAAAGCTACATTTGTGCTGTATTTACATCCCTTCCAAATGAACGTTTGTGAATGGCGGTGTTAATCGTCAAAGTAATTGACCTAATTGGTTCCAACATTTTAAATAGACCTCGGGAGGAATATAGTACTCTAACAAAGATATCTACATATATTGTTGTGTGTCCCTGGAAATAAATCAGAATTCATGTAAACATTGCAGTTTTGAAAATACAGCTTGCTATTTTGGCACAACAACTTACTCTGGGTATGGGGTCAGTTCAGCCGCAGGACAGGGTAAGTTAAGCCGACCTACACATTTCTGTACTGAATTAAATATTACCATTATCTTTTTAAAACCATGTCCATCTTTATTTCCCAAACCCAATTCAGCACAATCACTTTGTATTTTAATCATTGAAAGCATCTTTTAACACAGGCTAACAGTTTGTATTTTAAAAGAAACTTAACATAGGAAAGGCCCTGCCCATTTGCTCATATTTTTATTGGCTCAACCATTGACTCAACTTACCTCATGGCCATTGGCTCAAACATGTTCACAATATTAGCCCACACAGCTACAAGGATGCACTTTCATTCTAGGATTAGGACTTTGTTTGAAGCTTATAGAGACACCAACGGATGTATAGAACACTCTTTCCTAGAAACAAGGGTGGCCCAACTTACCCTCCCCTAAACTAAAGACCTGAATGAGTCGGAAACTATTATCGTGAAAGTTGAAATTACTCAAAATGTCACACCCTGATCTGTTTCACCTGTCCTTGTGCTTGTCTCCACCCTCTCCAGGTGTCACCCATCTTCCCCATTATCCCCTGGGTATTTATTTGCCTGTGCCAGTTTGGTCAAGTCAACCAGCGTGTTACGCTGGGCTCCTGCTTGATCCTGGTTTGCAGTTGTTTTTTTTGGGGCTAGTCCTTCTGGTTTTGACACTTGACTCTGAACCTGCCTGCCTGACCATACTGCCTGGCCTGACCATACTGCCTGGCCTGACCATACTGCCTGGCCTGACCATACTGCCTGGCCTGATCGAGCCTGCCGGTCACTCCGTACCTCCTGGACTCTGACCTTGTTATGATCTTTTGCCTGTCCATGACCATTCTCTTGCCTCCCCCTTGGATACTAATAAATATAAGAGACTTGAACCGTCTGCATCTGGGTCTCGCCCTGTTCCTTTAAGAAAGTAACCAATTAAGCAACTTAAGTTCAATCAAATGTATTTAGAATGTGTTTTTTACATCAAAACAGATGTCACCTAAAACAGCAAGCAATGCAGATGTAGAAGCACAGTGGCTAGGAAAAACTCCATAGAAAGGCAGGAGCCTAGAGAAGAACCAGGCTCTGAGGGGTGGCCAGTCCTCTTCTGGCTGTGCCGGGTGGAGATTATAAGAGTACATGGCAATTAAGGCCAGATGGTTCTTCAAGATGTTCATAGATGACCAGCAGGTTCAAATAATCAAAGGTTGTAGAGGGTCAGCACCCTCTACAGTTAAAGCCATTTACTACCATAACTGTTGATTAAGTGAATAAACCACTGACTTGAGAACACCATTTCTAAGGAAACCAATAAGTTATTTACTTGTGATTAAGAGCATTAACAGCATGTGGATAGTTGCCATATGGCCAAAACAAATAGTTTATTCTAAAAATCAAGAAAAATCATAGTTTATTGCAACTATCTAAACAACTCAATGTTATACGGCCACATTAAATCTTAAGATAATGAATTTAATGAACCATGTAATGCTTAGTCCCTTGAACTTGTCCTCTAGTGTGACACATGATTCTCAAATATACATTTTTATTCATTAGTTACTTCTGTAACTATTATTCCAGGAAATCAAACACTTGCATTTCAATTGAAAAACATGTCCTTGTATGTGAACCAAGTGTCTTGCCATTAAAACCTCTCTTGGGTACGTGAGACGTTAGCGTCCCACCTCTTCAACAGCCAGTGAAACTGCTGGGCGCCATATTCAAATACAGAAATACTCATTATAAAAATTCAGAAAACAAAACCTATTTGACATAGGTTTAAAGATTAACTTCTTGTGAATCCAACCACGGTGTCAGATTTAAAAAATGCTTTACGGCGAAAGCATACCTTACGATTATTTGAGAACATAGACCAGCAGACAAATCATTACAAACAGTAACCAGCCACGTAGAAGAGTTACACAAGTCAGAAATAGAGATAAAAGTAATCCCTTACCTTTGATGATCTTCATATGGTTGCACTCAGCAGACATTCATTTACTCAATAAATGTTCCTTTTGTTCGATAAAGTCTCTTTATATCCAAAAACCTCAGTTTTGTTCGCTTGTTTTCTTCAATAATCCACAGGCTCAAACGCAGTCAAAACAGGCAAACAGAAAAATCCAAATTGTATCCGTAAAGTTCATAGAAACATGTCAAACGATGTTTATATTCAATCCTCAGGTTGTTTTTAGCCTAAATAATCGATAATATTTCAACTGGACAATAACGTCATCAATATGAAAGGTAAACAAGAAAGGCACGCACGCATGAAAAAGCTCTGTGACACTTTAGGGTCCACTCATTCAGACTTACTTCCTCATTTATCAGAATACAAGCCTGAAACAATTTCTAAAGACTGATGACATCTAGTGGAAGGCATAGGAACTGTAATTTGATACTGTCAATGGATACTGTAATGGCATTGAATAGAAAACTACAAAACCACAAACAAAAAAACTTCCCAAATGGATTTTATTCAGGTTTTCACCTGCCAAATCAGTTCTGTTATACTCACAGACACTATCTTAACAGTTTTGGAAACTTTAGAGTGTTTTCTATCCATATCTACCAGTTATATGCATATTACATCTTCTGGGCCCAAGAAGCAGGCAGTTTAATTTGGGCATGCTTTTCATCCAAAATGTTGAATGCTGCCCCCTACCCTAGAGAAGTTTTAAGTTGTGTAAGAATGTCATTTCTGTAAACCTAGAAAAAAAAGCAATGCGCTTACTTATGTCACCTGCATAACAATTTCAGCATTTTGTCCAAGACAACGCATTTTTCTTTTTATCAGCGTCACACATAGGACATTATCACCCCGATGGACAAAACACTTGCAATCATTGATGCTGCTTTATGTTTGACAACTGAAAAAATGCTTCCAATCAGTTCTAAATATCAGTAATGGATCCTCATTAACAGATTTAAAGTTCACACATTACAATTAAAGGGACCCGTATTGTTATTTCACTACCTCCCAGAGTAGGGAGTGGAAAATGACATGCCTGCTGCTTCAATGGATGAGGTAGGTGTTTCTTACAAGCTGACTAGACCGGTCACATTGCATAAAAATAAATGTACACATACAATACCAGTCAAGTGTTACCTACTCATTCAAGGGTTTTTGTTTTTACAATGTATAAAAAGTATTCCAAGAATGACATTCCATTTTAGCTTTTCAGGTGTGCATTGTGAGATACTGTACTGCCAGGAACAAGCATTTCGCTACACCTGCTAAATGTGTATGCAACCCCCACAATTTGAAGTCTAAAAGGGCCTCATAAGTTAATGGTTTCCATTCCCCAGAGTGACAGCCATTTGCTCTGGTACAGCATACCAATAAGTATTTATACATCTCATTGTCCCTGTTGGAAATCTCAGGCTACATGGTAATTTAAAAAGTAATAGTTTACTCTAAGGGCTAAGAAACTGACCCTTTTTCACTGACAGAGTGCAATACTTTGCTAAATATGTTTCTAATAAAGCTTACCAGGCTGTGCACCAGCAATGTCTTCTGTACATCATTGCAAGAGAACCCTCCCCTGCGCAATAGTGCCCAAATGCTTGAGTAATTCAAACAGAATTGTGTCACACCAAGTGGACATTACTGTAGTGAACAAAATCGCAACTATTTGGAAATTTGAGTAGACTTGGGACTATTGTTCCTTGAAATAAACTGTAAGAACTACAAGAGCAGGTGAAGGGAATTTTATTAATTAGGTGCCTTCACAACCTTAATGAGAACAGTCACACCAGTGGACAGTTGTAACATCAGGTTCAACATTAAGACAACAAAATCATGCATGACTTCACTCATGATTGAAGCTTTTAGCAATATCACAAGCTACCCAATTTAAGTTATTAATTTGCCATCATGAGAAAGGTTGTTAAGTCAACTACCCAGGTACAGAAGAGCAGGACATTATCCCAGAATCCTTCACACCCCAGCTTTGATCTGGCTGTTGGGTGGGAGGGGCTTGCCCAGGTGGGTTCCAACAGTCAGGCTGAACTTTTTGGCTGCATGCTTCTCCTGGATATCCTCTTTAAGCTGGAAGCCCCGCCCACCATCAAAGCTGTCTGAGGGGGTGAAGGAGAGCGGAGTTTCTCCCAGAAGCCCTTCCAGCCGTGTGCGCCATGCCTCCAACATACTGCAGCAAGCCTCAGATGGGATGTGGGGTGGAGCCCAGAAGATCTGAGGAGCCAGAACCTGGAAGCCACAGTAGTGCAGGATGCCATTCTACAGGGGAAGATAATTAACTGGTTAGTAAACATGCTCAAGGTGAATAAACATGAATTGTTCAATGAAGCAATCCTCCCATCATTGAAATGATCACTTGCCAATCTGGAATTGAAATGCTTGTAATAAAAGCAGACGTCAAGTGGGGATAACATTATGCTACAGCAGTCAACATGCCGGTAGTGTCAGCCAAGCCTAACATACCTGCAGTGGCCACAGGATGACATTCATGTCTTCATTGATGCCATTGGCACTGAACATGGACTCATGAGATCCAGTGGTGAAAGACAGCATGGCTTTCTTGTCCTGGAGGAAGACAGGGAAACAACCAGGTGAATGATAGAGGGACCAAAGAATAGGAGCAACTATTTGAAGTTTAACAGCGACTATGTGCGATCGTCTCCCTTACCTTGAAGATGCCCTGGCTGTACCGCTTCTGAGGTGTATGCAAACCCCAGTGTGAGGACCCGGTCCATCCAGCCCTTCATGATGGCAGGAACAGTGAACCAGTACATGGGGAACTGGGACAGAAAATGGCAGACACTAGTCAACCTGGAATGGGTGCATTTCAACCACCAGCCAAAAAGTAAAGCAGTCATTGTAAGAGCTGAAGGTTCTACACTATTAATAGGCCAAAGCCAATTTTCTTACGACATTTAACAGTACTGCTGGAGAGCTTACCTGGAATATGACAACCGTCGCTTCAGAGAGTTTGCGGTGTTCCTCAGTGATGTCAGCAGAGAGTCTCCTCTCCGTACTGGAAGTGTTCAGCATCCTTCACCTCCCCTGGGAAAGAGTGACAGAACCAGTCAAGGTAAAAAAAATATTAACACATGATCATTCACTACTGTAATTAAGAAACTTAGGGGTCAGACTTACCAGTGACATCAGCAGTAGCAGAGGCTTTGAACTTCATGGCATAGAGGTCAGACACCTCCACCTTACAGCCCTGCGATGTCAGAACTTTCACAGCCACTTCTTTGGCTGCAGCATTAAACGACCCAGCACTGTGGTGGGCGTACACGATCAGTATCTTCTCAGCTGCAACACCACAGATAAGCCACACAAACACTTCAACAAGCAAAGTATTGTAGTCAGACAATGCTTTTCTTACTCAAATGAGAACTACAGTAGTTTCTCTAGCATAAAGACAAAGTCAAAATGGGACCCAGTCTGGAACACACAAAATAATTTAAGACTGTTCACAAACTCACACCCATTTTAGTGCTGTCTGCTGTGTTAAGGGTAAAGCTGGTTTGGATGGAAACTAGCACATACTAACAGAGGGCTGAGATGGCTGCTTTTATACTGCTCTCCTGCACCAAACATATCATCTCACACAGCTGCCTGTCAATCAGAAATCAAGCTAATCATCTGTATGTCAATCAATCAATCAATCAGTCTGTCGTCTCTCTCTCTCCTTCTCCCCCTCTCTCACGTTCACACACTATTATATAGTCAACCTGCCAACTGCTTAGCCAATGTACTATTGTGATGAACACAAGTGAAACTAATCCCAGTTTTGGACAGTGTTTCTTATTGCTGGTGAAACATGCCAAGTAGTGTTGAAGCTATTCTGGACAATATTTGTATCCTGTGGTGCAGGCCAATGTGGGACCCCTGTCCAAGCCCAACCAAGCGTGTGTACGTGCATGTGTACGTGTACAGGTGTGTGTGAGCTTACATTACTTGCATGCTGGCGTCAATGTGTGTTTGCGTGTGTTGCGTATAACATGGCTATAGGCACTGTGCAGATGCGGTTGAGTAGCTCTGTGCTGTAGTTCTGTTAGACTTCCCCTCTCCAGGCACTGGTGTCTCTGTCGTTGAACTGACTCACGGGTTGGGGTCTCATGAAAAGGAACCCTGTCCAAACGGGCATCAAAGCCAGCCTCGGAAACACACACGTACACGTACACACACACACACACCAACCCGGTCCCCACAGGGGTACTAAGTAAGTCCACATAGACATCATGCAGATACAGTGGTGTAAAGAATCTAAGAAAAAATCTTTAAAGTTCTACTTAAGTCATTTTTGGGGGTATCTGTACTTTACTACTTATAACTTTTACCCCACTACATTTAAAAATATATATATGCAGTATCAATCAAAAGTTTGGACACACCTACTCATTCAAGGGATTTTCTTTACTTTTACTATTTTCTACATTGTAGAATAATAGCGAAGACATCAAAACTATGAAATAACACATATAGAATCATGTAGTAACCAAAAAAGTTAAGTAGTCACCCTTTGCCTTGATGACAGTTTTGCACACTGTTGGCATTCTCTCAACCAGCTTCATGAGGTAGTCACCTGCAATGCATTTCAATTAACAGGTGTGCTTTCCTTCTTAATGCGCTTGAGCCAATCAGTTGTGTTGTGACATGGTAGGAGGGGTATACAGAAGATAGCCCTATTTGGTAAAATGCCAAGTCCATATTATGGCTAGAACAGCTCAAATAAACATAACGACATGAAGGTCAGTCAGTCCGGAAAATGTCAATAACTTTTAACGTTTCTTCCGGATGCAGTTGCAAAAACCATCAAGCACTATGACGAAACTGGCTCTCCAAAATCTCCAATTTGAACTCATCAGACCAAAGGACAGATTTCCACCGGTCTAATGTTTATTGCTCGGGTTTCTTGGCCCAAGAAAGTCTCTTCTTTTTATTGGTGTCCTTTAGTAGTGGCTTCTTTGCAGCAAATCGACCATGAAGGTCTGATTCACGCAGTCTCCTCTGAACAGTTGATGTTGAGATGTGTCTGTTGCTTGAACTCTGTGAAGCATTTATTTGACT